>NW_028317809.1:5900833-6217500 GCF_062004578.1 Staurois parvus | reverse complement strand
CGGGGACTAATCATGAGATTGTAGCAGGCAGACCCTCCTAGTAAGCCCTGGTTCACATATGTGCGGGTGGTGCCGCTGCAGATCTGCACGAAAATCCATGCAGCCGCACCACCCACACAGAGAATTGCAGACCTGCGGGCAGGTGCTATTATTTCTAATGGCACGCCGCCCGCACTGGAAAATGCAACCGTACTGGGAACCGAGGATCCCGTGCGGGCTGCGTTTTCAGAAGTGCAGGGACTTCTTCCCTGCGTGTCACGTGTACGGGAGTCCATTCAAAAGAATGGGCTCTCGTGCCCTCGCAAAACGCGGCCCACACAACTGCATATATGTGAAACAGGGGTAAAGGAGGTTACTGAATTGCATGTGTCAGTTTCAGAAGATGAGAAGCAGGAAGTAAAACTGCAATGTAATGTCCCAAACTTCTGAAAAAGTACAGAACTGATCTGAAAAATGTAGTTATTTTACAAAAGACGTGCCATTACACATTGAAGGAATTAAAAAAATAGCAGGTTATATTTACCTAATCTGTGTAATAGTTTTGCACAGAGCATCCCCGATCCTCCTCTTCTCGGTTTCCCCCTATAGAGCTCTTTGCCCCTCCCTCACTCCTGCCGTGTGCCCCCAGAGCAAGAGGCTTGTTATGGAGGCACCCAGGCAGGGATGCTCCCGAGCAGCTGCTCTGCATGTCCATTCACACACAGAGCCACGGCTCAGCCCATCCCCTTCTCTCTCCTCATTGGCTCACTGGTTCTGAGCTGAGGGGACTGCTGTACACAAGGTTTTTTTTTTACCTTCATGAATATTTCATTTTTTTACATGCTGTGACCAGAGTAATATAATGTTACCATAGTAACATTGTACTACCCTGGAGAAGTGATCAGGATTGTTTTTTTTAAAGGACGATTGCTTATACCAGTGAATTTCACTGTTATAAGCAACCATTTTTACTGAATAAAATTGATTTATTCAGTGTTACTATTACTATAGTTACTATGTTACTGTGTAACTGGGCAGCACAGTGACTAAATGGTTAGCACTTCCGCCTGGAAGTACTAGGGTCGGCGGTTCGTATCCCAGCCACGGCACCACCTGCCTGGAATTTGCATGTTCTCCCTGTGCCTGCGTGGGTTTCCTCTGGATACTCCGGTTTCCTCCCACATTCCAAAGACATGCTGGTAGGTTAATTGGCACCTGTCTAAATTGGCCTTAGTATGTGTATGTATGAATGTGAGTTAGGGACCTTAGATTGTACGCCCCTTGAGGATTAGGGACTGATGTGAATGTACAATATATATATATATATATATATATATATATATATATATATATATATATATATAAAGCGCTGCGTAAAATGGACGGTGCTATATAAGTACCTGAAGTAAATAAATAACTGCGATTGGCCACAGCCAATGGTCACATGGTACAGATGGGCTGTAATTGGCCCTGTCTGTACCATGTGATCACTGTGACCAATCACAAAGATCAACACAATGGATGGCATGAATGAACACCATCCATTGTGTACAACTGTCATGTGATCTGCTGTGAATGGTCACAGCGATCACATGGTACCAACAGCGGCCAGTACACTGATGATCATTTACTGTGTCCGGTAGACACAGCAGGTGACAAATCTCGCTGTACTGCAGCCCCTGGGGTGCATGCTAGGCACGTTCTGGGTGCCTGAATTGAATGAGGAGAAACTACAGATTCATTTATTGGCCTTGGAACAAGGTTTTGAAGCACAAAAGAAAATTAGCTCTCCATGCAAACTGCAACCTACAAAAAGTCTCCACATCTGATCAGTTTGTGAATACATATCTGTAAAATGTATATAAAACAGAAAATCATGTATTCGGCGCACTTGGGCTGGTGCCCTCCTATCAGCAAGCTCTGTGTACTTGATGTTGCTTCTCCTCCCCCCTCACAGTAGACTGCAATAGGCTATAACCAAGTCAAATTCAGGCACTTACATAAAGAAATACAACTAATGTTCTGTTAAATACGGAGCTGCATTAAGGTGTACCTTCTATACCTACTGGCAATCAGCTTTAAAGCAGTATTAAACATCTGGTGATCCAGCCAGCAATTACTCAAGCTGTTTTTCAGAAGTTCAAGCTCTCCAGCAGAATGTATCAGTTTATATGGATGAGTCAATCCATTTACCACTGGCTGGGGTGATTGAAAAAGGGAAAAACGGTTTACTGTAATTGTTTATAAAGTGGAAGCTGGAGTCTGGCTTCAATTTGTTAATGGATTCAAAACTAATACATCTAACACTCTCCTTCTCCTGACACTGCTACTGTCCAAAAGCCCCCCCCCCCCCTTTGCTCCTTCATCCAAAGTGGAGGCACTCTAATACAAGTGTGTTACTGGCCAGATCACCAGGTAAAAAACAGAAAAAAGCCAAAAGAAAAGAAAAACAGATGAAGCCCCCACATCTACGGTTTGGTAACCTGCAATATATTCCATTCCATTTGGGTTTAATACTGCTTTAACATCTCTGGGTCTGATAAACTTCTACAAACACATCTAACAATGCCTAAAGTAGATCATTTAAACAAGATATATTTTAATTATCGTGATCTTCTAAGATCATCATAAAACACTCATAGTACAAAAGGTACCAGAGCAGAAAGGTATCTTTCATTCCTGTCTTGTAAATTCATAGCTTTCAAGTTTCCTTCAAGTTAAAAAAAGCAACACAAAAAGACAGTCTTCTGTCTGTAAGAGCTTAAATCAAATTATAAACGCACTCAAATGGCGCCCATTAAAGAGAGTGAAAAGGATTTTATTACTGTACTAATACACAAAAATCTACAATAAAAATACATTGCTAACAACATAATCTAATTTACTGGTCAATTATTCAATTAGATTTTACAATATTACAGAATATGAAACATGCTTTATATGTATGTAGAGATGGAGAGTGAAGGAACTAAGAATTATGACATCACAGACATGTTCCTATTAATTATACACAGTTTACTTCCTTTTGGCTGATTACAGTGCTATAATGAAATACTTATTAAAAGCAGATCCTTGTTACTGCAGTTATTACTAACAAAAAAAAAAAAGTACTGTAATTTTAAAAAAATTTACATGTAATATGAGTATTCCATTTTTCCAACTTTCAGAGAAAGCTATACATGTCTATAGGGGGATCCTCTCGCCTAGAGCAAACCCAACTAGTGACAACTTAGAAACCCCATATTGCCTTTCATGTGGCATCAAACTACTTTTCTGCAGGTGCTGTAAGTTGTCTATCTTTGTGTGTTTCAAAAAATAAGGGGTTATTCTTTATTTGCAGGTAGCAGGCAGACATATAATGTAAAGTTCGTTTACGTCCTAGTAGCCAACTGTTCATTCAGATAATATAAATAAAAAAAAAATATTTAAAAGGCTATTTATTTGCATACAACTTGTTTGCTAGTCCTCATTCATGCAAGGCCCTTTTATAAAGGTATGTGCTCATCAAAAAACCTGTAGCTAGTATAATCATTCAAATCTGTGCTTGATCTTTAGAAAATCAGTAAATTTAGTGTCAGTTAGTTTAAGGGCTCATGTACACTGCAGCTGATAAACTCACATTTTAGGAGCTGTTCAACGTTTTTTTCGGCAGCCCCTGAACTCACCCTAATGTTTTCATATGTGTCCATGTACACATCTTTGTTTACAGTTGTTTACAGGCATTTGAGTTTACAGTCGTTTTTTGAACGAAGAAAACTTGCGTTCAGCAGTAGATTTTATCAGCGCCTCAAACGCAAAACGCTTGTAAATGCTTGAAAACACGCATAAACGCATTCATTTTTTTAACTCTTCCATTTCCAGATGCTATCCAGAGCCTTTTTTCATTATGAAAAATGCATGCAAATCGTTTTCAAGGTACTCAAATGGACAAAACACTGAACACAGGATGTTCCTACCAAGCTTGTCACACATTGTAATGACCAATTCACACCTCCCCCACCCTTGGAAACAAAATATATATAAGCAGGGGTGTTCCTTTTCAGTCTAGATTGTGTTTCTATTGATGCACACAGTGTAAAAAAAAAAAAAAAAAAAAAACACACACACACATTAGTCTCTGCATGCAAAGATGGATCCTTAGGATGCTGCAAGAAATATGAGCCACCCTGAAACAGGAAACCTGGGCAAGAAATAAACGTATATATAGTACATGATCAATCCAGCTACTGAAAGTGCCAACAAAACTAAAGGATTTATTTTCATCTTAAGGAAGCTTAGGAGGGCAAATGTTGTCCAGAAGAGGTCTACTGCAGGTCAAATTCACCTGTGAAGGAATTCAGATGGAACTCAGAAGCATCTGAAACATACACACTATATAGTCAGAACAAGGCCAGCCATGTAAAGGGGAGAGGTTAAAGCTCAACCCTGTTTTGGGCAAAGATTTACTGTTACCATCAGCTTCTAAACAATCAAAGCAGCTGCAGCTGCTATACTGCTGCAATCTATGATGGTGAGCCCAGCAGACTTATGTAGTAGCTGATCCAGCAATGGGAGCTTTTAGGTCAAATGACACTCAATCATTCGGCCCACTTTCTGTAAAACTCAGGGTTTCAAGATTCAACCACCATCCTTGACTCATAGAAAGGATGCTGCAGAGAGCAGTATCACCTCATTATGAGCCACTGCTCTCTGCAGCTTTTAGGATCCATCCACCGCCAAAGCAAGAAGACAGCAAACAGGGCCTGAGATGTCACCAGACCCAGGAGAAGACACAAAAAAAACTATACTACTTTTGGCTCTGTATGCCACAATAAAAAAAAAAAATCCAAAATGAATTTGAAGTGCAGACTTTCAGCTTTAATTCAAGGAGTTGAACATAAATATCAAATACAAATTTTAGGAACTGCAACCATTTTTCTACACAGTCCCTCCGTTTTCAAGGGCTCAAATGTAAATCAGACAAATTAATATAAATCAAATAAAATGTTGATTTTTAATATTTTGTTGAGAATCCTTTACTGGCAATGACTGCATGAAGTCTGGAACCCATGGACATTACCAAACACTGGGTTTCCTCCTTTCCGATGCTTTATCAGGCTCTAACTGCAACTGTCTTCAGTTGTTCTTTGTTTGTGGGTCTTTCTGGCTTTAGTTTTGCCTTCAGCAAGTGAAATGCATTCTCAATTGGGTTGAGATCAGGTGATAGATTCGGCCATTGCAGAATCTTCCACTTCTTTTCCTTCAAACGCTCCTGGGTTGCTTTTGCAGTGTGTTTTGGATCATTGTCCATCTGTACTTTGAAGCGCTGCCCAATCAAGTTACCTGCATTTGACTGAATCTGGGCTGACAGTAAATCTCTAAACACTGCAGAATTCATCCGACTGCTTCTGTCATATCAATAAACACCAATGACACAGTGCCAATGGAAGACATACATGCCCATGCCATCACACTGCCTCCATCATGTTTTACAGATGATGTTGTGTGCTTTGGATCATGAGCTGTTCCAAGCCTTCTCCACACTTTTTTCTTCCTGTCATTCTGGTGCAGATTAATCTTAGTTTCATCCATCCAAAGAATGCTTTTCCAGAACTGGTCTGGCTTTTTTAGATTTTTTTTGGCAAAGTCTAATCTGGCTTTTCTATTCTTCAAGCTTATGAATGGTTTGCACCTTGTGGTGAACCCTCTGTATTTGCTCTTGTGAAGTCTTCTCTTGATTGTAGACTTTGACAAGGATATGCCCACCTCCTGGAGAGTGTCCTTCGCTTGCTTGGATGTTGTGAATGGGTTTTTCTTTACCATAGAGAGGATCCTGCGATCATCCACCACTATTGTCTTCCATGGACGTCCATTCCTTTTTATGTTGCTGAGCTCACCAGTGCGTTCTTCCTTCCTCAGAATGTACCAAACTGTTGATTTGGCCACTCTAAATGTTGCTGCTATCTCTCTGATGGATTTGTTTTGTTTTTGAAGCCTTACAAAGGCCAAGTTCACTTGCATGGACAGCTCCTTTGAACGTATGATGTAGGTTCACAGCAATAGATTCCAAATGCAAATACCACACTTAGAATAAACTTCAGACCTTTTACCTGCTTAACTGGATGAAGAGATAACGAGGGAGTAGCCCACACCTAGCCATGAAACAGCTTTTGATTCAACTGTCCAATTACTTTTGGTCCCTAGAAAAAGAGCTGTAATTCCTAAACCCCTCCTTTGGATGTACATACCCTCAAATTAAACCTGAGAGTGTGCACTTTCAGCCCACATCCATTATAACTATAAAAAAAAACTAAATATGTGCCTTTGCCTAAATATATATGGATCCAACTAACTAAAATATATATATATATATATATATATTTTACATTCACATCAGTCACTCTATAACACGGTGCACATTTCCAGCACCGCGTTCAAAACGCAGTGCTCTTGCGATCTGCAGTGTGCATCAGTGCAATGTTACTGGCACCCCAAACGCAGGTCTCAAATGCAGTGCATAGTACAAAAATTGCATAGTACAAAAACTACCATGTGATCCAGTTGCAGTGCGCTTCCAAAAGTAGTGCATGCACTAGCTTACTGCAATGTAGTGCAATTTGAGCCCATTCAAAATGAATGGACTCAGATCGCATCACAATGAATCACATGTGAATTGCAATGAATCCTGTGTGATTCATGGCATGAACCTGGCTAAAGCTAGAGGGTCAGCATGACAGTCAGGCAACTAGTATTTTCAGAGGGAGAGGATAGCACTGGCACCCTCTATATATCTGTAATCACATATTTCCTTTAAAAGTGTTTAGCAGTTGATGTATTGTAAAAAGATCATTTCCCTTAACTTCCTCTGCAACAGTTACTTCAAATCAGGAAAAAGGCACATCCACTAGAACAATTGACTTGTTACTGATTAGCAGACACAACAGTTTTTACACTCTCAGCTGTTTCCTAAGTCCCCTCCAACTCCTCCACATTCTACAGTTGTCAGTTTGGAAAAAGAGGAACTGCAAGTATCAAAACAAGCATTTATCTCTAGTTTCTAAATTAACAATGACGTGGAAACGGACCTGATATAGGAAATAAGACAGCAAAAATGATCACATTCAGCAGTGTAACATGCAAAATGTGGATGGTATCTATTAGTTATTTAAAAAAGAGATATATGTTTTTAAGAATCTAGCAAAGAGACAGGTGATGGGGTAGGGCATCGTGGAGAGAAGTGGAATGCCTCACTGTACTGAGAGGGACATTCCTCACACTATCAACTCTGCAGACACTTGTATTTCATACTTAAACTTCTCCCTCTCACCTTAAAGTGGAACTTCACTCTCTCAATTAACTATTTTTTAATTCTTATGCTGCAAGTATTAGTAAATAGATAGGAAAGAATATATCTTATTTGCTTGTATAAAACTTTTGTTTTCACATTTCTTCAGTTACTTACTGGTTTCTGGCCTAGGCTAATGATGTCATACATCCCAGGAGTCTTCAGTAGGGGAGGAGTGGTTTCCTCAGCTAAGCACACCCTTCTGCCTGTATGCCTGAGCTAAGGGCAAATGGATTCCAGGAAGTCTACATGAATCATCTGCCCTTACTCAAGATGTTCATTGCCTGAAATGCTAGGGTGGTGTTTTTCAAAGTGATTTCTGAGCAAAATAAACCATGGACCGATGAGTTTGCTTTGAATGCTAAAAATTAAACAGTGTTTTTGGTTTGTAGTGCTCAGATGCAGTGAATTTCCGCTTTAAAGCTCAAAGCCAGCTAAAAGAAGAATTATCAGAATTTTTTTCCACAGTATTCCGGTCTTAATGGGACAACGTACATGAAGTACTTTGCCCTATCTTCCTAGGTGCCCTGCAAAGATAGCTGTGATGTTGGAAGGAAGCCTTCCTAAGTGCATGGCCACCCGACCAGCTAGCAAGGAGACGTCTGTATTGCTAGCGAGCACCTGTCTCTAGCTTCCAGCACTTGCTAAAAACAAGTATTGGCAAGAGGAATGCAAAGAAAGGTAAGCCTTCAATCCCTCTACATTACTCTTGCCAGTGCTTGCCTGAAGAAAGTACTGTGATCCAGGGACAGGTGTTCAAAGCAGCCATCTCCTTGCTGGTTGTGCTGGACAGCCGATCACCAAGGGAGAGATGCAAAGTGAAACAAAAAGAAAGCTCACCAACCTTGCGTATTACCTCAATAAAATGTGATTTTATTAACTTGAGATATATACTCACAAGCAAAGTAGTAAAATAAGCGTATAGGATCCTCAAAGGAACATTAGAAGTGCAAAATCAGTGCGAGTCCTATCATGAGGGTAGACTCTCAAAGTATGACTGACCCGTTTTGAAGGGAGTCCCTTCTTCATCAGAGCTCTGGTTTTCCACTTCTAATGTTCCTTTGAGGATCCTATACGCTTGTTTTACTTCTTTGCTTGTGAGTATATATCTCAATTTAATAAAATCACATTTTATTGAGGTAATGCGTAAGGTTGGTGTGCTTTTTGTTTCACTTTGCAGTACTGGTCGGGCTTCCCCAGTCTTGTTTAGAGCCGCACAACCTTTTATGAATTGGTGGACGAATTTCCACAAGTTCCTTTTCCATCTATCCACCCTTGCTCTGGGTCCCAGAGCGCAGGAGGTGTTGTTTCTGTTACCAAGGGAGAGATCCCTGTCCGACAATGCACCTAGAGTTACAGGGCACCTATGAACGTAGGACAAAGTACATGTACTTTGACCCATGGGGAACTGAATATTGTAAACAATACTGGTAATTCCTCAAACTATTTAAGAACTAGAAAGCTTTGCCATCCTTTGGAACATTCTACTAGCTTCCTAACGAAGAGCCAAACAAAAAAAGGAAGTGTGTGAAAATATCTCCAAAAAGAAAACCGCATTTAAAAAATCAAATGTAGTTTCAATCCCCCTCCTTTTTTGCCCCCAAAAAATAAAATAAAATTTGGATAAGAGTTTAACTTAAATCCACAAATATTCAACTTTTCTAGGACACAACGGTAGGTCCTCAACAGGGTAAAGCAAGTTCTTTATGAGCAGCTACCTCCAGCTGCTAGCAGCACAAGAGAGTCTCAATGCTAAAGACCTAAGGGACTGCTAGCACGCACATTTGTGTCAGAGAGCTTGGCAACCTGTGACTACCAGCTGCTCAGGAAAAAGTGACCACAGGTCTGCTGGGACTGAGAACACGTAGAAAGCCAAGCTGCACAAAACATGGATTCTGCTGTATAATTCTCTGAATAACAGCATGCCAGCAACCAGAACTTTGTCACTTAGGGGTTTATTTACTAAAACTGGAGGGTGCAAAATCTGGTGCAGCTGTGCATGGTAACCAATCAGCTTCTAACTTTAGCTTGTTAAATTAAGCTTTGACAATAAAACCTGGAAGCTGATTGGTTACCATACAGAGCTGAACTAGACTTTGCACTCTACAGTTTTAATAAATCAACCCCACAGTGACCAGACTTTTCTTGTATTCATTTTGCCGTTTAAAATGTGGTGATGTTGGCTGATGATCATTGAGATCTATTCTCTACCCACTGCACTTCCCTCACTCTAAAACTCCACTATTAGCCCTGAATATCTATAGATGCCTGCACACTTCTTCCAGCCTACAGACATTAGCCCTGGTTTACACTAGCCCGCAGGCTTTGGGCTGGTTGCAGGGGCAGGAATGGCACCTGTTCCAGCACCCGCAGCCAAATCACCCTGCTCTTACGACATGCACGGGGTTACCATTCATTCTGAATGGCACCCCCACGCATCTCAGCCCACAGCACAGTGCGGGAACTGCAGGGAAACTGCTGGGCAAAAAGAACAAGCAGTTTCCATGCGGATGCATGGACATTTTTTGCGTGCAATGCAGGCAGAGCAGCCCATTTAAAGCAGCATAAAAATGCAAGAATGAAAAAAAAAGTCCCCTGCAAGGTAATGTCATAATGTGCTAGTATGCATCGCATACTGTCACTGCTGCAGAGGCTTCCATCTTCACCCAGTCCTCCTTTCGGGTTCGCGATCTCTGGCTGTCTGACAGGTCGGGTAGCAATAATGGCATTCCCGCACGAGTCCTGAGCCACAGTACACAGCTCTGAAGGAACGACGCGGGTATGCCATTCCTTCAGAGCGCATGCGGAAAGAGTATCTCCTAAACGGTGCACATTTAGGAGATATTCATTTTACCTACAGGTAAGCTTTATTATAAGTTTACTACCACTTTAATTGAATGGGCTGTCAGGCCGGCGCAAACGCAGGCCACGCGGCCCGCAATACTTTGAACGTAGGCTAAATGATTCCACAGCGCAGTCAAAATCATAGTCTAAAATGTGAAGTATCGCCAACATGTTATACTATTAACAGTACAAAAAAAAGCAGGCCATCTATTTGCCAAACAATGAAACGTCTCAGATTCACTACAGACCTCTTTCTCAGGCAGCAGTGACAATGAACCGAAAAATCCCCTCAACAATTAAAAAACAGTGATGCAGTAACAAAAACAACCCAAAGTATAAAGTTCCAGAGACATACAAGTATAAGGTGCAGCGCTAAGTGAAAGACATCTAAATAATATACAATAAAAACCATAAATGGTGGTGGATAAATCTGTATAAAGTGCAATGTCACATGTCACCAATGGCGATTAATAATGGATAAAATGTCCCAAGATGTATAAAGCCCACGTGAGGATCTGATGTGATCCTTGAATAGGTGCGTGGAGGACTTGATCCGAGGTGGCAGATGATAAAAGGTGAAATAAATAGATTGCGCACTCACCAGAAGTTCGTAAATAATACGCCTTTGAGATATGCCTGTCTCACCAGGTATAAATCAGGTCATCTGCATCCTCGTAACGGTCAGGATCCTGTACACCTTCTGGTCACGTCTAGGATAGGGTGCTCAGATACGCATCACCTTCAAGGGTTCCCTATGGTGCAGATTCTGCGGATGAAGGCTCTCAATAAAGAGAGCCCAATAAGGGACACCACATAGTGTGATACCGTAGGCTAGTTTATTGTCAAAACAGGTGTAGACAGGTACAATCAATAGAAAAAACATCACTGACCATATAAGATTCAGGATGGCCATCAGCGGTGGCTAAACGTCCAGTAACTGTTGCCCACCCGACGCGTTTCGTGCTATGCACATCATCATAGGGGATACATATCTGAGCACCCTATCCTAAAAAAAAATCGTTAGTATATGGCTCACCAGATCACAGTATAATAAAATAAATCCAGGCCAGGATGGGGTGAAGTAATGCAGCATTTGCGGGTTTCTAACTGGTGGGAATGAGTATTTAAAGTGATTGTAAACCCTCACTTTGAAAACAACCCATTCAGTTTAAAATAGAAGAGAATATTATGAATACCCCCCCCCCTTTTTAAAATGATCACATTCCTCTGTTCTCAGCTGCATAACAGCTAGGGGCGGAGAAACATAAATACACTGATCTACCCAGTAAATGCTGTGCGGGGGGCAGGAGAGCAGGCTGAATTTGAAGCACAGCTAGAGAACTGACTGTGATGTATTCTCCTGCTTCATGTGGCCGGTTTTTAATAGGAAAGCAGAGGGACTTGCAGGAACACCAGCCAGGGATTTCACACAAAGAAAGCAATACAAAGAGAACAGGATACTTTTGCATACAAGTACATGATATAGAAGGCACATATCAGGAATATGAAATGTTAGGTTTACATATTATTTAAACTTTGTGTCTGTTACTGTTCATTTTCACAGCTACTACTGAATGCTGATGAGACTTTGCATTCTGGACAGATGGTGGTGCACCGTTCAGGAGATATTCACTCCTTTTGACAACCAGATCATATACTCTGAAGGAATGACATAGCCGTGCCATTCCTTCAGAGCACTGTACCGTGGCCCAGGACTCCCGCATGCGCGGGTGTGAAGTCATCACGGCTCAGAAAGTCAGACGGCTGAAGCTTGCAAAAGGAAGACCGGCTAAAGATGGAAGCCTCTGCAGAGGTGACCGTGCGCCTCTGGAGGTCTTCGTTTTAAGGGAAGTCCTTCATAATGTGCTAGCATGCAATGCATACTAGCACATTATGACATTACCTTGCAGGGGCTTTTATTTTTTTCCAGTTTACTACCATTATAATGTCTACCCTGTAAGCAGATTGACTTGCAACTTGCCACAATTTTTGCCACGTCTATCTAGTCAATTCAAGTCTTCAAATAAACAAAATATACATAGGCAAAAGACTTGATATGGCTCTGATATCCCCACAAGTTACAGACCACCTAACTGCAGGAGTCATGTATCCAGTATGATACCTTTGGAGCGGACAATTTGTCTTATATAGGCATTACTCCCATATAACCTCTTCTTCAGCTACGTATAAACTAAAGCCAGCAATACATGAATCAAAACTCGGGTGGTTCAGAAGACCAGGGGCTGGACAGTGCCTAAATGGTTAGCACTTTGGCCTAGCAGCACTAGGGTCATTGGTTCACATGCCAACCATGACACTTCCTGCATGAAGTTTGAATGTTCTCCCTGAGCCTACATGGGTTTTCTCCAGGTACTCCTGTTTCCTCCCACACTCCAAAGACATGTTGGTAGGTTAATTGGATCCTGTCTAAATTGGACCTAGTATGTAAGAATGTGAGTTAGGGATCTTAGATTGTAAGCTCCATGTGAGCAGGGACTGATGTGAATGTACAATATAGATGTAAAGCGCTGAAGTGCTGTAAATTGATGGCGCTATACAAGTAACCACAATAATAATAAATACATTTTGTTCCATGTATGGCAACCTGGTTGTATGGAATTCGATCTACTTCTGTACAATCAGCCTGCTGTTTTTTCCAATCAATCAGTGCCACCAGCTAAAGCCAGCAGCACTGATCCTTGTATTCTGATGGTAAGGAAGGCTCCTACCACCTGAACACAATAGCTCAGTGGGAGGATTCCCCCATCTACATTGATTGTGTGGAAGGTGGAATCAGATCGTTTCTTCCATTCAAACTGATTGCTGAATGAAAACAAAATGATGAATGTATGGGCTGCCCAAGAAATGTTCAAATAGTTATGCTCTTACTTAGCAAGAAACAACAAAGCAGTAAGAAGGCAAAAACACAAAAAAGACATCAAAACCAACAAGTAATTTTAATTTACTTTGTTTCACCAGGTACCAGCAAAAAGATTGCATCAATAGAATTATAAAAATCATTGGCTTAACCAATTACACTGGGTAAATATTTTACTACACGTGGTTTAGCATATCTTCATAAACAGAGAAACAGAACTAAAACACACAAGAATATTAGCTGGATTGCCTTCTGATGTCTACACCAAATGGAAACTAAGCACAAAGCAACAGATGGGGTTTAACTATAATGTCTCATTCTGCCAGACTGTTATGGTGTGTGAAAAATCAGTCTGCTCACTAACTGCCTTTTGGAAAAAAATATGCTGACACATAAAATCCAATAATGAAAATAAAACATGTGCCTACAATTACAAAGCCAGTGATTTTAGAAAAATATTCTATTTTACTATTAAAATTCTAAACTTTTGTTCCTAAAAGTAAAGACAAACACTAGAACACAGGGTGTGCTCATCAGGAAGGTGACCCCAGATTAAAAATGCCCCATAACAGTCAAAAGCAGGTGAAATAAAAGTAAAAAGTGTCAATTCAAAGATGCCTTCAGCGATCCACCTTTATCCTTGCAGCTCTGCACATATCATAATAACAAATGAGAAAAAAGTGTGCAAGAGAAGTGCAGATAAGGTATTTATCAATGATAAAATAAGTAAAAAGAATCAAATTCTCAGAAGATGTAAAGGCCAAATCACAACCAGCACTTGGTGGTCAACTCATAATTGGTATGAAAGCCTCAAATTTTAAATGCTCTTAGGTTCTCCTTAGTTAATGTGCATTTCCACTTTTGCAGTCAAATTTTATATATTTCTTACCACCAAGTGATTCACTTGCATGGAAAAAGTAAAGAACAATTACAGAAAGAGTATGAAGGATGGAAGTTTAGATTTTTCAACATCAAAGGCTGCAAGCTTGTTCCAAAACAGTGACTACAGTTTCTGGGAAAAAATTCTCTATTTTAGTTGTCTTGAAAAGTAAAACAAAAAGAAATGTATGTCATTTGAGTTTCTATCCCAAGTGCAGGAACAGTCTTATAGCCTTGCAGAACTGCTAAAGGACACATACATGTTAGTCTCATGTATTCTTCATACCTGGCAGTACAGTGGTGAATCAATATGAAGGAGGGTGAAGAGAAGGTAAGAATAGGATGCCCAAAATCCCTCCTACATATTGAACCTGTTTCTTTGGGTAAAGTACTGATTAAGTTATATTTCCTTTTACAATTTCATCCAAGGTAAAATAAAAAGAAAACTAAAATTTAATAAAAAAAAACTTTTTTAGAAATGACTACGTCTTTAAATTGGGGGTTCCTGTAATAAACGTAACGTGCAGTGGGGAAAAACGCGTGTCATCGGGCATGCTTTACAAGCTCACTGATTTTCAGGAAATGCATTCTCCAAAACAGCTGATGCTGGTTGAACACTTGGCTGCCAGAACCCTGATCATGCATACAGCAGCCTGCTGGGCGCATAATGACCTTTATGAAAGGGCTATTCTATCAGTGAATGGCATGGAAAAGGCTCTCTCAATCTGTGCCCAGCACAGAAAAGTTCTCCCAAACATCTGATTCACACGTCATTTTATCAATGGGCTGACTGCTAGTGTATTAACTCTGCAAATGAGCTTGGAAGTATTAAAGCATATTACTAAAAGTGATTGTGTATATAGAAAATATTTACTACAAAACATAGTTGTGGAATATATAAAAAGCTATCTATAATTAATAAAATAGTAATGAAAAAAGGTGCACCTGTCAGGACAATGAGAAATCTCTACAACTAGGATTTTTTTGTTGATTAAAAAAAAAATTGGACTATATGTTATGTTTAAATAGAAATCTCCAGATACATGCACTCACATATGGGGGGGGGCCCAGAATCTAGTGGCCCGCTTGTTAAAGGGGGCTTCCAGATTTCGATAAGCACCCTGCCCGCAAACCCCCACAACCACCAACCACCAGGGTTATGGGGAAGAGGCCCTTGTCCCCATCAACATGGGGACAAGGTGTTTTGGGGGCACCAAAGCACCCCCCCATGTTGAGGTCATGTGGCCTGGTATAGTTTAGGAGGGGGGGGCTGGTATGGATTTTGTGGGGGCACCCACGTCTTTTTTTTTTTAATTAAAGGGAATTCCCCTAAAACTCCATACCAGACCCGAAGGGCTTGGTATGGATGGAAGGGGGGACCCCACATCGTTTTTATTTATTATGGTGCCGGTTTTTAAATGTAATTAATTACTGCTTTTTTTTTTTCTTCACTATAGCTCAGAAATTCGGCTGTCACTTTCCCCCCAGCTAAAAGAAATAAAGTTTTCTTTTAGTTTATTTTTGAGTTAAGAGAAACAATATTTCCTTTTAGTTTCTTAAAAGAAACAGTTTACGTTAACTCCAGGGAAAGTGACAGCTAATTCTGTGAGCTATAGTGCAGAAAAAAAAAAGCTGGCAATTGCATTTAAAAATAAGCACTGACATACACTTCGTATTGAAAAAAATATTGATAAAATAATGCCCTGGTTTACACATTTTTTACAATTTGTATTTTAATTCGTAAACCGAAAATTACGTTAAAAGAGGCATTTGTACACCAAGGTACGACTGCATTTAAAAGCCCATCCTAGAGTTAAGCTTTAAACTCCATAAGATGTCAAGATATGAATTGTGTTTTCTGGAAAGTCATCTTAACAATATATAGATGAAATAACCCAGTTCTGTATACAGGAATGGGCCAAATGGCCACTTAACCTTTCTGTAGGTCTGCTCAACTGCTATTGGATTGAACTGCTATATTTGGAGAGGTTACTGCCAGTAAAGGCAAGTCCACTAGTTATATAATACAGGAGTTCAGAGGTAACATACTTTTTTCCCCAAAGTGTTATTCTTTATTATGTGAAACATTTGTTCACAAGCATATGGTAAAGGCCAATGCCATTATAAAATGCACATTCATAAATCAGACATTATTTATTACTACTTTGATGGAAATCAGATTCCAATTTAACACCCATTCGTGGGAAGCATATGGTTGTAGAGGTCAGGAGTATTAGTGAAAAGGGCAAGTAGTTACGAAAACATACGTTTCGTAGAAACAAAACAGATTAGGTTATTACTAGAACAGGATGGTTATTGAGGCATGAACAGATATGCCTACCTACAGTCAGGTCCATAAATATTGGGACATCGACACAATTCTAACATTTTTGGCTCTATACACCACCACAATGGATTTGAAATGAAACGAACAAGATGTGCTTTAACTGCAGACTGTCAGCTTTAATTTGAGGGTATTTACATCCAAATCAGGTGAACGGTGTAGGAATTACAAGTTTGCATATGTGCCTCCCACTTGTTAAGGGACCAAAAGTAATGGGACAGTTGGCTTCTCAGCTGTTCCATGGCCAGGTGTGTGTTATTCCCTCATTATCCCAATTACAATGAGCAGATAAAAGGTCCAGAGTTCATTTCAAGTGTGCTTTTTGCATTTGGAATCTGTTGCTGTCAACTCTCAAGATGAGAGCTGTCACTATCAGTGAAGCAAGCCATCATTAGGCTGAAAAAACAAAACAAACCCATCAGAGAGATAGCAAAACATTAAGCATGGCCAAAACAACTGTTGCCAAGTGACAGCCAAGAAACCTTAAGGATTTAGAGAAGATCTGTAAAGAAGAGTGAACCAAAATCTTTCCTGAGACATGTGTGCAAACCTGGTAACCAACTACCAAAAACGTCTTACTTCTTTGCTTGCCAACAAGAGTTTCTCCACTAAGTACGAAGTCATGTTTTGCTTGGGGATCAAATACTAATTTTGCTCACTGAACTGCAAGTCAATGTATGACATTTGTATCATGTATTTTTTTCTGGATTTTTAGTTGATATTCTGTCTCTATCATTTAAAATACACCTATGATAAAAATTATAGACCCTGGGGGGTTTATTTACTAAAGCTGGAGAGTCCAAAATCAGACTCCCTTCTGCATAGAAACCAATCAGCTTCTAACCTCAGCTTGTTCAATGAAGCTTTGGCAATGAAACCTGGAAGCTGATTGGTTTCTATGCAGAAGGGAGTCTGATTTTGGACTCTCCAGCTTTAGTAAATAAACCCCTTAATGTCTTTGTAAGTTGGCAAACTTACAATACCTACAGGAGATCAATTATTTCTCCACTGTAGATTTCCCTTATGTGATCGAGGTATACATCCTCTTTCTTCTATCTGAACAGGTCCTCCCGTCAGAGCTGGTGCTATTGTCTGTGTTTGGTGACACCTTCTCCTTCAAATGTCCCACGGAGTCACCTTTGCATTTGTGATTCCAGTGTATATCAATTCTCCAACATTATTTGAATGACAAGCCCACACGCCATCCCTGTGTCCTCCACTAAAAACAAACAGATGGGAATTGGTTCCCCATCCTTATAGCAGAATGGATGACAGTCAGATGTAAATGGACAGGCGTTGTGTTTACATCAGACCTCCCATAGAGGACAGCAAGCTGTGTCCATGTCCGCTCTGCATAAGCGGAGAAGCCATGGACCTGTCACCCGCCTGCTCAGCGGGGATCAGTGAACAGATCCCCTGGAGAGTAGGCAGAGTCTGCCTGTGTGCAAAGGGCCTTAGGCTTTGGTTTGAAACCCACTGCTGTGTAGGAGGCTGCAACTAGACCAACATTTATCTAAACTCCAGATTTTCACAGTACTAGTAGAGACTGATAGAAAAGCAATAGTACAGGAAGAAGCTGTAAGGGGTCTCATCATTAGAACTGGGACTCTGAGCTGTATGCATGTGTCTGCAGAATGACCAAGCTTATTGCTGATGTTAACCAAAGAGCAAGTATACAGCTCCCAATTCTTGACGAGGGTTAGTCAGAGGCAACGACTGAACCATCTTTCTCCTCCCAGTTGAACCCTTTATCATTAACAGTCCAAAGACACGCTGGTAAGTTAATTGGATCCTGTCTAAAATTGTCCCTAGTATGTGTATGTATGAATGTGAGTTAGGGACCTTAGACTGTACACCCCTTGAGGGTTAGGGACTGATGTGAATGTACAATATATATGTAAAGGACTGTGTAAATTGACGGCGCTATATAAGTACCTGAAATAAATAAATAACATCATCACAATGCTAACTGCTGGCATGACTGTAGACAGAGAATCGGCATTATCTCAAATTGCATCATTGGTGAGCCAGTTTTCACTTCCTTCAAAATGAAATAGTAACTCATTGTACTTTCCAGTCCTAGGTCTACTTAATACAGGCCTGACCAAAAAATCAGCAGCAATTCATACACTAAACCTGGTTTTCGTCTTTGCTTCACTGCATGATTATATACACAGACACACAAAATAGCAAAAAACCCTGTACCCATGCAGTTTTTAGCATGGTGTGTGCTATGGGAATTAGCATACAACAGTTGATGACAAATATTAATGGACACTGAGCAAGAATAGCGAGATGTTGACAACACAGCCAGAGAGGAAATAGAACAGTCGTGGTCAACTTACTTTATATTAAGGGGCTTAAGTGTGGCCCCTAACGTCACAAAAGGGCCACACTTAGTATTCACTGAATGTAATGCTAAAGAAAGCTGTTAGAGACTGAAGACATGCAACAGAAGATGGTCAGAAAAAGCAAACGTACTACAGGAGTTGTTGGAGACTGGGGACATGCTTCAGGAGACCGTCATAGTCAAAGACTAACCTACTGCTAATGCTTCCCCAACACAATTCAATACTTTTACATTCATGCACACTATGAACCCTTTCACATTGTGAACCCTTTCACATCATTGGAAAAAAAAAATTTTAAAAATGTATATGCCATTTTTGGTGCGTTTTCTGGTTGCCATGCCCCTGGGAAACCTTGACACATGACTTAAAAAGAGCACGTGTTTTTAATGCATCTTCCATTGATTTTTGGTGCAATCTTTAAACAGGGTACAAAAGATACATCTTTGGTATCCTGTTAAATGATTGCACAAAAAATGTTAGCTCTGAAAAGGGACTTTTCAAAATGAACGGAACCCACAGCGCACTGGTGTGAACAGTTCCATATAAATTTAAAAGGGAAATTATTTTATTGTATTTTTCTTGTCTTTTTGCTGCACTTTTACCCTGCTAAAAGCACATCAGTGTGAAAGGACCCTACAAGCTCTCCCAAAGATGAGTTGTGCCACATTTGATATTCATCTCTGCGAGATCCATTATAAATTAGAGGAAAGGAAAAATAAATTCAGAGAAAAAAAAACACATTTTAAAAAAAAAGAAAAAGGATGGACAGCACAGAAAAATGTAAGATATTGTAAAAAAAAGGTTAAACCAAATCAATTCATTTTAGAAGTAATTTTAAAGAATATCTTTCTTTTACCCAGGGTTGCGTAAGGCTCCATTTACACGAGCAGCTCCTAAAACTGGAGTTTAAGAGCTTTTGGCATTTTTTTGCCAAAGCTCCTAAATTCAACTCCATAAAAGCCTATGTGTCCATGTACACATAGGCTTTTAGCAGAGTTCAGGAGCTGCTGTGCTTAGGTTAAACCTACCTCTCCTGAACGTGGATAAAACGCGTTCAGGATAGGAACATTTTGACCACGGGAAAACACAAAATGCTGCAAAACCGCTGTAGCGCGGTTGCTGCGCTTTGCCACGATTTGATGTTTCCGGTGGCTGGCAGTCAGGGTAGGCTCGTGTACATGGAGCCTAAGCAGCAAAATTCGATATATGACTGCAGGGGTTTTAAAGCAGCAGTAAACCTAAAAAAAAAAAAAAAAAGGCGGTTTCCCCTGCAAGGCCATAATGTGCTAGTATGAATGGTCGAAGCTGCGATGATGTCACTCCTGTGCATGCCTTTCCTTCAGGGCAAATGTGCCGGCTGCCGCTCACTAGAATATCTCCTTATTGGTACACATTTAGGAGATATTCATTTTACCTGTAGGTTAAAGTATTAAAAGATTAATTTATTACCACTTTAAAGGACCAAACGGTGGATACCAACGGGCCCCAGGTTGGATACCAGGAATGCAGAAAGAGGCAGATGGGCTTTTCAGAGGCTAGCAGAGCATGATGGCATCACGGGGAACATACAAAATGTCAGAACAAGATTATATAATCAATATATCTTGCTCACACAAGTAGCAACCCATCAGGACTTACTGCACTCTCCATAATGCTCCTTGCCCTATTAAGTATCTCTGACATCATTTTTTATGTTTTGGTAGTGTTATGACCCTGTTACACATTTTATATTGGACAAACAGAACGACGTTCATGTAGATGGAGATGTCAAGCACTTAACGGTTCCAAATTAGTAAGTCAGGAAATTAGACCATTCCCAAGGCAATTACCTTGGTCTAAATATATACAAATATTGAAAGAAAAAAAAAGAAACATATCTGTGTATGCGTAACCATATAAGAACTGAAAACTGGAGGTTCATTAATACTACAGAGGGAAAAGTCCACTCAGATAAATATCCATTAATTGATGTAACTGTTATCCACACAAATAATACAGCAGAGCACATCAATGGTTAAGAGTCAATGGTTGTTCAGGTTTTCTATTCACCTGAGAACTCTCGTAATCAACAATACTCCCTGTGAAATAGGATTCTGACAGCCAACAGCCTGAGGGAGGTTTGAGAGGAGGCATCCCTTAGGGAAACATTCTTGTTTGATTAGCAGGAAAGAGCAAGGCCCAGTTCTGTAAGCATGGTTACAGCGTGATCGGTTCACTTAACATACAACTAGTACCTTATATTGAAAATTTTATCACCTAGTAGACTGTACAGGAACAGAAAAATCTTTATTATTGTTAAAGATGGCATAAAGAACATATTGTCAATGTATCTAACTAGCAATATACATTAGGGATCGAAAGTTTGGGCACCCCAGCTAAAAATTTGTATTAATGTGCATATATGTGCATAAATCTGCAAAAGTTTGGGCACCCTGCAGAATTTATAGCATGCACTGCCCCCTTTGCAAAGCGGAGACCTGCCAGTGTCATGGATTGTTCTCAATCATCGTCTGGGAAGACCAGCTGATGTCAATCTCAAAGGTTTTAAATGCCCAGACTCATCTGACCTTGCCCCAACAATCAGCACCATGGGTTCTTCTAAGCAGTTGTCTAGAAAACTGAAAATAGTTGACGCTCACAAAGCTGGAGAAGGCTATAAGAAGATAGCAAAGCGTTTTCAGATGTCAATATCCTCTGTTCGGAATGTAATTAAGAAATGGCAGTCATCAGGAACAGTGGAAGTTAAAGCAACATCTGGAAGACCAAGAAAAATATCAGACAGAACAGCTCGCAGGATTGTGAGAAAAACAATTCAAAACCCACGTTTGACTGCACGATCCCTCCAGAAAGATCTGGCAGACACTGAAGTTGTGGTACACTATCCCACTATAGAGATACTTGTACAAATATGGTCTTCATGGAAGAGTCATCAGAAGAAAACCTCTTCTACGTCCTCACCACAAAAATCATCATTTGAACTTTGCAAATGAACATATAGACAAGTCTGATGCATTTTGGAAACAAGTTCTGTGGACCGATGAGGTTAAAATTGAACTTTTTGGCCGGAATGAGCAAAGGTACGTTTGGAGAAGAAGGGGCACAGAATTTAATGAAAAGAACCTCTGTCCAACTGTTAAGCATGGGGTTGAATCAATCATGCTTTGGGGTTGTGAGTAGAAGGAAAAATGGATTCAATAAAATTTCAGCAAATTTTGGATGGTAACTTGATGCCATCTGTGAAAAAGCTGAAGTTAAAGAGAGGATGGCTTCTACAAATGGATAATGATCCTAAACACACCTCGAAATCCACGGGGGATTACATCAAGAGGCGTAAACTGAAGGTTTTGCCATGGCCTTCACAATCTCCTGGCCTCAACATAATTGAAAATCTATGGATAGACCTTAAAAGAGTAGTGCGTGACAGACAGCCCAGAAATCTCAAAGAACTGGAAAACTTTTGTAAGGAAGAATGGGCAAAGATACCTCAAACAAGAATTGAAAGACTCTTGGCTGGCTACAAAAATGCAATTTGATTTTTTGCATTTGATTAAAGTTCAAGGTCACCTACTGGAGCAATCCGTGACAGCGGGCAGGGGATCCTCTCCCCACACACGCTGTCACATTTTTAAAATTGGAGCAGAATGTGTGAATGACAGAATACAAGTCTTGTCCACCACCACGGCAGACTGCGGATAGTCCTCATTGAACTGTGAGGGTGCTCACACTCTCTCCAGCTTTCTAACTGAAAACTCGTACAAAGGTAAGGCAGAAAGCTGTAGGTAGTAGCTGCAGGAGCCTGACATTGCACGTACGATCCACTGATCATGGGTGCAATTCTTCACAAGATCCTGTGAAGAAAAAGAATAAATGTACATCTTTTTCCAGCAGAAATATATGTACATTTATTAGTAAAGTGAAGGGAACCCCAACCCCCCAAAATTTTGCCTAGATTTGGATTTTATTCTGGTTTTCTAACCCATAGCAACATCTACTGGAAGTCATATGTATATGCACTAACCTCCCCGCCTAGATTATTTTCCTGAATTGCTGAGAAAAAAAAATAAGATTGACTGAATTCAAGGAGGCATACGAGGTATACTTTTGCTTTTTCCATACTTTCTAGATATATTGACTCGCTTGGTTTCTCTTCCGATTTACAGCAAAGCCCATCCTACCAAAACAAGGAAACCTTGGATTAGTACATCCTACGGTCTTGCAACAATAGTATCAGTATACCTCATTGCCTGTACTTGTCTGCTAAGTATGTAGCCTGCAAATTGTATGACTAGAAAATAACTGCCACAAGTACAAAATTAATGCAGCAACATTACATTATCTTGCTTTAGTTTACCGAGAGAGTAAAAAAAAAAAAAAAAAAAAAAAAAAACATACCAGAAGAACAATTTCAGAGACATTATTGTGGTTTGGAAAATCAGAGTGTTGCACATGTTCCAGAATACCTATAAATATAATCTGGCTATATACTATCAAATTGAACACTAGCAAAGCACATGAAAAACTAGAATACTGCATTTGAAAAACTTTCCAGCATGCACCACAAATTCCTTGTTGGTTGCGTGTTATGGACATTGCCATAGCATTTCATAAAACAAGAAAAGAAGATTACCCTGCCTCATAAAGAACAACTTAAAAGTGACAATAAACACACATTTTTTGTAAAATAAATGCAAAATATTTAAATATACAGTATGTAGATTAGAACGTACCTTCTCTCTATCGCTTCCTTCATTTCATCTCTGAATTGCAATCTTTATTCTGGTATTCTTAGATTTCCTGTTCTAGGGTAGCTACATTTATTCTCCATTCCCCCTTGTGTATGTGAATGTAGCCACCCTGGAACAGGAAGTCTAAGAATGTGTCTCCATTCATTCTCCATTCCCCCCTTATGCATGTGAATGTAGCCACTCTTTACTGCTCGCCCCCAAACCACGGGAATTGTAGGGTGCATAGAATGGAGAATATGACAGGAAATTACAGGCACTGCTCACTCTGCACTAGAAGCAGTGAGGTGCATCAATGGAGGATCAGGAGCGTGCACAGGACCAAATGAAGTCTTAAAACAACAGTACCACACTAAAAAGGAAAAAAAAAAACCTTGAAAAAGTAAATGTGTTGGGGACCCTTTAGGAACACAGTGGGTTTTACACAGTAGCCTTTGGCCATTCTGCATACATAAGGAAGTCAGACCAAGCAATCACTAGAAAGACCTGATAGAAGAGACAGGCAATGTATTGGCCTTTATGGGGCCCTATCTCCCTTCTGCTAGGAGCCAAGAGTAGCTACCTCACCACTAAAATAGCATATACACAGAAAATTGGAACGCTGCAGGCCACAATGCATAAGACACATGGTTATCTTCTAGACAGATACTCCATCCAATTAATTTTTTTTTTCCGTGCTTAAGGGCAAATAGAGGCTCTGCACTGAATCCATTTAAACATTTCAGCGTAACACCATTTTTAAGAAGTTATGTGTGAAAATAATTATCAAAATGTTCTATTATGCAAATATAACTGCCTGAAAATACAGTACTTGCTTCCAGTATTAATTTGAAATGCTACAATTTCTAAGTGACACATGCTATGGTCAGATCAGTGAATTGCACGTAGTACAGTTAATAAAATTTCATACACAGCACAAATGCATGACTTGTCTGAGATAAGAACGTGCAATCTGCTGCTGAATTAAACCTCAAAACATTTACCCAGCACAGTTCAAACATGTCTTGCTGACTAATATTCCATATGGTACCAAACAGGAAAGCCTAGTGTACAGTCATGTAATCACTGAATACATTTGGGTTTCCTTTCTAAACAATCTGCCAAATCCATTTCAGTTCACAGCGAAGATATATATCACTGTGACAGGCAGCTTTCACTGACAGGACAATACAAGACTGTTATGACTTGCCTTATATACAGCAGTAAAGATATAGTATCAAACCCTCAAACCCTTTTTTGGGTTATCATATTGAGCACAATAAAAACATTTTCCCCAGTAAACTATATGTTAAAAATCTTACCCCTGCACTTGCAGCTTACAATTTTCAGCGCTTCTCACTCCTGCTCTCTTAGTGCTGCCTACCTGAACTTCTGGTCTGCACAAGAAAGAGGTAACAGTGGACAGTGCAGTCTGGAGTCAGTATATCTAAAAAAAGAGAGGGGGAAAAGCAGAGGACTGCCTTGCCATCCTAGGCTAGGGGGCTGTGTGTTTTTATTGATCTACACAGTATAGGGAAACACAAGTCTAGTCCCTGCATGCAAGGGTGACTCCATAGGATGGTGCGAGAGAAAGGAGCCACTCTTATACAGGAAGCCTGGGGCAGCAGTCATGGCACCAGAGTATATAATGGAACAGCACAGTGGCTAGGGCAGCACAGTGGC
Organism: Staurois parvus; assembly: GCF_062004578.1. Lineage (NCBI taxonomy): Eukaryota > Metazoa > Chordata > Amphibia > Anura > Ranidae > Staurois > Staurois parvus. The sequence goes on along the minus strand of NW_028317809.1, from coordinate 6,192,497 downwards.
TAAATGGTTAGCACGTCCACCTGGCAGTACTAGGGTCGCTAGTTAGAATCCCAACCCCGGCACCACCTGCCTGGAGTTTGTATGTTCTCCCTGTGACTGCGTGGGTTTCCTACGGGTACTCCGGTTTCCTTCCACACTCCAAAGACATGCTGGTAGGTTAATTGGCTCCTGTCTAAATTGGCCCTAGTATGTATATGTATGAGTGTGAGTTAGGGACTTTAGATTTTACGCCCCTTGAGGGTTAGGGACTGATGTGAATGTACAATATATATGTAAAGCGCTGCGTAAATTGACGGCGCTATATAAGTATCTGAAATAATAATAAATAATAACATAGGCCAGGATCAAAAGATAAGAAGCTGCCTAATCAATAAGTGATCAAATCAGCTGCTGAAAGTCACAATATCAGGCACATAAGAATGCAGAAAACTCTTCCACTATTGGGACCCGCCTGCCCACCCCTTTTTGAAATAAATTGCAAATTGATGATTAATATGTAGAAACTATATTACCAAAAAACAACCACCTAAAATAAAAAGGGTATAAAATGGTCAACTCTGAAATACTGTGTTGAAGATCAGCTTCCATCATTATACAACAGAGAAACATGCATCCAAAAAAGGAGAAAAGACATGTTAAGAAATACCCAGCAAACAAATGGACATATGATTGGCAGAACACTGAAACCAGTGGGTCCAATTTTTTTAATAATGTTTATATTAGAAAATCCTGAAGAACACTTGCTTTCTTATGATTCTGTGTTAAAAGTTAACAATGGGTAATTTCCATGATCATGCAATAGCAATTCTTGCTGCCAGAAAAGTGTACACGTGACCAGTGTCTGGGGTGTTTTGGGGATCTCCTGGATGGTTTTATTGAGTAGTGCTTCAAACAGGGATGTCTTTTGGTTGGTGTCACATAATTCATTAAACTGCAAAAGCCTGTATAGAATTTATGACTTTATTATCCATACATGGTGCATATTCTCATGTTGGCCACATCTCCTAAAACCATGTTTTTTAAAAAAAAAAGATCCAGTGTATTGTATGATTCTTGTCCAAAATTCTGAAAGAGTGAGGAAATATGAGATTTTTCAGCCCCCAGCTACATCTACCAGCTATTTGCAGAAAACAATACAATGTTATAAGTACAGACATCCACTGCATAAAAATGCTCTGGGCATGTTATTACGTGCTGTTTTCCGCAGTCTAATGGTATCCATAGACATAAGACAGCAGTCATCCAGTTTGGTCAAGCAAACACAATGTAGGTACTGCACAACTTGCAGTTAGCCTAGAACAGTCAGCCAGGAGAGGTTAGTAGACCTGTCCAAATAGCTACAGTTTCTCCCTGATTAGGAAAGTGCTGGCTTTCTGCTTCTCACTCTACACCACCCCTCTCTCCATAGAAGATACCAACATAGTAGAGTGCTCTAAAGTTATCTAGCAAAGGCATGTCTGCAGCTCGTGCAGCTTGACCTTTGCCCCCACTACAAGTCAACTGAAGAACACTGGTTGCGTGTGGCCAGGTCAATGCGTCAAAAGTACAACGCGTTTTTTGTTTTTTCTTTAAATTGCACATGTAACAGTTTGACAACACTTTAGGCCCCTTTCACACAGAGCGTAATCCGCTTTGCTCAGCTGGGATTTGTCCACTAATTCCATACTGTTCTGAGCAGACTGGGTAGATGACAGGTCCGTGTCCACTCAATTTATGCAGAGCAGACACGGACCAAGCCCACTCTGCTCTATGGGTGGCCTGGAGTAAATGAACTTCACTGTCTGTTTATACCCGACTGCCCTCCGATGTGATCCACGTAGATGGAGGGGGTTGGACCCCTTTCCATTTGTTTTTAGCTGACCATATCAGATTGGGATTAGGCAGGTGTAAACAGAACAAGTCTGTGTACACCAGCTTGTCCATAGGGATACATGAGCTATCCGATCAGGACCGCCTGAAAAACTGACAGAACCTGATCGGATCGCTGGTGTAAAAGGAGCCTTACATGATTTCTTTCAAGTCTGAAGGGAAAATGTAAGACACAAAGTCCATGCATATTTTTTGTTTTAAACAAGTGAAAGAAGATACAGAAGATAATCCAAATAATATCAGGCATTGTATATAAAAGCTTGCAATACACTATGGGAATCAACAAGGTCCAACCAGAAAGCACAGCCACCATATGCAATAACTAAATATGGCTGATGACATTCTACCTAAAACATGGTCTCTTTCATTTATATTATATATATATATATATATATATATATATATTTAAAAAAAAAAAAAAAAAAGGAAGGAGCACAGTTCCTCTATCAATAGGACAGTGAGAAGAGCACGGATATTGTAAACGAAAGCAGTAACCAATGGTTGATTTTCACCTTTTATAAATGATACAATCAATCAAAACCACTAGTGGCAACTGGTGCTAAAGCTTACTGTAGTTTATATATTGCTATGTACTGTTGCAAGTCAGCAGTTTTGTAGCTCATTGGTAGTGCAAAACCATGAGTTTACTCCATGCCAGAAGTATGTTTCATGGCTTTTTCTACCCACTTTTAGTCCGCATGCACACAGGACGTTTTTACAGCGGCCGTTTTCAGCTGTTGGCATTTTTATCTACAGCCAGTAAACCCCCAAATATGTTTTCCTATGTGTCCATGCACACATAGGCTTTAATCAACATTTTTTGGCAGGAGCATTTTCTGGCTGGAAAAAAAAAAAAAAACCCAGAACCAGTGGGTTTCTAGAGGAGTTTTTTAGCTGTAAAAATGTTCTAATGCTGATAAAAGCTGAAAAACACTAGTAAAAGAAAAACCACGGCTGTCTGGCATTTATGAGCATTTTTTAGCCTGAAGATTTTGTGGGAGTATAACTTTGCTAAAAAACGCAAACACTGAAAAACACACACAAAAAAAAAAAATGCTAAAAAAGGGAATGCAAAAAAGTTAAAAAAAAAAAAAACAAAAAAAACACATGTTTTTATTGCAGCATTCTACAGCTAATGCTACCAGCGTTTTTATAACATCCAGTGTGCATGAGGCCTAATTTAAAAGAAAGCAAAAACGTTCTCAAACTTATGCTCAGGCAGCAGTTTCCTCCTAATGAACAAACAATTAGCCTTGTGGCTCTCTTCGTAGCTCTACCGCTCAGACCTCATGCCTTGGCCCTCTAGACCATCTAACAGGTGGTTCCAGGGCTGGTGCACAAAACGCTGTACCTTTGCCAACTTGAGTTAGTCTTTCCTGCAGGTCCTTCCTTCAAAGGCTCGTGCCTTTGACTGTCCTGAACAACACGGTGCAGACATAGCACCTCTCTGCTCCCTTATAACCACTGACCCCCTCGGAAGGGTGAGGCTTCTGAACTCTGTCTCTAATATAAAGCTAGCACATACCTGCATCATCAGTGTTCCGGTTTTCTCAAAAACCTGGTCTAAACTGCCTTTCATACACAGCGGCATGGCCTCACCCTGCCACAGTACCTTATTAAATAATCCTAACAAGTTTAATGATAAATGCCATGAATAATAAAAAAGGATAATACACCAGTCATCTACATCTCACAAAATATGCACGGAAGCTGGGTTTTCCTGTTGGAAAGTTCTCCTTTTCTTCTCAACTTCCTGATTATGCAATAGACTTAAACTGCTGATGTACAATAAAAACCTAAAAGCTGTCTGCGCGAAACACATACTTTAAATTAAATATCCATCTTTATATGAAGCTATATAAAAAATAAATAGCAGCCATGAACATAAAAAAAAAACCACAATCTAGATTAATTTTGAAGTAAAAACTTAAAGCTGAACTCAGGGGAGGTATACTGTACGTATACTTAATACTTTAAACTATGTATTCGTTAAAACAAAATGTGTGACAAAGTACTGAAATCTGCCTTGGTATAAACCTCTATGAAAGCACTTTTGCCTGAGAAGGGGAAAGCCCTCATTCTGAGCCAACGTGGCTCTGCAGCAGTGCATAGCTTACAGGATAAGGATACAAGTCAGCTGCTTTTTTATTGACCATTCAGGCAGCAATCTGGAGGTTTATAGGGGTGTATTGCTGGGGATCCAGTGGAGGTTCTAATACTGGCTAAACTTCCTGGCAGGAGTTGGATTGCATGACTGGCTTCCAAGAATTATACATTCTTTGGCACATAAACGTCTGCATATATGTATATCAACTGTGTTTTTAGCGGTTTGAAATATGTTTGCATATTACATGTACAGTGTATACTGTACATGTTAAAAAAAAAAAGGTAAAGTTTAGTGGTTTTGTATGCATTTTCCTTTCTTTTTTCCTTCTGGTTAAGACCATAACTTAATATTTTATTTTTTTAGATCTATTTTTATATCAAATTGTGTGTTGGATACAGGAAGGAGACTATAGCAAGTGTGCTTTGGAACAAATTTCCTGCATCACAAGCAGGGGTTCACTAACAAAACTGGGTAGACCAAAGAGTTAAGCCAGTGGTTCCCAAACTAGTTTCACCTGGGTACACCTTGGCAGTCCACTTCCATAAACTGTAACCAAGGGACATGGCATTGCACCAAAAAGCAAGCGTCCCTTATTACATCAGGGTCCATAATAAAATTACTGGATTAGGCCTCTTGCATGCGAGAGCAGAAAAAAAAGCCGCATCTACTGATCTGAATATAGATGCATTCTTATATATAGAACAGCAGTCTCCAAACTGTGGCCCTGGGCCGAATGCGGCCCTTTGCATTACTTTATCTGTCCCTTGGGGCACAATTCCTCCCACTGACACCAAAGACGGGACACTATTCCTGCCACTGTCACCAACGACGGGGCACTATTCCTCCCACTGACACCAATGATGGGGCACTATTCCTCCCACTGAAACCAACGACAGGGCACTATTCCTCCCACTGAAACCAACGACGGGGCACTATTCCTCCCACTGAAACCAACGACTGGGCACTATTCCTCCCACTGAAACCAGTGATGGGGCACTATTCCTCCCACTGAAACCAGTGATGGGGCACTATTCCTCCCACTGAAACCAGTGATGGGGCACTATTCCTCCCACTGACAACAACGACGGGGCACCAATATTTCTTCTTATAACATAGATGGGACATTTTCTACTCCCACTGGCCATGGCCCATCCCCCCTGTAAGTCTGAAGCACAGTGAACTGGCCCTTTCTTTAGAAAGTTTGGAGACCCCTGCTATAGAACAATGCACATAGCTTCATAAAGATTGGTAATACAGCAGTGAGTACAGAGCTATAAAGCAAAAATAGAAAATGTTATGTTTGAGTGCAGTAATTCACACACATATGTGGTTTTACAGGTCTACGCGCATATACTGCAACACTGGTAATGAAGAATTTTACGTATTATAAGCTTTTACGCAAGGTCTTTATGGAACAGTTACTCAAGACTTTCCCACCAACAAGATCCCGAGTATAAACATGAATGATTATGTCCATGTGCAACTGGCCTTAGAGTGGAACTTTAGCATCAGAAAAAAGTTTCACACAGGCTTATATCGTCTTTTCTGCAATAAAGCCTGACCTACCTGCTCTCAAACACCTAAAATATACACTGAGCTGTGCAAGTTAATGAGGTAACTATCTTGCCTTACCCCTGGTTTCTAAGAAGCTGCGAGTCTTCCGATGAGACCCCCAAGAAATGCTGACTGCCTGAATAGAAGGACATCACCCTTCTCTATGTGCCACAAGAAAAAGGTAAGCAGTGGTGTATTATACCTGTGGAGTTCCCGATGTAATAATAGGTAGATTTTGCTTTTCAGTGGAAAAACCGGTTTAAGTACTAAGCATGTAGGCTTTATTCCATGTAAGTATTTCAATGTTTCAATTTTGACAAGAGCTTACTTTTAAATAAACCTAATAAGCAGCAAAAAAAAAGAAAAAAAAAAAAGAGTTTAAATGACCAAATTTGGCAAATGTTTAGCAAAAACTACACACAGCAAATGTAAGTTAGATTCTGCAAAGATTGTTTAGAGAAAGAGAGGCACGAATGAATATAAATCAGTGCTTAATCTTCTCACCAAAAAAAAAAAAAAAAAAAAACTAAAAACAAAAACCTTCAGCAAATCAGAAAAGTCACATAAAACTACAGGGGTATCTCATGCATGCAGCTTCCTTTCATGTTGCATATCCACTGTATGGACGAATGATAACGAGCACAATTCCTAATGCTTTGCAGCACTCTCAGATGCTAATTATTTCTAACACAACTCTCTAGGTGGGTGGAAAATGAAAGTGGGAATTAAACGATATCATGCACATGAACAAAACAAGCTTTTTTCCTTTGCTTGAAATATGAACTGTTGATTACACCCCTCATTTCCCCAATTATGGATTGCATTTTCTACAGAAAACTATTTAAAAAGTGTACACAGGGAGATAGAAAAAAAAAAAACTTCCCTAGAGACGTCCCAGGGAGTGTAGAAACTCTAAAACAACTTACAGGCTGTGCAAGTTAAAAGGATGTTATTACAGGCGTACCTCGGTTTACGAGCACCTCGGTTAACATAATTTTCGGTTTACGAATGAAAATCTATTGAAAATAATGCCTCGGTTTACAAATTTTTTCCGCAATAAGAACGGATTAATTGGTTTTCAATGCATTTACAAATTTTTTTTATCATGTTCCTGTACAGTACTATGCCTTTAAAGTGCACTTTATAAAACGTTTTGAACAGATAAGACTTTTTTTTTACTTTTTTTCTGACCTCCAGAACAGATTAATTGATTTTCAATGTATTTACGAATTAATTTTTAATCATGTCCCTGTACAGTATTTATGCCTTTAAAGTGCACTTTATAAAAGAGTAACAGATAAAAAGACTTTTTTTTTTACTTTTTTCTGACCTCCGGAACGAAATAATTGGTTTTCAATGCATTCCTATGGGAAACCACGTTTCGGTTTACAAATTTTTCGCAATATAAAAAGTCCTGCAGAACGCATTAAATTCGTAAACCTAGGTGCGCCTATACTTATGAATCAGCTACAGTATCTACATAGGATTTATTTAAGGTGAAATGTTATCAGAAGTAAAAATAAAATGTGGAAAAGCAGATCTCATGCAGAGGATGGATTAAATAGAAAAAAAACAAAAAACAAATAATCAACCACTGTCAATAAATATTAACCGCTTCCCGCCCGCTCTATAGCAGATATACTGCTGCAGATGGCACGTGTGTAAAATCACATATGTACACATGATTTTGCATATCCGGGTAGGGGGTGCGCACGAGCCGCGCACGCATCCTACCCGCCCCACCATTTGAGGCCGTGGCTGTCAATCACCGAGTCCCGGCCGGTGATTACTCGCCGGCGCCTGGTTATTTCCAACGATCTCAGACAGGGAGGAGAACTGTTTTGTTTACTAACAGTTCTCCCTGTCAGCTCAGGCACACTGCTTTGCACAGCACAGCCATCCAAAGCAGTGTGCTTACAGTGAAGCACACTGACACAGCCCCCTAGTAAAGCGTTCCCAGCACATAGTTAACCCTTTGATCGCCCTTCATGTTAATCCCTTCCTGCCCAGTGCCAGTGGGTTTTTTTTAGCACTGATCACTGCATTGGTGTCACTGGGGATGTCAGCGACACCAGGTCAGTTCCCCTCCCAGTGTCAAAATGCCCGCTGCAGTCCCACTATAAGTCATTGATCGCCGCCATTACTAGTAAAAATGGAAAAAAAAAAAAAAAAAAAAAAAAACACCACACAACAATTACAGTATATATACCGCCATTTGTAAACGCTAAAACTTTCACGTAAACCCATTTAATTTACGCATATTGGGATTTTTTTTTTTTTTAGCAAAGACGCAGCAGAAAACATTTTGGCCTAAATTTATGGTGAAATTAGAATTTAAAATTTTTGTACTGGACATTTATAGCAAAAAGTCAAAAATATTGTTTTCTCAAAAATGTCGGCCTTTTTTTCTAGGGCAAAAAATTAAAAAAGCACAGGCGATCAAATACCACTGAAAGAAAGCCCAATTTGTGGGGAAAAAAAAAGGATGTAAATTTAATTTGGGTGCAGCATTGCATGACCGCACAATTGTCAGTTAAAGTAACGCAGCGCCGTAACGCAAAAAATCACTTGGTTGGGAAGGGGGGTGGTAAATTCTCAGGAGGGCAAATGGTTAAGTATATGTAAGCTCGAAAGAGCAGGGCCCTCGATCCCCTCATGTTTTGCATTGTATTGGTATTGTTCTGTCACATGTTCTGTCCCCCTTTGTAATGTACAGCGCTGAGCGAACTATCGGCGCTTTATAAATACTGTATAATAATAATGTAAATCCTCACCTTGTAAAACAACCCTTTCATTTTAAAATATAAATGAAAGGCAAAAAACATTTGTGTATGTATATGTAGATAGATAAACAAAGTGTTTCTCAAACTTTTTTCAGTCAAGGCACCCTTTAAAAATTAGGGACAGTCCCAAGGCACCCCATTGCAAAATTTTAGTAATAGTTTTATAGAATGCAGCAACACCCACACATGTAGGACACCCAACATTAGAGGCGATTTATTCTTCCAAAGCAAATACACTATTGCACACTGGTACTGACTAGTATTCCAGTGTTTCTCTTCTCCATCAGTTTTTCTCCATCACTGATGGAGAGGGGCAGGGGAGGGTCAAACTAGGATGCTGTGCAGGCAACCGACATTATCTTGTTCCATCTGCTGGCTTGTATACAAGTTTTGGGCAATTTGTCGACATTTTGACAAGGTACCCCTGAAGAAACCTCAAGGCACACCAGGGTACCTGGGCACTCTGGTTGAGAAAGGCTGAGATAGTTAAAAAAAAAAAAAAAAAAAAGAAGGAGCCATGGAACTGGTGTTCTGGCTGTCCAGACCCTTTTTCTTTAAATGGAAACCCCACTAGGTTTCCACACTCACTTCTTCGGTTTGTGATGGCATGTTCTTCTCCTAGTGGTGTTAGTCTTGGGGTTATCACCATCATTCCTCCTGTGCAACTATTCATATAGCAGTGCCCTCTGGATAATTCTATCTGGTAGTGGAGTATTGATTTATAGTATGTACATTTGTATGTATTCCTGTTTTTGTGCACTGTTGGGTGTTTTCTGTGGATCTGTCTTATGTCAGGTGCTATTAACACTCCTATATTTTTTTACTTTTAGCACATGTGGGGCATTTGGTCTTAGGTAGTATTTTTGTGGCTATTTGGTCATTTTCCATTTTTTGCTATGTTGTCCTAGCATATCACTTCTTGTTTTATTATTTTTCATGGTATTTATTATGGATGGTCCATGCCTGCATGGTGTTTGCCATGAGCTAGGGTGGTCATCTTGTAATTATTCATTACCTTTTTTGTTTGTTCCACTTTTTCTGCAATTTGTCATTTTTATATAGAAGCTTTTTTTGATAGCTTAATATCAGTTAGGATTTCGCACATTTTGATTTTTTAACTATTGTGATTTACTCCTTTAGTGATGTTTTTTTTTTTACCTTTTCCCTGTATGTCTCTTTTAACCCTTGCACTGTCATAACTAGGGGGTGTTGTTGGTGGGTGGGACTTTGGGTTTATTAGTCTATTCACTTCTATGTTGTAGTGTTTTGAGAAAGATGGACCATGCTTAATTGAAACATTGAATACAAAAACACTGCACTTTTTGATCTTCCTCTGCTGCAAAACCAGCGAGTGCCTCTAAACCAGTTTTGGATTTATATTTATCTCACTAAATGTTTAATAATTTTTTATTTTTTTTTAAATAAGTGATCACAAATTCTCTGTTCTCAGCTGCATAAGACTCCTTCTAATATAACCTTCCACTCTATAAGTTTGACTCAACACCAACTTCCAAAATCTAGTTTTGGGTGGACCAACCCATTTAAGACTACGTTCACACTAGCCTTGTTAGCAAGCGGCAGGCAGGCGTTTGGGAAGTGTTTTTATTGTTTCCTAAACACCTGGGAAAATTCTGCACATTGCAGTACATAGTGCTGTTCAAACGGGAGCCTTAGCGTTGCGTGAAAACGGACGCCTCTGGTCCAGTCAGGAGGAGTTGAAGCCTCCTATTCAAGTCTATAATTCCGACACGGTTGTGGGGCGTTTGCGGAGCGTTATCCCCATTCAAACTTCATTATAGGCATTTGTGGGGCGTTTTTAACGCTCGGCAAATGCCTAGCAATCGCCGCTAAACCGTGCATGTGGCATTTGTGGAGCACCAACGCTTGTTAAACGCTATAGGGGCATTTGGCAAGAGTTGGAAAAAAACAGTCAAGTGTGAACGAGCCCTATAAATAAAGAAAAAGGAATGGACAGGATTTATAAAAGGTAGTTTTGTTGGTATTATTGTGAAAGTTATAACATATATATATATACACTGGGATTTTTTTTTTTTGTACTAGCAATGGCGGAAATCAGCGACTTATAGCGGGACTGAGGCGGGCAGTCTGACACCCGCAAATGCAAAATCACGTATATATACATACACACGTGATTTTGCACACCCGTGCCGCCCTGTAGCAGTTTTTCTGCTATAGGGAGGTCGGGATGTGGTTAAGCTTTGACAATAGAACCTGGAAGCCGATTGGTTTCTGTGCAAAGCTGCACCAGATTTGCACTCTCCAGTTTTAGTAACTCTCCCCCTGTATGTCCATTTTTCTAGCCTGTATGTTTGATACAGCTATAGCTACAACGTATATGTTTTCAGGACAGGAAAATCTGCAGTGTTTTTTTTTTCTTTTTTATCACTATACGATCTTGGCTCAGTAATGCTTTCATCTCCATAGCTCAGAACAGCAATAGAAAGCCTTTACTTTCTGATGACAAGGCAGATGATATCCCATTAGTACAAAGGCAATGACAATTATGAATTAGTAATGAGATTACAAAACAGAGGCAAACAAGAAGCACAAGGAAAGTAATGTTAAATCAACAATCAAACCAGAAGGAAGATCATACCTGGATTTTTTCTAAATGGCTAGGAAGACAAGTGGATTCAAAGTTTCTGTGTTTAATGTCCTTTATTTTAGAACCTTACATAATACGTTTCATTAATTTCACAAAGTTGAACTTAAAAAAAAAAACCCACAGATCAGGTTTTACTTCATGCAACACAATTCATATTGAAAATCCACAATGTACCAACCCTCCATCGCTTTAAGGCAAGGATTAAAAAAAAAAAAAAAAAAAAGTGTCCTTTATCCAGAAATCGTGATGGAGTCAAATTATGCGGAAAGATAGCAGGAAAGTTACCAGAAATATATCAGTGCTGTAAAATGTTCTCTCAGACAAATGGAAAACTAACATTCCAACAATGTAAAATGCTAAGCTGTCCATATGCGTAAGAAGGTTGCCAGACTAGTGGGCATGCACTGACTACAGTAAAATGCTTTACTGGCACATCAGAAAACATGCATTTTCAAACTGCCCATGCATTCATGTTTATGTTCATGAAGAAGAAGAGGAGAGGAGCAGACCTTTAGGGCTCAGTCATTAAAAGTGGAAGGAATGTTGAATAAAAATAATTTTTTCTCTAAATATTCATGTGAATAAAAACACGCTTACATAGTTTTGCTGTGGATTAATAGTCCCAATCAAAAATATTTAATGTGAAACTAAAGTCAATTTTTTTTTCAAATTAGATTAGTAGCCTCACCAGCAAAACAAAAGACAGAAAATGTATCTGAAAGAGGTTCTATATTTATTTCAGGTACTTATATAGCGCCGTCAATTTACAGAGCGCTTTACATATATATTGTACATTCACATCAGTCCCTAACCCTCGAGGGGTGTACAATCTAAGGTCCCTAACTTACATTCATACACATACTAGGGACAATTTAGACAGAAGGCAAGTAACCTACCGGCAGGTCTTTGGCATGTGGGAGGAAACCCAGGCAGGCACAGGGAGAACATGCAAACTCCAGGCAGGTGGTGCCGTGGTTGGGATTTGAACCAACAACCCTAGTACAACCCTAGTACTGCCAGGCGGAAGTGCTAACCATTTAGCCACTGTGCTGCCCAGGTTCTAACTTTTCTTTACCCAATTCCCTACACCACACACACACACACACACACACAATCACATTTTAAAAGGATATCACATGCAAAATTAAAAAAAAATTAAAAAAAAAGGACTGGAAAGCAGAAATTGTTCTTTCTAGTATTTAAATGGTTAAAAATTGACCATGAGAATTGTACACTGCCAATGGAAAACATTTGTGGGAAAGTTGGTTTCTTTGATACCCTTGAAAAGAACATAGAACTGTGCTTTCTGTGTAGCTGGTAACTGCATCACAGGAGAGCAGAACTATATCCGAGAGCTATAAAAATGCAGAAAGAACTCGCATGGGATGACATGAAGGCTGTACTGAACTACAGAATCCTAACCTCCAAGATGAAACACATTTATCATCTTAGCTACATTTGAGGGGTCACTGGGGAAGCCTACTTAGCAGGCCAGCTGAGTTCACAGACTCAAGCAGTTTTGTTATAGCTTCATGTAATTTCCAAGCATTTAAGAGGAAATCTAACCAGTTTGTCCTGGGCCTGTCCAAAGAACTCTTCTCCTCTAACCTCTTCTTTTCCAGTCTGAAAGCTCAAACAGGTATCACCCTTGCTTAGCTACTTTAGTATCAATGGAGTAGTACATCTACTCTTGGGCAGCTTTTACATCACCAATTTTCAGTGCAGGCCTGCACATATGAAAAATAATGTTGTCTGAAGGCCGACAACTCATTTAAGAATTAGGTAGGGGTATTTTTCCTCCTTTGCACAGTTACAGCCCCCCCCTCCATACTCGCTGGAGCACTGGGCTGTGAGCGACTGGCATGGAATCTGAAAGGTGAACTTACAACCCAGCTAGGATGGGTGAATCAAGGTTCCAAGGGGAAGCCAAAGTGAAAACCTTACCTTCCTTAAAGCCTTAATTCAGTAAGAGTGGACCTGGAGCAAGAACTGGATAAAAGAGGACTTAACTGCTTATTTGGGGCATAGAAATAAAATAAAAAGTAAGTAATATTTCTCAGACTAAAGCTCCAATTTAAAGTGGGTGTAAACCTCATATATGAACAAAGTATATCCCTCAATAGCAGGGGCGGACTGACCATTCTATTACACGGGCACTGCCCGAGGGCCCAGGGTCAGTAGGGGGCCCCATGAAATGCCCCTGGTACCTTTTTGTAGGCTTTTTTTTGAGTGCGGGCAAGGACACAGGGGCCCCATGAACCCCTATTGCCCAGGGGCCCCATGAGTTGTCAGTCCACCCCTGCTCAATAGTGTGTACTTGTCTCAATCTAGAGCACTAAGTGTAATTTCTGTCTGCTGCCTCATTCCTCTGCTATAAGTATGAGTCACTTCTGATTAGTTTTCCTGACACCAAGAGAAAAATAGTAACAGGGGAGAGACCTCCGGCAGATTGATAGTTTCAGCTCTGTTCCTATGTAAAAGGGGGGGGGGGTCCCTTCCCTCCAATCAGCTCTAAAAGCTCTCCTCGCTGATGTAATTTCAGCTCCATGCCCCCGGTTTTCAGAGTTCAGAGATACTGTGTAAATTGGAGATAGGGGAAAGGTGATTGTAGATAAACAGGTACAACTTGTGTAGGAGGATTTGTCACATCTTTGTGTATCAAATGAGGCCAGTAACTTCACTCGGTATATGTGAGGGTTTACAACCATTTTAAAAGCAGTAGGAAAGTCCGCTTTGTGGTTTTTACCTACAGGTAAGCCTATAACAAATCTTACCTGTACGTACAATGAATATCTCCTAAATGTGCACTGTTTAGGAGCTATCCCCTCTTTTGGCAGCAGGTGACGTCACCGGCACATGCGTTCTGAAGGAACAACAAACCCGTGCCCTTCTTGTGTGTACCCCCCAACACTTACCTGAGCCCCATCCCGATCCAGCAATGTCCAAGAGAGTCTCGGGCCATTTGCTCCTGCTGCTGTCAATCACAGCCAATGAGAGGGAGGGGACAGGGCTGAGCAGCGGCTGTGTGTGTGAATGGCCACGCGGAGCCACAGCTTGGGAGTGCACCTGCTCGGGTGCCTCCATAGCAGGGTGCTTTCTGTGGGGGCACCCGACAGGAGGGAGGGACCTATGGCAACGAAGAGGGATCCGAGAAGCGGAGGATCCGGGATGCTCTGTACAAAACCACTGCACAGAGCAGGCAAGTATAATGTCTGCTATTTAAAAAAAAAAAAAAAAGCCTTTAGTATCACTTTAAGAGTGGTGTAGTTTGTATAGTTACAAAACACACACACACACACACACACACACACCATGAACCTCAACAACACATTTATTTTCCTCTGTCCATAATATTTAGTGAGTACTGTGGCTATTCAAACAGCATAGTATACAGTTCAGTAATTAATATGCATTAAAGTGCAATTGAACTTGCAAAAAAAAACTGCTTACATTTATTGGTAGTAGAGATTATGTATGGTGTTTAAACAAAATAAAAACTCCTTTACCTGTTTGCTGGCAATTTTTCTTTAAGGCACACTGCCTTTGGTACATAGTTAATGCAGTATTTACCCTTGGCATTGAAAGATAACAGAGTTCAGCCAATTATTGTGATAATGCAGCACCAGGGTGTGTGTAGAAAATGCGGAAGCAGATTTTCTAGCCCCCCCACCTTCAACGTGCTAACAAAATCCTAAAAGAACCTTTTCATTAATTACTTTATTTTACATGCAGTGACATTAGAACTGGGTCTTTATACTTTTCTATGCATTGCAGGCAAATCATGGCTGGTAGAAATGGCAGGCAGGGTGATGTACATATCTTCATGAAAACAGAAAGCTGCGGCAATGCCCACATGTGATGTTGTTCCTCCAAGAACTAAAAACTAATGAATGAAAAGAGTAGGCCACAGACAGTAAGGCAAGGGGAGGAGAGGGCTAATGATCCTCCAGCCATGAAATGAGGAGGGATCTGACTTGCTATAGGGTCTAATGCACACTGTGAGATGCTTTTAGCCTGGGTTTACATATGTGCGGTACAGTATACCGCTTGTGATTCGCACAGGAACCACACCGCATTAATGTGCAAATCACATGCAATTTGTGTGCAGTGCGATCGGAGCCATACATTTTGTATGGCTCTAATCGCACCGCACCCAAAATGTACAGGACCCTTATTGGGTCCGCACTAGAATTGGATCGCATAGGTATTCACACCTATGCGATCCGATTCTGCACATCATGCTGCGTTTTGTGGACCGCTTTCGGGGTATTGTTAACATACACATCCGCAGCGGTTCGCATGAACGGGGTGCGATTCTGATGCAGTGAGGAATTCGTACTGAAAATGCTGCAAATTCCACACCACATCAGTGTGAACCAGGGCTAAGTGTGAACTGAAATCAGAGTAACTATTTTCAGTACAGGGGAAGAGCCAGTACAGCTGTGCAAGACTAAGCCCTGGTTCACACTGATGCAAACTGTCATGTGATTTGACCATTCAAATCGCATGACCAATCGCATCCAATGATCAGCGATGGAACCAACCATTCTAACCAATCTTAAAAGTAGTTCCTGCACTACTTTTGCCAATTTCAGATAAAACTTGCATAGATATCTCTGCATGAAGTCACACAGATGTTTATCAAGTTGCACCTTAAGTCGCACTGCCATCCGAATTTGAATTCTTGTGACTTCAACTAAAGTTGCACACTTTCAAAGTTGGATCCAGTGTAAACCGGGGCTAAAGGTAAAGCTGGAGTTTAAATGTAAGCCTCTTCTGAAGACATAAAAGGTTAATGTGGAAGTAAAGTCCACTTTGTAGGTCATACCTACAGGGAAGCCTATAATAAATCTTACCTGTAGATACAGTGAATATCTCCTAAGATTGCACCATTTAAGAGATATTCACACAGCATGCAGCGAGTGATGTCACTGGTGAATGAGCTCTGAAGGGTTGGCACAGCATCACAGTGACGTGATCGCTGCGCCAGCCATTCATACTGCTGGAGCCTGCGAATACGGAAGGAAGACCAGGTGAAGATGGTGGCGCTGGGGAACCATGACAGCACAGCGCTAGAGTACATCACCTAGTACATTATGACTTAAACCTGCAGGGGCCCATTATTTTGTTTCCTTTTTCCGGTGGTTCACTACCACCAGTATATATGTACAAACAGCAATCACGTTTTTGCAAGTAGATCTAAGTTTCTTGATTTTCTAAATTACAAAATTTTTTTTTTAAAAAGCACCTATAAAAAAGGCTTAGATAGCCAATAATCAAGATGAGACAGCACAAGCAGGATGTCTCAATTGACCTCAAGTGTCCTCATAGTAACTGATGAACATCTTGTACTCAAGTGCTTTTATTGCTTACGTTCAGACACCAACATGTTGTAATGCTGCAACATTATTTTATAGTACAGCTCAGACAAAAGTCACTGTGTATGCTACAAAAGGTCCCTGCATACAATAAATGCCCGTTTTCAATACTGGCATAAAAAAAAAAAAATCACCTGTTATCAGCAAAAACTATTACTATTTACTAATTACTATTTATTATTGTGTCCAAATAATAGAGTGCGGCTGTCTCAAAGTCTTATTTGTTTTTTTTTTTTAGAGTTTTTAACACTTTGTTGAGCCCAGTATATTGGCTTACTAGTATGAAAAATAACCTACAGATGCATATTTTTGACATTGGGCTTGTAATATGCTGTAAAAGGACAATATACAGTTGTCACATGACCCTTCTGCTTGGCAAACAGTGGCAATAACACGGTGTGGGTGGAGTTCTGTCAGTCACAGGCTGTATCACACCCCTGTGTCCTAGAATAAGAGGGAGGTGAAGCCTCCATCAATCAAAATGTAATATCCCATCTCCATTGTGTTTAGCTGGTTAGTGGGCATGGAGGAGGGAGGGAGTGGGCTGTCATTTATCACTGTGTACACACACACGTGCGACTCTAAAGTCACATGGGCTGCTCAGACATGATAGGGAGGGAATGTCAAGCATAGAAACTCACTGAAAACTGAGCATGTGTAGAGTTGCCAACAGTGCTCTGCAAAATCTCCAACTGCACTGGGGACATGGACAGGAGGGGGAGACCGAGAACAACAGGATCAACCAACTTTTTTTGCAGAATAGAGAACACTAATCCGATATTGACGGAGTGAGTATGAACAGCATGTAATACAGCATTTATTGATAGTTTTTTTTATGATGTGGGTTTAGTGACACTTTAAATGGGTTGTTTTACAAGGGTAAGGGTTCAGATATGCTTTAATACACTAACCGTCGCATATCTTCATCAGAATTATAACATTTTAATGCATAGCTTATTTTTTATGCTCAGGGCTAAAGATTAAAAATGTAAATATATAGCATTACATACTAAGTATTTCATCTCTTAGATTGTAAGCTCCAAGGAGCTCTAACCCTCTTGTATTGAACTGTACTGTTGCTGTATTGTCTCCCATTATATTGTAAAGCGCTGAGCAAACTGTTGGCGCTATATAAATCCTGTATAATAATAATAATCTTAGATTGTAAGCTCCAAGGATCAGGCCCTCCTAACCCTCTTGTATTGAACTGTATTGTTGCTGTATTGTCTCCCTTTATATTGTAAAGCGCTGATCAAACTGTTGGTGCTATATAAATCCTGTGTAATAATAATAATAATAATGTTCTCTCCTGGGGGGGGGGGGGGTGATACAGAAGGAAAGTATTAATTAGAATGAGGAGGGGGTGAGCCAATTTCTTTAAGACTTATCTACAGTTTTACTGTTTGATTAATTTTTTTCTACAGGATTCTACAAACGTTTCATTTAGATGAAGAGTCTGTCCTGAAAACTGAATGATCCCGAATTGGTTGCAGACATTTTCCAGATTACCACTTATCTTATGCCCACTACAAGGTCACTGGCAAGTGATATTTGGAATGGCTGAATCAAGCACAGGCAAATAGGCAGTAGAAGCTGTACTAAGACAGAGATGAAACACGGTTGCCCATTCAGTTTTCTCTAGCCTTTTAATGATTTCACAATAAAATAATTACAGATTGGGTAGACTTCCAAATTAATATGTAAATAAACAACTAAATCAGCTGACTATAAATACACGGTTTCTGTACTATGGAGTTAAAACTCAAAATCAGGAGCATGCCAATTTTACACAGCAAAATATATTGGAAGGTGTGATGTATGCATTCTATACAAAGGCAATGCTCTAACACGAACACTTTAAAGTACAACTGCACTTTCCCCAAACACAGATTTGCACTTGTCGTTACTGCCAACACAATGTGGCATCTTCTCTGTAGAGTGGTCCTGTTTCCAGCAGCATGGACCATGTATAGATTCGTATATGCTGCCAGTAATTTGTTCCTGGCCACTGCTAGAAGGTATTGTTTGGAGACGGGAAACTAGCTCTGCATTAAACGCAATGAGCAAATAGTCTCCTGGGATGTTCTCAGAGCCAGGAGGCTGCAGGCAGTATTTCAGGAAACAGAAATTCTCTTCAAAAAAGATAACACATCATACGCCATTTTTTCCGTGTCTGCGGGGACAACTACAAATGTATCATTGTTTTGTGAAAAAGCAGTTATATTTTAAAGAGAACCAGTCAGCACTAGGCATTTGCAATAATTTTAATTTCCAATTTAGAATCAGTTCACTTACACTTTGTAAACCACTCCAGGATCTGCAACCCCCCCCATCCCCATCCAGTCACAGGTGCCACTGGGATCTGTCACCCCTATCCAGATGTATTTCGTACATTTAAGGACGTACTCGGTTCTCCTTCAGTCTAAAGAAAAATGCTCAAATTGCAGCATGAACACCAATACCTCAACCAACATTTTTTTTATTTAATGTTTTCTCCCCTAGTGGAGCTTAGAACTCTACTAAGAGGTGAAACGCATCAGTGGAAAAATGTTGGTTGGAGTGTGCTGCAACTTGAACTTCAACTGACGGAGAACAGAGTACAGCCTTGGATGTGCTACACCAGTCTAATCCAGAATTGTGGCCATAGTGCAACCTTACCTCTTGGGAAGTATTTATTTTCTGTACTGGCCTGTATTCTCTCCCTGTCAAAGAAAAGTCAGGCTGAGTTTGTAAGACCATCCATTCTCCTGCTTGAGCTTAGTCTTGATAAACTGCTACTCACAAAACTTTCAAACAACAATGATGATCTTGGCATTACATTAAATAATATTGAGAGTTCACAACCATCAGCAGTAATATCCTTCAGAGACCCATACAAAGTATGATATATTAGCTCTGTATTCAAACAGAAGCTTTCATGTGGTCCACACAGCCTGTTACTGAGTTGACATTTGTATTTTCACAGGGTGAGAATACAAATAAATAACAGTACACACATCTGAGAGTTAAAGTGGTTGTAAACATCAGACATGAACTATGAACAAAGCATATCCCTCTATAGTGAGTACTTGTCTCAATCCAGAGCAATAAGTGTAATTTCTGTGTGCTGCCTCATTTTCTGTAGGAGTCACTTCTGACAGGTTTTCCTAACACCATGATAAAAAAGGTGACAGAGGAGGGATCTCCAGTACACAGCGTATGATTGACAGCCTCAGCTCTGTTCCTGTGTGCAGTTTGTCCCTTCCCTCCAATCAGCTTTCACAGCTTTCTTCATTGTGATCTGCAGGATGTAACTTCAGATTCCTGCTTCCCTGTCTCTAGAAATTGAGAAGTGCTGTCTAAATTCTGTACTTTGAGCAGCTATAGAGGAGAAATGGCTCTAGAGCAACAGGTACAACTTATGTAGGAGGATTTGCTTTATCACTGTGCATCACCTGAGGCCAGTCACTTCACTGGGTATATGTAAGGGTTTACACTCACTTTAAAGCTGCACTATTACAGCAACTCAGACTCAAAATGCCCATTCTTGACTTATTCTTGTTCACCAACTTTCATGAACTAAGTACTTGAACCAAGCTACTGTGTCAAAAGTTCTTGGAGAAATGGTGAAATAAAGCGGTTTAATTACTGCATTTGTTTGACGTACAGTATGTCTGTATCAATACTGTACAAAACACAATACGTACACACCCTGCTCATTGCACAATCGCTGCAAAAGTGGGACAGAGGAACTTGCTTAGACAGAAACTTAGCAACAAATATGAATAAATACGCAAAATTCCCAGGCAAGCCACATTATCCATTATTTGTAATTTGAGAACATAAGCAGAGACTATATTCAACCAAAACACTAACTAGGACTGTTGCTCGTTTACAGTCCAAAAAGACTGGTTGTTATATGTATACCTCAAAGTTTATACCAAATCTCCTGGCCTCTGAAAAGAAACCTTGCTCAGGGAAATAAAAAGGCTGCTCTCCTTCTGAAAATGCTAGTTGGCTGGCTTTCATCCCGATGCTCTGGCTTCTAGGTTAAGTTGCTGACCTGAAACAAATAAGAAGAAATAGGAATTCCGACTTCATACTTCTTCAAAGTCTCCGACTTACTCAGTACTGAAGCCAGAGACTGCCAGGTACCTAGTATTTTCAGAAAGCAGCTTGATATACCAGGCCCTTTATTTCTCTTAATGCAGATTTCGTTTAACCACTTGACTACAGGGCACTGTCACCCCCTTCCTGCCCAGGCCAATTTCCAGCTTTCAGCGATGTTGCACTTTGAATGACAATTGCGCGGTCATGCAACACTGTACCCATATGAAATTTTTATCATTTTTTTGTGACAGATAGAGCTTTATTTTGGTGGTATTTAATCACCTCTGGGTTTTTTATTCTTTCTTAAACCAAAAACCACTGGAAATTAAAAAAAAAGTTTTTTCTTAGTTTTTGTTATAAAATTTTGTAAATAAGTGATTTTTCTCCTTCACTGATGTGCACTAATGAGGCTGCACTGATGGGCACTGATAGGTGGCACTGGTAGGTGGCACTGATGGGCATTGACAGGCATCACTGATGGGCACTGAAAGGCAGCACTCATGGCACGGATAGGCGGCACTGACAGGCGGTACTGATGCACACGGATAGGCGGCACTGATTGGCAGCACTGACTGGCATTGATAGATGGCATTGACTGGCACTGATGGGTGACAATGAAAGGCAGCTCAGATGGGCACTGATATGTGGCATTGATGGGCACTGGCAGGTGGCATGGATGAGCACGGAGAGCTGGCACTGATGGACACTGACAGTTGGCGCTGCTGGGGCTACACAGATCATCAGGGCACACTGATCATCAGTGCTCTGATGATCTGTGTACATGTCCCCTTCGTGGAATGCCAATTACCGGCTCGCCTCTCCTCACGAGCTGTCAGCCTGACAGCTCGTGAGGAGAGAAATGCCGATAACTGGCATTTCCCTATTTGCATGCGATCAGCTGTGATTGGACACAGCTGATCACACAACCGAGCCGACATCTTCGGCTGTTTCCGTGGATCGGTGATCCGCTGTATCCGAGGGACACAGCGCACTGCCGATCGCCACGCTGCGCGCTCCCAGAGCCGCACATGCGTGGTTAGAATGGGAGGACATCATATGACGTCCTCCAAGAACGAGAGAACCACCTTGCGTCCGTCACATTACTATATGGCGGGAGGGAGGCGGTTAAAGAGTAACTGCACTTTTTGATAACTCTTTATCTTTCAAAGTGAATCAGTACTTTGTCCATATGGCCACTTTACAAGAAGGTGTTATGTATCTTATCCCTGAATAATAATAATAATAAGGTCTATGCACACTTCTGGTGGCAGTGTTGAAGCCTGGCAAATTCAGTAGTTACTGGGAAGCACAGGATTTGCTGTTTTCGTGCACCTGCAAACATCAGATATTTCTTAGGCAGTCTGGTGGACCATAGTAATGGAGAAAGCAGGAAAGGTAAGAATGGGGTATGTAAAAGTGCCTCCTTTAACGTTAACCAGTATGTGCAAAGTACAGGCTCATTTTAAACAGTGTGCTAGCACATGGCCAACCTACTGCTGGCAGAAATGGAATCTGTCACTTTCCCTAACCATGGCAAAGTGACAAAATGATAGGCTCTCTGGAAGCAACACCTTCTCCCCATCCCAAATCGCGATACTCACCTCTGCCGCATTTCCCTATTGCATCATTCCTCCATCAGAACCATGAACAAAAATAGACTACTAATCCCCCAATGGGACTTTTTAGGCATTCATGTCACAACATTGAAAGAAGGACTTGATTGCTCATTTTATTCAAGTACAAACTCTGAAATAAAAGCATGCATACAATATGTCACACCTAGGGGCTGAGAAACAAAAAGCAGATTAGTGACACCGGCAAAAACAATAAAATATTAAATAAAGCACATTAATATCAATATATCCCCAATGAATGGTAACAAAAGCCATATCAATATAAGGGATAGGCACAACTGCCGAAGGCAGAATTTTTCAAAGATATATTGGACAGACTGATGGTGGAATTTTATTTTGGCAAGATCTACCAAAGAGCATGATTTAAGATTCAAAGTGAAAAAATACAATAGTGGCTGTAAAGCACTTTGGACACTAACACACTTGCACATGGTACTATTTGGGACTTTTTTTGGATATTTAAAAAGTGGTGTATATGAAGTTAAGCACTTTTTTTTTATGTATAATTTATTTATTGAGGTATTGTATTGAGTGGACAGGACCAATTGATAGATTTTGTAAACAAAGAGCTCAACCAATCATCTAAGATCAAATTCTGATCTATTACAGCAGCTATATACACTGCTCAAAAAAATGAAAGGAACACTTTGAAAACACATCAGATGTCAATGGGGAAAAATATCATGCTGGATATCTATACTGAAAAGGGCCGGGGTAATGTGTTAGGAACATAAGGATGCCCCATTGTTTGATGGAAATGATAATTATCAACCTACAGAGGACTGAATTCAAAGACACCCCCAAAATCAAAGTGAAAAAATTATGCAACAGGCTAGTCCATTTTGCTGACATTTCATTGCAGCAACTCAAAGCGGTAATCAGTAGTTTGTATGGCCCCCACGTGCTTGTATGCATGCCTGACAACATCGGGGAATGCTAATAATGACACGGATGGTGTCCTGGGGTATTTCTTCCCAGATCTGGACCAGGGCAACACCTGAGCTCCTGGACAGTCTAAGGTGCAACCTGATGGCATTGGATGGACCAAAACATGATATCCCAGAGGAGGTAAGGCGAGCATGGGGGCCAATGGTATCAATTCCTTCATCCTTCAGGAACTGCCTGCATACTCTCGCCACATGAGGCCGGGCATTGTTGTGCACCAGGAGTAACTCAGGACCCCCCTGCACCAGCATAGGGTCTGACAATGGGTCCAAGGATTTCATTCCAATGCCTAATGGCAGTCAGGGTGCCATTGTCTAGCCTGTAGAAGTCTGTGCGTCCCTCCATGGATATGCCTCCCCAGACCATCACTGACCCACTACCAAAATGGTCATGCTGAACGATGTTACAGGCAGCATACGGTTCTCCATGGCTTCTCCAGACCTTTTCACATCTGTCACACGTGCTCAGGGTGAACCTGCTCTCATCTGTGAAAAGCACAGGGTGCCAGTGGCAGACCTGACAATTCTGATGTTCAATGGCAAATGCCAATCGAGCTCACTGCCAGTCAGTGAACAAAGGGCCCACTAGAGGACGTCGGGCCCTCAGGAAGTCAGTTTCTGATTGTTTGGTCAGAGACATTCACAACAGTGGCCTGCTGGAAGTCATTTTGTAGGGCTCCGGCAGTGCTCCTCCTTTTCCTCCTTGCACAAAGCAGATACCGGTCAGGGACTGTCTACGGTCCTGTCCAGTTCTCCTAGAATAACTACCTGTCTCCTGGCATCTCCTCCATGCTCTTGATACTGTGCTGGGAGACAAAGCAAACCTTCTGGCAATGCCACTTATTGATGTGCCATCCTGGAGGAGTTGGACTGCCCGTGCAACCTCTGTAGGCCCCAGGTATTGTCTCATGCTACCAGTAGTGACACTAGTGAAAAACAGTCAGAAAAGATGAGTAGGGAAAAAAATGCCAGTGGCCTCAACCTGTAAAATCATTCCTGTTTTGGGGGCTGTCTCATTGTTGCCCAACTAGTGCACCTGTTGTTAATTTCATTAACACCAAAGCAGCTGAAACTGATTAGCAGAGGGGGTTGTTACTTACTGTAACTGACCAGATCAATATCCCAGGAATTTAATTGACTTGATGCTATACTCGAATTAAAAAGTGCTCCTTTAATTTTTTTGAGCAGTGTAGATATTAGTTTTACATAGCATGGGTTTATATGAATTAACATTCTCCCCAATATCCAAAAGTACTGGAGATTTCTGAAGGCTCCATCAGGAAGTGAGAAGCATGGAGAGCTATCAAAAGAACCTGTCACTTTGCTTCAAAAGGACAAACTTAAATACTCCCTTCATGTTTTACCTAAAAGTGGCATTATCTGTTAATGAGGGAATTTACATAACATGTCACCCACAGCATCATGTTAGATCTCACATTAGTGTTGTGATTAGTGACTTCTGAACAAAATGTATGTCTTACTGCACACATTAAAAAATAAAAAGTTAAAAGTTAAACTCTACGTATGACTTTTTTTGCATACTTACTTTGGTCCAACTTGGACCAATGTAAGTATGCATAGCCTATACCCAAGGACCTCTGTGTAAGCTGACAATCCATGTAGTGATCAGAGCTACTACAGTGATTACGGTGTTCTACTGGGTCCTGTGCCAAATATCTATCCCATTGTAAAATGACAATTGGGAGTCACTCACTTGGCACTGTGCCCATTCATAGAATGCCTTGTATTTTTAAATAAAATGAACACAAGCCATGTTTTAATTGGGTAAAATAGAGACTTTGCTGTCATCACCCCTCCTCTTCACCTCGTTCAGAGAACACCTTATATTTACAAAAAAAAAAATACAAGTCAAACTGTGAATGGTGGTGGTGTCAAGTGAGCAACCCACTGCAGTGTGCATGTGGCTTGACACAGGCCCTGAAAGATTGCAGCAATCAATGTAATAGTGCCTGCATACTACAGTGACTTTCCATGTCCACAGTGGTCCCTCAAGTATGAAATATACAGACATACACATGTCCAGGTTAGACCAATGTAAACATGCAGTTAAGACCTGGAGTTCAGCTTGAAACAGCTGAATAAGGTTGGGTAATGTTCTGTATAAAAGTGTCAGTCTATAATATTATGAGGATATCAGATTACCAGATACATCAACATGCTCAGAGCAGTCCTGAAATTGCCGACAACAATGTACTACTACAAAAGAGCACTTAAATCCATGTATAAATACATATGTAATGATTGTAGTTATGCCTATAAGTATCAGTACCACATCTCAATCATAATCAAGAATAATTATGTGCATTATGGGACAATGAAGGTACCTTCAAGAGTCAACACATACCTTAATAAAACTGTTTTGTGTACACTTTTATACAAAGATATAAAAAATACATGCCATAGGTCTAGAACGCCTGGCACCTATGGGTATACCAAAACCAATGTTTGCCAACCAGGGTGCCACAAGCACAAGACACATTTGTCCTGGAACAGAGACAGACGAGAAAACTCTGATGGTGGAGACCTCTGACATCATGGAGGGACCGCTGTTGTGAAGAGGGAATCTCCGACGTGATAAGTGGACCTCCCCTCTGACGTGAAGATGGGACCTCCAACGTGAAGTTAATTTCATCAAGATGGTTGTGTGGACAGTCCTAGGCTCAGGTTTCCCACAGGTAAGTAACTTAAGTTTTTTGCATTTTAGATTAAGGTACCTCAAAAATGTTTGAATTTTTTAAAGGGTGCGGTTACTGAAAAAAGGTTTTGAAACACTGATGTAAACAGAGAAACAAAAACGGAAAAAAAAGCTATGAGATGTTTTAAGATAAAAGGTATACACCAGGGGTTCAATGGAACCCTAGAATTCCTCCACAGTTTGAACAACAATCTTCTGCACTCAACTGAAGTGTCAATATTGTGGGTAGACAGTCTCTACTTCAGGTATCTCAAGTCTGCATTCCACAGGTATCCATCACTAAGCCTTGCTGCACTCCTCAGACAGTCGTAATCCATAAGCACTACTTGAAAAAAAAAAAAAAAGAAGAAGAAGGTGCACCAGCCTAGTGCATATAAGTGGTTGTAAACCCTTACATGTACCCAATGAAGTGACTAGCCTCAGGTGATACACAGAGATGAAGCAAATCCTCCTACATAAGTTGTGCCTGATTGTCTGTAGTCTTCTCTTCTCTACATCTGGGCAAAGTCCAGAATTTATGAAGCTTATCTGAGCTGTCAGAAAATGAGGTGGAGAGCTGAAATTACACACTGAAGAGCTCAGTGAGAAGAGCTCTGAGAGGTGATTGGAGGAAATAGATACACCCCCTCCACAGAGCACACAGGAACAGAGCTGAGGCTGTCAATCACAGGCTGTGTGCTGGAGCCCCCCCCCCCCCCTCCCCCATCCCCGTCACCCTATTTCTCGTGGTGTCACTTGTCAGGAGGGACTCAAGCAGATAGCAGAGGAATGAGGCAGCAGGCAGAAATGACACTTAGTGCTTTGGATTAAGAAAAGTTTGCACTATAGAGATATTTGCTTTGTTCATATTTCATGTCTGAGGTGTACAACCACCTGCAAATCACAGGCTGTGTGCTGGAGCTCCCCCATCACCTTTTTCCTCCCATCAGAAAAACTTGTCAGAAGGGACTCATGGAGATAGCAGAGGAATGAGACAGCAGACAGAAATTACACTTAGTGCTCTGGATTAAAAAAAAAGTACACACTACAGAAGAATAAGCTTTGTTCATATTTCATGTCTGAGGTTTACAACCACTTTACCCAAAATACCATTTATTCAAAAGTATAAAAGTCGATGATTATACCCACAAATGGGCATTAAGAAAAGGCTTGTCACAAATATCACCCCCCAAAAAAAAAAGAAATGACCATAACCACTGCGAATGTCTCCAGATAGGTTGGAAAGACGCCACCAAGGAATCAGAAAAATTTCAAGTGTACCGAAATGAGTCCCAGGAACGCATTTCAGAGCTGAATGTCTGCTGCACCTGGTGAGTATAATGACCTACTTTTATCCTTTGAATAAATGGTGTTTTGGTTAACGTACTAGGCTGACGTGCATCTTTTGTCTTTTTGCATTTTTAACCTGTTCCCGCCAGAGGTACGCATACATGTAGCCTCTTGGAAAGTGGGCTTTGACACCAAGAGGACGCCATCTATGTGGCCCTATGTAAACAGTTGTCTGTGCTGAGAGCGCGCGCCCTGTGTGCTCCTAGCACAGTTACCAGATGGGAATGAAATGCTCCTGATGCATACTTACGATTGGGAACTTTCTGACCATGTGACTGCTGTGACTGCCAATTACAGCGGTCACATGTTCGGAATGCCCACCTCCTGGTATTTACCTCTTAAAGGTCTGGGTGGTGGCGTCGGGAACGGGTTAATCTTTTTATAAAGTGTGAGCACAATTGTTGGCCTGCAAAGTCCCATAATGTTTTCCTGATGTTTGTTATCCAAAGCAAAAAGCAGTGGCTAAGTGGTTAGAACTTCTGCTTGGCAGCACTAGTCATTGGTTGGAATCCCAACCATGGCACCACCTGCCTGGAGTTTGCATGTTCTCCCAGCGTGGGTTTCTTTCAGGTACGCTTGTTTCCTCCCACACTCCAAAGACATCCTGGTAGGTTAATTGACTCCTGTCTAAATTGTCCCTAGTAGGGATGCACTGAAATTTCGGTGGCCGAAATGCTTCGGCAGAAAACACCCCTTTCGGCCATCGGCCCAAGTTAAAAAATGCACCGATATAGGTGCCAATAAAACCCCGCTTCTCCACTGCTCGGTAGTTCTCAGCCTTACCTGAGTAACCATCGAACAATCCTGGTGCTGGGCATAGAGATGAGTGAAGGAAAGATGGCCTCCACTCATCTCTATGCCCTTGGAGGACTGGAGAGATGTCACTTTCGGTTCCAGCCATTTTTTTTTTAAATTACTAGATAAATGCTTTTGTTTGATCCAATGCTTTACATTGCAGAGGAGAGATGTGGGGTCTTATTGATCCCATATCTCTCCATAAAGAGGACCTGTCACTAATTATTTCTATCACAAGGGATGCATGCATTTCTTGTGATAAGAAAAAAAGTGATTAAAAAATGTTTTAAAGGGACAGTGCAAAAAAAAAAAAAAAATTATAAAAATAATAAAAAAAAAAAAAGTTTAACGTGCCCCTGTCCTCACACGTAGTGGTGAATGCATAGGTAAGCCATGCCCACATATGTAAATGGTGTTCAAACCCCACACATGAGGTATCGCCATGAATGTCAGAGCAAGAGCAATAATTCTCACACTAGACTTCCCCTGTAACTTTACACTGCTAACTTGTAGACATTTCTAAAGCATCACCCATGGAGATTTTTAAGTACCGCAGTTTCACGCCATTCCATGAGCGTGCGCAATTTTAAAATGTGACATGTTGGGTATCTATTTACTTGCCTTAACATCCTCTTTCATATTTTACAAAACAATTGGGGTATATATTGTTTTTTTTAATCAAAGTATTTTTTTCCAAAAAATATATATTCATTTTTAAAAACTGCACATTTCGGTTTTGGTTTTTGGCCAAGTACATTTTGAATTTTCCATTTCGGTACCAGAATTGTCATTTCAGTGCACCACTAGTCCCTAGTATGTATGAATGTGAGTTAGGGACCTTAGATTGTACGCTCCTTGAGGGCAGGAACTGATGTCAATGTGTATCAAATATGTAAAGTGATGGCATTATATAAGTACTTGTAATAAAGATTGTAAGCTCCAAGGATCAGGCCCTCCTAACCCTCTTGTATTGAACTGTATTGTCTCCCGTTAGATTGTAAAGCACTGAGCAAACTTGGAGCTATATAAATCCTGTATAATAATATTAATCTTAGATTGTAAGCTCCAAGGGGCAGGGCCCTCTGAACCCTCTTGTATTGAACCGTATTGTTGCTGTATTGTCTCCCGTTATATTGTAAAGCGCTGAGCAAACTGTTGGCGCTATATAAATCCTGTATAATAATAATAATAATAATCTTAGATTGTAAGCTCCCAGGATCAGGCCCTCCTATCCCTCCTGTATTGAACTGTATTGTTGCTGTATTGTCTCCCGTTATATTGTAAAGTGCTGAGCAAACTATTGGCGCTATATAAATCCTGTATAATAATAATAATAATCTTAGATTGTAAGCTCCCAGGATCAGGCCCTCCTAATCCTCTTGTATTGAACTGTATTGTTGCTGTATTGTCTCCCTTATATTGTAAAGCGCTGAGCAAACTGTTGGAGCTATATAAATCCTGCATAATAATTATTATTATACAGTATTTTTAAAGCGCCAATAGTTCGCTCAGCGCTGTACATTACAAAGGGGGACAGAACATGTGACAGAACAGTAACAATACAATGCAAAACATGGGGGGGGAATCGAGGGCCCTGCTCTTTCGAGCTTACAATCTAGGAGATAACAGTTTGCTCAGTGTAAAGCACTGAGCAAACTGTTGGCGCTATATAAATCCTGTAATGTAATAATAATAATAACAACAAAAATAAATAAAAACACAAAAGCATGATGAAAACCACTGCTTAGTTCTGTCCACCTTCACCTATCACAAAGCTCTGTACATTCCACCCATACGAGTACAGCTTGGACCTTGCAGAAGAGGGTGTACACCCCAAAAGCGTATCCTAAAAATTTGGACGTTCATGCAAATAAAAAAAAAAAGTATCGCAGACAGTACTCAATTATTCTTGGACTTTGATGAAACAAAGTGTACAGGCAATTGTATAGAACAATCAGTTATCTATACATCAGATGGCGGCGATAACAGGAAACAGGCCACAACAATGGTCCTACGTGGTAAATGTGATAAAAGGTTACCTTCTGCCACAAGTTCCTCCACGGTCACTTGATGCCGGCCAATGGTGAAACATCTGCCCAATGTCACCCCTCCGCTGGTAAAATTTGAAGATGATCCAGCACCCAGAGCACCCACTGCACCGCCACCGCCTCCTCCGCTCTCCGACTTGGGCATTCGAGAAAACTTCTTCATGGTGCCCACACCCACCCACCCAGACTAGGGGCTCAGCAGGCTCACCTTCTCCAGGTATGGCCAATGCCAGCAGCTGTCACACACACAAAGGGGGGCTGCTCATAGACACTGCACCAATGCCACCAAATCACAGCAGGCACTCCAATAGCAGGGGATGAGTGAGAGGTGAGCGAGGCTGGCATGCACTGCAGACACAACACACACAAAGGCAGCAGATAGACAAAGCTAGGGGAGCAGGCTGCATCCACGGCATGCCACACACTACACAATGCTCACCCAGGCAGCATGCATGCATGCCCTGCACACAAGGCAGTGCCCCAGCATCAGCACACACAGCCCGGGGCGCCCCCTCCACTCCTATTGTCAGTGGCGGACACTACTTGGACTTGTTGTTGGCTCCTCGGCTTCTTCAAGTGCTGGAAACGGAAGAGGACAATCCGAAGTTCATCCATTCAGAGGCCAAAAAACCCTCCTCCTCCCGCTGCTGCTAGTGGCAGCTCCTCCTAGCGCCCGCCCAGGAAACTGCCATGGAGGGAGGGGAGCAGCATGCACGCGGCGTGGATGTGCACTGAGCACTAGTGCGTGTACTCCCGGCTCTGCATGTACGCGTGAAAGACATGCATAAAGAGCCACGGCTACTGCGGGCCTGGAGGGGGCTCTGCACATGGGCACTGACAGGGGAGGGGCGGTGCAAACTGCTTGCTTGGTAACCCTGCTCCCTTTTATGGAACTCTATTCTACAGAAAAGGCCGTTACCCCAACCTGTGACTATATCAGCCGGGGGTCTGGTAACTGCTGGGGTCCCTCCATAGGATGCTCGGAGTTCCATGAGCAGACCAAAGTTAGTGCATGGTTCCAGCACCAATATCACCTACCAGACCACTGACCACCAATGTACAGGGCATTCCCTCCACAAATGGCCAGAGAGCCAGAACATGCTCCCCAACAATGGACAATGTGCCAGAGCATGCTCCACACTGATCATCAATGTACCACAGCATGCTCCCCAACAATGGCCAATGTGCCAGAGCATGTTCCCCGCTGATCATCAAAGTACCAGAGCATGCTCCCCAATAATGGCCAATGTGCCAGAGCATGTTCCCCGCTGATCATCAAAGTACCAGAGCATGCTCCCCAACAATGGCCAATGTGCCAGAGCATGTTCCCCGCTGATCATCAAAGTACCAGAGCATGCTCCCCAATAATGGCCAAAGTACCAGAGCATGTTCCTTGCTGATCATCAATGTACCAGAGCACGCTCCTCACTGATCATCAATGTTCCAGAGCATGCTCCCCAATAATGGCCAATGTAGCACAGCATGTTCCTCGCTGAATATCAATGTACCAAAGCATGTTCCTCGCTGATCATCAATGTACCAGAGCATGCTCCCCAATAATGGCTAATGTACCAGAGCATGTTCCTCGCTGATTATCAATGTACCAGAGCACATTCCTCACTGAATTTCAATGTACCAGAGCATGCTCCTCGTTGATTATCAATGTACCAGAGCATGTTCCTTGCTGAATATCAATGTACCAGAGCATGTTACTCGCTGATCATCAATACTGCAGAGCATGTTCCTAAATAATGGCCAATGTACCAGAGCATGTTCCTCGCTAATTATCAATGTACCAGAGCATGTTCTTTGCTGATCATCAATGTACCAGAGCATGCTCCCCAATAATGGCTAATGTACCAGAGCATGTTCCTCGCTGATTATCAATGTACCAGAGCACATTCCTCACTGAATATCAATGTACCAGAGCATGCTCCTCATTGATTATCAATGTACTCGAGCATGTTCCTTGCTGATCATCAATGTAGCAGAGCATGTTCCTCACTGATCATCAATGTACCAGAGCATGTTCCTCGCTGATGACCAATGTACCAGAGCATGCTCCCCAATAATGGCCAATGTACCAGAGCACATTCCTTGCTGATTATCAATGTACCAGAGCACATTCCTTGCTGATTATCAATGTACCAGAGCATGTTTCTCGCTGATTATCAATGTACCAGAGCATGTTCCTCACTGATCATCAATGTACCAGAGCATGTTCCTTGCTGATCATCAATGTACCAGTGCATGTTCCTCACTGATCATCAATGTACCAGAGCATGTTCCTCGTTGATGACCAATATACCAGAGCATGCTCCCCAATAATGATCAATGTATCAGAGCATGTTCATCGCTGATTATCAATGTACCAGAGCATGTTCCTCGCTGATCATCAATGTACCAGAGCATGTTCCTTGCTGACGACCAATGTACCAGAGCATGCTCCCCAATTATGGCCAATGTACCAGAGCACGTTCCTCGCTGATTATCAATGTACCAGAGCACGTTCCTCGCTGATTATCAATGTACCAGACCATGTTCCTTGCTGATCATCAATGTACCAGAGCATGTTCCTCGCTGATCATCAATGTACCAGAGCATGTTCCTCGCTGATGACCAATGTACCAGAGCATGCTCCCCAATAATGGCCAATGTACCAGAGCACATTCCTTGCTGATTATCAATGTACCAGAGCACATTCCTCGCTGATTATCAATGTACCAGAGCACATTCCTTGCTGATTATCAATGTACCAGAGCATGTTCCTCGCTGATTATCAATGTACCAGAGCATGTTCCCCACTGATCATCAATATACCAGAGCATGCTCCCCAATAATGGGCAATGTAGCACAGCATGTTCCTCACTGAATATCAATGTACCAGAGCATGTTCCTCGCTGATCGTCGATGTACAAGAGCATGTTCCTTGCTGATGACCAATGTACCAGAGCACGCTCCATAATAATGGCCAATGTACCAGAGCACGCTCCCCAATAATGGCCAATGTACCAGAGCACGTTCCTCGCTTATTATCAATGTACCAGAGCATGTTCCTCATTGATTATCAATGTACCAGAGCATGTTCCTTGCTGATCATCAATGTACCAGAGCATGTTCCTCGCTGATCATCAGTGTACCAGAGCATGTTCCTCACTGATGACCAATGTACCAGAGCATGCTCCCCACTGATCATCAATGTACCAGAGCATGCTCCCCAATAATGGCCAATGTAGCACAGCATGTTCCTTAACTGAATATCAATGTACCAGAGCATGTTCCTCACTGATCATCATTGTACCAGAGCATGTTCCTTGCTGATGACCAATGTACCAGAGCACGCTCCCCAATAATGGCCAATGTACCAGAGCACGCTCCCCAATAATGGCCAATGTACCAGAGCACATTCCTCGCTGATTATCAATGTACCAGAACACATTCCTCATTGATTATCAATGTACCAGAGCACGTTCCTCACTTTATAAGGACTGCAGCTCTGCTTAGTGCTTGCTGGATTATCGTCAGCCCCTCCCGTTCCTGTGTTCCTGAGTTTACTGCTGATTACCCATTACCGACCCGGCTTGATTCTGACCTTGTTCCTGTCTGCTGCTCTGTGTATGACCTCGGCTTGCTCCTGACCTTGCTTCTGTCTGCTGCTACTCTGTGTATGACCCTGGATTGATCTTGACCTTGTTCCTATCTGCTGCTGCTCTGTGTATGACCCCAGCTTGATCCTGACGTTGCTCGTCTGCTGTTCCATATTGATCCTGGCTCTGGCTACTGACTACTCTACCCATCCTCCAGGATCCACGTGTTCTCTGGAGAAACTCCTCCTGCAACTGGAGCACCCACAGGTTCCATCTCATCAGGCACTTCCAAGCAGCAACACCACTGGCAACCCGTGCTTCTTTGGGCACTGCACCTCCTGTTTCCACCTCCAGGGGCGCACTGCACTTAGCCATAAGGGGAGCTCTCTATTGCAGCCTCCGGTCAGGTACGTGGCACAGAGCATGTTCCCCGCTGATCATCAATGCACCAGAACATGTTCCTCGCTGATCATCAATGTACCAGAGCATGTTCCTCGCTGATCATCAATGTACCAGAGCATGTCCCCCGCTGATCATCAATGCACCAGAGCATGTTCCCCCCTGATCATCAATGCACCAGAGCATGTTTCTCGCTGATGACCAATGTTCCAGAGCACGTTCCTCGTTGATCATCAATGTACCAGAGCACGTTCCTCACTGATGACCAATGTACCAGAGCATGCTCCTCAATAATGGCCAATGCACCAGAGCACATTCCTCACTGATCATCATTGTACCAGAGCATGTCCCTCACTGATCATCAATATACCAGAGCATGTTCCCCACTGATAACCAATTTACCAGAGCATGCTCCCCAATAATGGCCAATGTACCAGATCACTTTCCTCATTGATCATGAATGTACCAGAGCATGCTCCCCACTGATGACAAATATGCCAGAGCATTCTCACCACTTATGACCAATGTACCAGAGCAAATTCCCAACTGATGGCCAATGTACCAGAGCATGCTCCACACTGATAACCCATGTACCGGAGCAGATTCCCCACTGATGACCAATGTACCAGAGCATGCTCCACACTGATAACCAATGTACCAGAACATGTTCCCCATTGATGACCAATATACCAGAGCATGTTCCCCACGGATGAACAATGTACCAGAGCATATTCCCTACTGATGATCAATGTACAAGAATATGTTCCCAACTGATGACCAATGTACCAGAGCATGTTCTCCACCGATGACAAATATACCAGAGCATGTTCTCTACTGATGAGCAATGTACCAGAGCATATTCCCAACTGATGACCAATGTACAAGAACATGTTCCCCACTGATGACCAAAGTACCAGAGCATGTTCCTCACTGATGACCAATGTACCAGAGCATATTTCCCACTGATGAACAATGTACCAGAGCATGCTCCACACTGATAACCAATGTACCAGAACATGTTCCCCATTGATGACCAATATACCAGAGCATGTTCCCCACGGATGAACAATGTACCAGAGCATATTCCCTACTGATGATCAATGTACAAGAATATGTTCCCAACTGATGACCAATGTACCAGAGCATGTTCTCCACCGATGACAAATATACCAGAGCATGTTCCCTACTGATGAGCAATGTACCAGAGCATATTCCCAACTGATGACCAATGTACAAGAACATGTTCCCCACTGATGACCAAAGTACCAGAACATGTTCCTCACTGATGACCAATATACCAGAGCATGTTCCTCACTGATGACCAATGTACCAGAGCATATTTCCCACTGATGAACAATGTACAAGAGCATGCTCCACACTGATAACCAATGTGCCAGAACATGTTCCCCACTGATGACCAATGTACCAGAGCATGTTCCTTGCTGATGACCAATGTACCAGAGCATGCTCCCCAATAATGGCCAATGTACCAGAGCACGTTCCTCACTGATCATCAATCTGCCAGAACATGTTCCCTACTGATGACCAATTTACCAGAGCATATTCCCCACTGATTACCAAAGTACCAGAGCATGCTCCCCATTGATGACCAATGTACCAGAGCATGTTCCCCACTGATAGCCCCACTGATGACCAATGTACTAGAACATGTTCTCCACTGATGACCAATGCAATAAAGAATTCTTTTCACTGATAACGAATGCACCAGAGCATGCTTCCCACTGATGACCAATGTAAAAAAGCATTCTTCTCACCAATAACCAATGTACCAGAGCATATTTCCCACTGATGAATGCACCAGAACATGTTCCCGACTGATGACAATGTACTAGAGCATTCTACTCACCAATAACCAATGTACCAGCATTCACCTCACTGATGACCAAGGTACCAGAGCATGCTCCTCACTGATCATCGATGTACCAGACCATGCTCCCCACTGATCATCAATGTACCAGAGCATGCTCGCTCCCCACTGATGACCAATATACCAGTATATTCTCCACAATGATGACCAATGTACCAGAGCATGTTCCTTGCTGATGACCAATGTACCAGAGCATGCTCCTCACTGATCATCGATGTACCAGACCATGCTCCCCACTGATCATCAATGTACCAGAGCATGCTCGCTCCCCACTGATGACCAATGTACCAGCGTATTCTCCACAATGATGACCAATGTACTAGAGCATGTTCCTTGCTGATGACCAATGTACCAGAGCATGCTTCCCAATAATGGCCAATGTACCAGAGCACGTTCCTTGCTGATCATCAATGTATCAGAGCATGTTCCTTGCTGATCATCAATGTACCAGTGCATGTTCCTCATTGATCATCAATGTACCAGAGCATATTCCTCGCTGATGACCAATGTACCAGAGCATGCTCCCCAATAATGGCCAATGTACCAGAGCACGTTCCTCGCTGATCATCAATGTACCAGAGCATGTTCCTTGCTGATGACCAAGGTACCAGAGCATGCTCCTCACTGATCATCGATGTACCAGACCATGCTCCCCACTGATCATCAATGTACCAGAGCATGCTCGCTCCCCACTGATGACCAATATACCAGCATATTCTCCACAATGATGACCAATGTACTAGAGCATGTTCCTTGCTGATGACCAATGTACCAGAGCATGCTTCCCAATAATGGCCAATGTACCAGAGCACGTTCCTTGCTGATCATCAATGTATCAGAGCATGTTCCTTGCTGATCATCAATGTACCAGTGCATGTTCCTCACTGATCATCAGTGTACCAGAGCATATTCCTCGCTGATGACCAATGTACCAGAGCATGCTCCCCAATAATGGCCAATGTACCAGAGCACGTTCCTCGCTGATCATCAATGTACCAGAGCATGTTCCTTGCTGATGACCAATGTACCAGAGCACATTCCTCACTGATCATCAATGTGCCAGAACATGTTCCCCACTGATGACTAATGTACCAGAGCATATTCCCCACTGATTACCAAAGTACCAGAGCATGCTCCCCATTGATGACCAATGTACCAGAGCATGTTCCCCACTGATGACAAAAGTACCAGAAAATATTCCTGACTGATGATAATGTGCTAGAGCATTTTCCTCACTGATGACCAAGGTACCAGAACATGTTTCCCACTGATCATCAATGTACCAGAGCATGCTTCCAACTGATGATTAATGTACCAGAGCATGCTCCCAACTGACAATCAATTTACAAGAACATACTCCCCACTGATGATCAATGTACCAGAATATGCTCCTCACTAATCATCAATGTACCAGAGCATGCTCGCTCCCCACTGATGACCAATATACCAGCATATTCTCCACAATGATGACCAATGTACCAGAGCATGTTCCTTGCTGATGACCAATGTACCAGAGCATGCTCCTCACTGATCATCGATGTACCAGACCATGCTCCCCACTGATCATCAATGTACCAGAGCATGCTCGCTCCCCACTGATGACCAATATACCAGCATATTCTCCACAATGATGACCAATGTACTAGAGCATGTTCCTTGCTGATGACCAATGTACCAGAGCATGCTTCCCAATAATGGCCAATGTACCAGAGCACGTTCCTTGCTGATCATCAATGTATCAGAGCATGTTCCTTGCTGATCATCAATGTACCAGTGCATGTTCCTCACTGATCATCAGTGTACCAGAGCATATTCCTCGCTGATGACCAATGTACCAGAGCATGCTCCCCAATAATGGCCAATGTACCAGAGCACGTTCCTCGCTGATCATCAATGTACCAGAGCATGTTCCTTGCTGATGACCAATGTACCAGAGCACATTCCTCACTGATCATCAATGTGCCAGAACATGTTCCCCACTGATGACTAATGTACCAGAGCATATTCCCCACTGATTACCAAAGTACCAGAGCATGCTCCCCATTGATGACCAATGTACCAGAGCATGTTCCCCACTGATGACAAAAGTACCAGAAAATATTCCTGACTGATGATAATGTGCTAGAGCATTTTCCTCACTGATGACCAAGGTACCAGAACATGTTTCCCACTGATCATCAATGTACCAGAGCATGCTTCCAACTGATGATTAATGTACCAGAGCATGCTCCCAACTGACAATCAATTTACAAGAACATACTCCCCACTGATGATCAATGTACCAGAATATGCTCCTCACTAATCATCAATGTACCAGAGCATGTTCCTCACTGATCATCAATGTACCAGATTATTCTTCTCAACAATAACCAATATACCAGAACATGTTCCCCACTGATGACCAATATACCAGAGCATGCTTCCCACTGATGACCAATGTACCAGAGCATGTTCCCCACTGATAGCCCCACTGATGACCAATGTACTAGAGCATGTTCCCCACTAATGACCAATGCAATAAAGAATTCTTCTCACTGATAACCAATGTACCAGAGCATGCTCCCCACTGACGACCAATGTAAAAAAGCATTCTTCTCAGCGATAACCAATGTACCAGAGCATGTTTCCAACTGATGAATGCACCAGAACATGTTCCTGACTGATGACAATGTACTAGAGCATTCTACTCACCAATAACCAATGTACCAGAGCATGTTCCCCACTGATAAGGAATGTACAAGAACATGTTCCTGACTGATAATGTACCAAAGCATTCTCCTCACTGATGACTAAGGTACCAGAGCATGCTCCTCACTGATCATCAATGTACCAGACCATGCTCCACACTGATCATCAATGTACCAGAGCATGCTCGCTCCCCACTGATGACCAATATACCAGAATATATTGCACACTGATGATCAATTTTATAGAGCATGCTTTCCACTATTGATCAATGTACCAGTGCATGCTGTCCACTGATGATCAATGAAACTGAGTATCCCAAGACCGCAATGACCAACATAACAGAGTATTATTCCCACTGATGATCAATGCACCAAAGCATTTTTTTCATTGATGACCAATGTTCTAGAGCATTCTACTCAATTATGACCAATATAAGGAGCATTCTTCTCAATGAGAACCAATCTACCAGAACATTCTCCCCACTGATCATCAACCAGAGCATGCTCCTCATTGATCATCAATGTACCACAGCATTCTTTTTGCTGATAACTAATATACCAGAACATGTTCCCCACTGACGATCAATGTACCAAAGTATGCTCCCCACTGATGATCAATGTATCGGAGCATGCTCATTCCACACTGATGACCGATGTACCACAGTATTCTCCACAATGATGACCAATGTACCAGAGCATGCTCCTTACTGATGACCAATGTACCAGAGCATGTTCCCCATTGATGACCAATGTACCAGATCTCCCCTGACATTCAATTTACCAGAGCATGCTTCCCACTGATAATAATTATACCAGAGCATGCTCCCCACTGATGGTCAATGTACCAGAGCATACTTATTCCCCACTGATAACCAATGTACCAGAATATTCTCCACAATAATGACCAATGTACTGGAGAATGCCCCCTACTGATGACCAGTGTACTAGAGCCTGTTCCCCATTGATGCCCAATGTACCAGAGCCTGTTCCCCATTAATGACCAATATCACAGAATATTCTTCTCACTGACAACCAATGCACCAAAGTGATCTTTTCACTGATGACCAATATAAGGGGCATTCTTCAATACTTTACTTATTCTTACTGATGACCAATGTACCAGAGCATGCTCCCCACTGATATTCAATGTACCAGAGCATGCTTCTCACTGATCCACAATGTACAACAGTATTCTCTACACTGATGACCAATGTACCAGAGCATGCTCCCCACTGATGATCAATGTACCACAGCATGCTCCCCACTAATGATCAGTGTAACATAGCATGTTCCCCACTGATGATCAGTGTAACATAGCATGTTCCCCACTGATGATCAGTGTAACATAGCATGTTTCCCACTGATGACCATGGAAATGAGTATCCCACCCTTTTTTATCAAAAAACCAGTGTTGCCATATTCAGTTCTCACTGCAGCTTCTTGATTTTTGTAGAGGTTCTTTATTAACTGTGTCATGTGTTTAGGTATTCCCATTTGCAACAGAGTCCTCCATAATTTACACGACCAAATCCTTTAATGTAGTCAATGAAGCAAAAGTACAGTGTTTTGGTATTGTTTGCTCTTCTCTAATATCCATCATAGCTTTTTTGGCAACATTGTCAATAATGTGTCTTGTTCTTCGGCCTTCTCGATTAACATATGATTGAATTCTCCTTTGTATTACTTTCAGTGATACTTTGCTAGCATGTGGAATTAATGCAGTTGTTCTGTAATTGTTACAATTTTTGGCATCTCCTTTCTTTATATATAGGAATGAACAACAATCTTCTCCAGTCGGTTGGCCATGTTTTTTCTTTCCAGATCCACTGACATAGCAGAGTAAGGGCAATGATGGCACCTTCGGAGCCTCTGATTAACTCAATTGGAATCCCATCAATACCTGGTGATGTACTGTTCAATAAGCTTTAATTGCTGCTATGACTTCTTCCTTTAGTATATCTGGTTTGTCTTCAGCATCACTCTCTGGATCACTTTCAAAACTGTTATCCACACTGCTTTTTTTATACAAATTTTCTGTATAACCATCTCTTTGTAATGTTCTCTGGACCATTCAGTGTTTTTACCTCAATCTCCTAATGTCCTGAAAAGCTAGTCTGGTTTTCCTTTTTTATGTGTTCAGCCTCAGTTTTCTGACAAATATCCTTAAGACATCTTTCCTTATCTT
This sequence comes from Staurois parvus, assembly GCF_062004578.1. NCBI lineage: Eukaryota > Metazoa > Chordata > Amphibia > Anura > Ranidae > Staurois > Staurois parvus. The sequence goes on along the minus strand of NW_028317809.1, from coordinate 6,151,879 downwards.
TCCGAACTTGGCATTGAAACATTCAAGCTATCTAAAATACTTTTACTCTATCACCAGAAATTTTGGCTTGCATTCTTTGTTATGACTCTTTTCTAGTTTCTTCTGAAATCCAAGATGATTTTTTGGCTTTTTTTCTTCTTCTACAGTTTCTTCACTAATTGGTTTTGATATTGTTCCATAACTCTTTGGGCTCTCTATCGCCTGTATCCAGAACTGAAAATCTGTTGTTTAGTTTTTTTCTCCTAAGCCATACTTTCCAGCCACTGCATCTTCGATTTACATCCCACTTTTGCATTGAAGTGCCCCATGATGATTAGTAGATCTTGATTCACTGCTTGATCTATTGCACTTTGAAGTTGTTCATAAAACAACTCTACATTCTCCTCTTCTGTAGCTGTTGTTGGGGCATACACTTGGATTAGGGTGACATTGATCAGCCTTACCTGTAGACGGATTGAGATGACTCTATCACAGTTTGTATTGCATTTTAGTACCGTCTTTGAGAGCTTATTGTTGAGGATAAATGCCACACCATTTTTCCTATAAGTTTTGTGACCAGAATAGCATATTCAATGTTCATTTGATTGAAAGTGTCCTGGTCCTGTCCATTTGAGTTTATAGACTCCTAATAAATTGATGTTGGCTTTATCCATTTTATGTTTAACAATTTCCAGTTTTCCTTGTTTCATACTATGTATGTTCCATGTTCCCATGGTGATAATGTCTTTACAGCTTCTGATTTCCTTTTTTTGTCCAGCAACATCAACATCAGGACGTTCCATAGGCTTTGATCCATGATGAGTGCCTTCTAACCTAGACGACCATCTTTCAGCACTATACAACAGCTCTCTTAGTTTCCTCATCATCGTCAATTTTTCTTGGCATAATACAAAAGTAGATTGCTGGGCTTTTCTACTGTGCAATGTAAGTTCGATGTTATCACAGTTGTCACATCAAATGTGATCTTCCACCTTCAACACTGCCCATCCACTGCTCCTCAGAGGGGTGGTACATCATTAGACTGGTATCTCCGCCGGAACCTGTCTGCCTTGGGAAGCCCTGCTGTTTGTAAAACTACCGATGGCATAGTTTTCAGCTTCATAGATACACACAAGCCCCGGCAGCACGGCAAGCCTATGTACCAAGTCCGGGGAGTAGGCAGTAGGAGGAGGAATAGTGCCCTATTGTTGGTATAAGTGGAAGTGCCCCATTATTGGTATTAGTGGTAGGAATATTATCCCATCGCTGGTGCCAGTAGAAGAAATCATGACCTATCTTTCATGTCTCTGGAAGATATAGTGCCCCATAGTTGGTATTAGTGGCAGGAATAATGCTCCATCTTTGATGTCAGTGGGAGGAATAGTGTTCCAACAGTAATATCAGTGAAAGGAAGTATTGCCCATCGCTGGTGTCAGCGGAAGGAATAGGACCCTCCTGTTGCCATCAATGAGAAGAATTATGCCCCATTGTTGGTGTTGGTGAAGAATGGTGCCTCATCATTGGTGTAAGCAGGAAGAAATAATGCCTTGTATCAATGAGAGGAATACTGCCCTAAGGGCTGAGTAAAGGCAAACAAAGGGCCACATGCAGCCCATGGGCCACAGTCTGGAGACCACTGATATAGATCAAAATCTGACTGCCATCAGTTAGCTTTGTGTCTGTACAGATAAGCTGTTATAAAAATGTAAGTGCAAAGATCACAAATTGCCACCTTGCATATAGCAATTGTGCCAGTTCTGCATTTGAAATACATTTTTTTGTTTATTTTTGTTTTTTACAGAGTACAAAAATAAATAAGTGACTTTTTCTTACACAACACAAAATCCTAAATTGTCACATTTAGTAGATCCCAAAACACTTACTCTTTGGATTACATTTGACTCTGACAGTTTAACATAATTACTAATTGTCCCATATTTCCAGGAACATGGTCGGTTTTAGAGAGTTGTTCCTGGAAATGGTTCTAATTTTGGAAATTTTTCAGTTTTTCATAAACAAAAAGTCCCCCTCATCAGTTTACATGTAGCTTTTACTTTCTGTTTCTATTTTCTTGGCTAATAAAAGTCAATGAGGTCAATTCACTAAAGGATTCTGCATGCAATATGAAGGTCACGTGCCTAATGTTTTCAGAAATATTGCTTGAGCTAATAAAAGAGTCAATTCATCAAAGTAAAAATATTGAATGTTAAGTAAATACTGCACATTTGTTAAACACTAAGATATATACCACAAAAATATTAGATAAATCATTAGTCAATTCACTAAAAAAAGTACACATTTGTTATTTATCTCCTGGCAGTAGGCAATCAGTATTTTAGTAATGTGCAAAATAAAAATGAGGGGAACTCTGCACTGGCAAATAAATTAATAGTATGCAATGTATCAGTGTAGAAATGTTCTACCCTGAGCTCAGCAATGCAAATGAATTGTAAGATTTCACCAGAGGGAGATCTTTCTGTGAATGAAAGCATGCTAGTATGTTATCAGTTTCACAATATTTAAGTGTGCATTCATTTACAGAACTATCTTCTTCTGTCTTACCATGTTAAAAAAACTGAAAACACAACGAAAAAAAAAACGCTCATTTTAAGTGCTAAATATTGCAAAACATAAAGAGATTCTAAAGCTTCTTCTTTTTTTTTTTTGTAAAATAACAAACATGTCTATACTTACCTGCTGTGTGCAGTGGTTTTGCACAGAGCAGCCTCTTCTCGAGTCCCCCGCAGGCTCTCCTGGCTCCTCCTGTTTGTCAGGTGCCCCCACAGCAAGCAGTTTGCTATGGGAGCACCTGCTGCTCTGTGAGTCCATTCACACGTGGAGCTGTGACTTGACCCCACCCTCTCTCTTTCCTCATTGGCTGACTGGCTGTGATTGACAGCAACAGGAGCCAATGAGGAGGCAGAGACCCGGGACAGCTGCGGCTGTCATTCACATTGCTGGATCGCAATGAGGCTCAGTTAAGTATTGAGGGGCTGGGGGCACTGCTGCACACAGAAGCTTTTTTACCTTCATGCATAGAATGCATGAAGGTAAAAAACCTTGAGCCTTTGCAACCCCTTTAAATATTTAATGCATTTGTTAAATAACGCATGTTTTTTAGTGAATTGACTACTGTTTAGAGAAAAACAGCATTAGTTATTTTACCTACAAAATGAATGCGGTATTTATCTTTTAGTGAATTGACCCAAATGTGTACTTTCGCCATACTAAACAAAATGATAAAGTTCACTTTATAGCAATCCACTACTGCTATATCTGCCATCTGATCTTTGGGGAATACCTGGTACTTTTGGATATGGATCATTACATACCACTCCCACTGCCTACAACAATATGGTGCTTGTGCAGATTGTTGCCAGGTCTGAGCATTCTCATGTAAGGACAAGGGGAAACATGAGCAACCCCATGTAGATTTTGACATTCTCAGAAACTTGAAACCTGGCAGTGCATCAAAAAAGTAAAAGGGCCGGTACATTAAAGTATGCTTATTGTACTAGTTCAAAATAGAGCCTTTTAACTTTTCCTTCTGTTCACTTCAAAGTGGAACCTCAGGCAAACAGTTGAATACACAATATACAATATACTATGACTTTGACTACAAGACTATATGTTGAAAGATTTACCCCTCTTCCTGACCTGGCCATTTTTGCTATTTGGCGCTCCACTTTTTCAACTAATAATTGCGCGGTCATGCAATGCTGTACCCATACAAAATTTATATCCTTTTTTCATACATATAGAGATTTCTTTTGGTGGTATTTGAACACCTCTGGGTTTTTTATTTTTTGTGTTATAAACGAAAACATTTTGAAAAAAATTATATTTTTTACTTTTGGGTATAAAAAATATATAGTAAACTCAAAGTTAGTCATAAATTTAGGCCAAAATGTATTCTGCTACATGTCTTTGTTAAAAAATCCCAATAAGTGTATATTGGTTTATGTAAAAGTTATAGCATCTACAAACTATGGTATAAATTAGGGGTAGGCAACCTTAAAGAGGTGGAGATTTACCTGAACAGAGGCATGGTGTCACCTCCTCACACCTGATTTAAACTTTTAATTGCCGTACTACCTTGTCAGAATTGCATGTACTGCACAGCAATCATGGGTTTAAATCAGGTGGTGAGGAGGCAACATATTGCCTCATCACCACCTGTCAAATACACTCGAATCACTTTTCAGAGGAACAGCAGTGCCTGCTGCACTTGTGAATGAGCCCTTAGTTGCATTTGGCAGCAGCACCCTTAGGGCTCATTCACATATAAACTTGGGAGGGTGGTGGTAAAACCCTGCAGTTTAATCGCAGTTTTACTGCCCCCAATTGCTGCCCCCTTTAGCTACTGAAGCAGCAGCCAGAGGTGTACACATGCAAGTGTACAATCACAACGCACACATTCCTGCGTTAAAAATGGCTGTGTGTATAAATGGGTGCTGCAGCGACCTTGGCCGGAACTGAACAGAATCAGCAAGGAAGAATGTCACTAACACACCGAGGATCCTCAATATGGGTCCAAAAGTTTTAATGAACGATCACATAGTTACAGCAAGGCAACGTTTCAGAGTTTCGCAAGACCCCTACATCAGGCATGTGATTTTTGGACCCATACTGGTGATCCTCAGTGTGCTGGTGACGTTCTCCCTCAAAGGCGTACACATGCCGCAGGAGGAATTAAACCCCCTGTTGCTTTTGGTGGGTGCTACCACCTGTAAATCGTGACCCATTCAAGTAATGGGGTCCAAGGGGTTAAGGCAGGTGGTGGGAAAGCATCACAATGCTGCCTGCTTTGTTTGCTGTACTGCACAAGGTTGGAGGGCACTTGCCAAATGGCTTCATTCACTTGAATGGGTTATGCTTGGCAGGTGCTACACCCACCAACCATGGCAGGACATATAACTGCTGCTGCGGTTGTGACATGTGTACACACATGGCCACTGCAGCTAAAGGGGGTGTGGTTGGGGTGGAGGTGGTAAAAACGCATCTTATTTATGGGGTTTTGCCACCCCTCCAAACTCCAAGTGTACAGTATATGAACCCTTACTGTTCTGAGCCCCCTAAAAGGTTGCTTTCACACTGATTGCTGCAGTTTACCTGCACTGAGGGAGCAGCATAGTGCATCTGCGATTTTCCTTGGTTAGCTGTGCTTTGCCGTATACTATTATATCCTGCAGGTGTGGTGCACTTTTTGAAAGCACACCAAAACCCTTGCATTCAGGAGTCTTGGTGTGCTTTCAGAAAATGTACCACACCTGTAGGATATAATAGAAGTTTATGGCAAAGTGCAGTCCACCTGCAGGAAAGCTGCAGGTACACTGCAGTATACCCGGGGTATGGGTAAACTGCAGCACATCAATGTGAAAGCAGTCCTATACTATTATGCCCAGTGTATTACTTCACACTGATCTAAAGATCTTCTTTCCTGCTGCTGGTACCACTCTGGAGACCTCTAACTGGGATAAGAGGTGGAGAGCAGTTAGTTTCACTCTGTATGGGACAGGACCCAGCACTACAGAGGAGACACATCGGCTTATGTGGCTCTTGCTCCCCACTACAGCTCCAACTTTACAAGTAGTCCTGCATTGCATTCTGTTTGATGCTCCAGGATGATGGGTCAGGAAGCCCTGACCATGATCTACTGATAGATTGCAATCTACTGGCTGCTGACCTCCGCCACAGAGCCATCAAGGCCACTTCTCAGGTTTTCGTCTCTCACCCCTAAGTCGAGGGTCAGTTAATATGCTCCCACTTTTGCACAATGTAATTTCTGCAAGAGGCTCTATGTAGACAGAAGGAGGCTGCAGTGTTTCCTCTAACCTCATGGTGACATTATCCTTTTTTTTTTAGGAGCTGGCAGGAGCCCATTGAGGACTAATTGTCCCCTTCTATGGGCTCCCGGCAGCTTTCTTGGGGAGGACAGTAATCCTATTGGATACCAAAATCCCACGAAATTTGGATAGCCATCTTGACTGAGAATAATTCCATAAAAAAATGGGATTTCTACATCATTTGGTGTGCTCGCAGTGTAGGGGTAAAATAGGGACAGCATCTTCACTTTTTTAGAGAAAGAAAAGGAGTAGCATTAAGGAGAGGTACCTGTCAATGAGGGAAAGTATTTCTCGCTTACTGGGTGTCTCCTTTGTCAGTTTCCTGTCTCCCACTGGCAGCTGGATATCTTCAAAGACATTTTAGGATCGCAATGTAAACAAGCAATATCAATGCTCCTCTGGTATTAAGTGGTATGTAAGAATCTGATATATTACTACTGGAAAATGCCATGTGGACAAACCGTGCCTGCAGCGTACTGTATGTGGTGCCATTTCTGTAATTTGCCTTATTTCTGTGAATAGTCAGTTTCTATATTATTTCTAGAATTAGTGAAGACATGCCCCCTTTCTGCTGCTCAGTGGAGAAGTTCCCCCTACCACTGATCAGTTGAAATGTGCCCCCTTGCTGCTAATCATTGGAGAATTGCTCCCGTACTGCTTGTCTATAGAGAAGTGCCCCCTTACTGATGGTCATTAGAGACATGCCTCTGTGCTGCTAGTCTGCGCAGAAGTACCGCTTCACTGCTAATCATTGCAGAAGTGCCCCCTTGTTGGTTAGTCTAGAAGTGTCAGTCAGAATGACTTGTTATGTCAAGTTTCAACACCACTGTTAAAGTGGTTTGCGTATGCAGTAAAGCATGCTTGTTATACTCACTTTGAAACCTAAGGGGTTGATACTCTGCATTGTGTAAAAAGGATGTTTGGTCCTGTCTTCTCTGATCCTCCCCTTCTTCCACTGTCCCCCTACTTATCTCCTGATAGAACAAGCTGCACATGCTCAGTTTGGTGTGTATTGCTAGACAGTTTATTTTTTTCTTGGGAGAGAGCATGTGATCAGCACAGGGCCAATCAGCAGTATCTAGACAGAGGGTCAGTGGTCCTGCAGCCTCGTATGAAAATCAGGGGAGAATGAAAACACCTTCTGTAAGCCTTAAAGTGGAGTTCCAGCCATTTTTTTTTAAGTCAGCAGCTACAAAAACTGTAACTGCTGACTTTTAATGAACAGACACTTACCTTTCCCAGGGTCCAGCAATGTGCTCACCTGTGCCGTGCCTTCTCTCCCTCTTCTCTCACTGGAGTTGGCATCTCAACTGTGGGCACCAGGCCGTGACAGCTTGCGGCTTCACAGCCGGGAGCTCACTGCACAAGTGCGAGTTGTGCTGAGCATCCTGATTGGTCCAGCAGTCTTCTGGGACCTGTGAAGTGTCCCAGAATACTGCGAGAGGAAGGAGGGGGGACGAAATTCCTGCTCAACCAGAAGTGGGTGCGGGTACCTGTCAAAACCAGGTATCTGCTCCCCCCAAAAAAGTGCCAAATATGGCAATGGAGGGGCGGAGGAGGCACACAAGCAGAGCTTCCACTTTTGGGTGGAACTCCGCTTTAACCAGTGCTCTGCTGGACACTGATAGAAGTCACAAGACTGCTCTAACTGCTGATGAGAAAAGTTATTTAGCAGTTTATATTTACTAAAATAATTGCATTTCCATGTTGTGTGTACTGTGGGAGACTGGATATAGTGAATGCAGGGTCCTGGGTTTAGCAACACTTTAAGTCTCCGTGGCCATGCCACTGGTCTTGCAGCCTTCAAGCAGCAGCGTTATGATATCACAATACTCCTGTGTATATTTTTGGTTTGGAGTACGGCTTTGAACAAAAAATCCCCCTCATCTGGCAAATATCTATGAATATTAGATTCCCACAAGGAGAACATACTGCATAAAAGTCCTGCAAAAGTATCGCTCCCTTGTTCCTTAGAAAACAGTTTTCATAGTTTTGCTAGTAGCGTAGCTAAATGTGAACGTTTTCTTTAGGGTTCATTTACTAAATGAATACATTTTTCACTTAGGCTGGGGTAGGTCTATTTGCTGCTTTGCTGTTATCATTTCACCTGAAACCTGTTAAAAGATAGAAATGAAATGTGTAAAATACAAAATCAATAATAACTGGCTGCCAGCCCATTTTCTACCTTTGTGACTATAAATGAAGCAGGTGGTAAACAAAGAGTATTGTTTCTTTATCTCCAGTTATACATACCCATTGATATGACTTTCCTAGTTTGCCAGGGAACAGAGTTATTGCTGAATACAAAGGTCAAATTGTATTTCCAATAGTGGTATAGAACTCTAGCTATATTTCAGACCTATTGATCCTCTAATTAAGGCCTCCTGCACTCTGGGAATTTTTGAAGCCACTTCTGGGGGCGTCAAACATTTTTTTTTTTACTGCCTCTTAACACCCATGTATGTTATCCTACGTTCCTGCAGACATGCTGTAGGCTTTTAGCAGTGTTTTGTGACAGGAGAGTTTAGTGGCAGGACAAAAAAACCCACTACTAGTGCATCCTAGAGCAGCTGCTTTTTTCCCCAAAAAAAAACACTTGACATGCTTAAATGCATGTAAATGTGCCTAAACTCTAGGTGCGTCTAGTGGTTGAGTGTTAATTTATTTCAGTTGCCAGAATAAATTATTTATTCTGCCCAATTAAATTAATTGACACCCAAACACTTAAAAGTGCGTAAATGCATGTACATAGTTACATAGTTAGTCTGGCTGAAAAAATAGAAAAGTCCATCCAGTTCAACCGTTAAAAAAAAAAAGTTATAATCCTATACCCACAGTTGATCCAGAGGAAGGCAAAAAAAACCCAGCAAAGCATGACCCAATTTGCTCCTGCAGGGGGAAACATTCCTTCCTGATCCCCCAAGAGGCAGTTGGATATTCCATGGATGAACTTTACCTATAAATGTTACTATCAGGGGTGGACTGACAACTCATGGGGCTTCCCAGGCAATAGGGGATCATGGGGCCCCTGTGCCCTTGCCCACACTCAAAGCACACCCAAAAAAGCCTATAAAGAGGTACCAGGGGCATTTCATGGGGCCCCCTACTGACCCCGGGCCCTCGGGCAGTGCCCGAGTGCTCGAATGGTCAGTCCGCTCCTGGTTAGTATCCAGTTATATTCTGTGTATCTAAGAAAGATTCCAGGCCTTTTTTAAAGCAATCCATTGAGCTGGCCAGAACCAATTCTTGAGGGAATCTATTCTACATTTTCACAGCTCTCACTGTGAAGAAACCTTTCCGTATTTGTAGATTAAATTTCTTTTCCTCCAGACATAAAGAGTGCCCCCTTGTCCTCTGTGATGACCTCAGGGTGAATAACTCTACACTGAGTTCACTATATCAACCACTGATGTACAGTTGCAAGAAAAAGTATGTGAACCCCTTGGAATTACGTGGAGTTTTGCATGAATTGGGCATAAAATGTGCTCTGAACGTCATCTAAGTCACAACAATAGAAGAACACAGTCTGCTGAACATAATACTACACAAACATCAGATGTTGCCATGGTTTAATTGCACATAACATGTAAACATTCACAGTGCTGGGAGGAAAAAGTATGTGAGACCCTAGCTTAATGACTTTTCCCAGAGCTAATTGGAGCCAGGAGTGAGCCAACCTTGACTCCAATCAGTGTGATGATATTGGATGTGTTGCTGACAGCTGTCCTGCTCTTAAAAAACACACACCTGGTTTGGGTTTACTGGTTTCAAGAAGCACTGTCTGATGTGAACCATGCCTCGCAGAAAAGAGCTCTCAGAAGACCTACGATCAAGAATTGTTGACTTGCATGAAGCTGGAAAGGGTTACAAAAGTATCTCCAAAAGCCTTGATGTTCATGTGTCCACGGTAAGACAGACTGTCTACAAATGGAGAAAGTTTAGCACTGTTGCTACTCTCCCTAGGTGGGGTCGTCCTGTAAAAATGATTGCAAGAGCACAGCGCAGAATGCTGCATGAGGTAAAGAAGAATCCCAGAGTGTCAGCTAAAGACCTACAGAAATCTCTGGCACATGCTAACATTTTTGTTGACACATCTACAATAAGGAAAACATTAACCAAGAATGGAGTACATGGGAAGACACCACGGAGGAATCCATTGCTGTCTAAAAAGAATATTGCAGCACGTTTGAAGTTTGCAAAAGAGCACCTGGATGTTCCACAGCACTACTGGCAAAATATACTGTGGACAGATGAAACCAAGATTGAGTTGTTTGGGAAGAACACACAACACTATGTGTGGAGAAAAAAAGGCACAGCACACCAACATCAAAACCTCATCCCCACTGTAAAACATGGCGGAGGGAGCATCATGGTTTGGGGCTGCTTTGCTGCCTCAGGGCCTGGACGGATTGTTGTCATTGATGGGAAAATGAATTCCAGAGTTTATCAAGACATTTTTCAGGAAAACGTACGACCATCTGTCCGCCAACTGAAGCTCCGCAGAGGATGGGTGATGAAACAGGACAATGACCCTAAGCATACAAGTAATTCAACAAAACAATGGCTGCAACAGCACAGAATACGCGTTCTGGAGTGGCCCAGTCAGAGTCCTGACTTCAACCCAATTGAAATGCTGTGGCATGACCTTAAGAGAGCGATTCACACCAGACATCCCAAGAATATTGCTACACTGAAACAGTTTTGTGAAGAGGAGTGGTGCAAAATTACTCCAGATCGTTGTGCAGGTCTGATCTGCAACTACAGGAAAAGTTTGGTTGAGGTTATTGCTGCCAAAGGAGGGTCAACCAGTTATTAAGTCCAAAGGTTCACATACTTTTTCCTTCCTGCACTGTGAATGTTTACATGTTATGTGCAATTAAACCATGGTAACATCTAATGTTTGTGTAGTATTATGTTTAGCAGACTGTGTTCTTCTATTGTTGTGACTTAGATGACATTCAGAGCACATTTTATGCCCAATTCATGCAAAACTCCACGTAATACCAAGGGGTTCACATACTTTTTCTTGCAACTGGTATTTATACATGTTGATCATATCCCGCCTTAATCTCCTCTTCTCAAGAGAGAATAAATTCAGTTCCTCTAATCTTTCCTCATAGCTGATCTCCTCCATGCCTCTTATCAGTTTGGTTGCCTTTCTCTGTTCATTCTCCAGTTCCCCAGTGTTCTTTTTTGTGAATTGGTGCCCAAAACTGAACTGCATATTCCAGATGAGGTCTTACTAATGATTTGTACAGGGGTAAAATGATATCTCTCTCTCTCTGGAATCTATACCTCTTTTAATACAAGGGAGGATTTTGCTCGCACATTTTTTACACATTGGTACACATTTTTACAAGCATCAGGCATTTTTTTTGGCCAAAACACTGCTGCCAGGAGAAGGCTTCTATGGTAGTTTGTAGCTGGAGAGTTTAGTCAGAGGAAAAAAACACTCACGGCCAGGGCGTCCTAGAGCAGCTGTGTTTTGTCAGAAAGAAACACTTGACACGATTAAACGAGTGTAAACACGTTTAAATGTGCCTAAACTCTAGGTGCTTTTAGTGCTTGAGTGTTAATTTAGTGCAATGGCCAGAATAAATTATTTATTCTGGCCAATTAAATTAATTAACGCCCAAATGTAAAAATGTTACAAACTTCTAAAAGCGTCAAGTGTTTTTTTGGCCAAAATGCTCCTGCCAGGAGGAGGCTTCTAGGGGAGTAAATAAATAAATCAGTGTGCATGAGGCCTAAATGTTAATCTTGAGCTTGTTGACAATTCAAGAAAATAGACTGGTATCCATCAAGTGCTTTAAACTGAACCTATCACAGAATATGATGACATAAACAGAAGTTATCTTCAATGGAAACCTGCGTGTCAAGATGATCAGTGTTTTGCCAGAAAAAACGCTTGACGCTTGTAAAAGTGTCTAATGCTTTTACAGGCATTTAAGCCCATTTACAGGCATCAAGAACTTGGGCATTAATTAATTTCATTGGTCAGAATAATAATTTATTCTGGCCAATGAAATTAATCAACGCTCAATCGCTAAACGTGCCTAACGTTAACACACGTTTAGGCCTGTTTACACTCGTCAAGCATGTTTTCTGCCAAAACACTGCTGCTCCTGGATGCACTAGCAGTGGGGTTTTTTTAAAGCTCCTAAAAGCCCCTGCCTCCAAAACCTTCTAAAAGTCTATGTGTGCATGGACACATAGGATAACATGGAGAGACGTTTGGAAGCTCACACCCCTAAACGTGGTTGCAAAAACACACTGTGTGCATGAGGCCTAATGAGAAACAATTTTGCTCTCTTTCCTCCAGTGCTTATTAACCTCCTTAGCGGTTTTCCCGAGTGTAGCTCGGGGTAAAATTTCAGTACCAAGAGCAGTAACCCCGAGCTACACTCGGGCTTACCATGCGGCATTGCTCAGGGGGTCCCTGCAGCACTTACCTTGTCCTTCGCTCCCACGATGTGTCCCCTGCAGCGTCCCCAGCCATCTCCTCCGGCCAATGCCGGCATCCGGCTCCTGTGTTCCGGTCCCTGTGACGTCGGGACGTACGGGCGCCGGAACCGGCGGGAAATTTGAAATTTTTAAATAATGCCATTTTTGCTGTCATTGCTGTTTCAATGCATTTCACATACATTTTGTCCCTACTGCTTTGTCCTGTGCCCTGCCTGCATTTTGACTGTTCTTTCTGCCTGGAAATTTAGAAAAGTCCATGGCGTCCAAAAAGAGTCCCTTTACGTCAAAAGCGGTTTTAGAACAGCTAGAGAACAGCGATAGTAAATCAGAACCACTTGCAGAATTGAGTGATAATGATTCGTGGGGAAATTCGTCATCAGACACTGAAAATGATTTTGCGACTTTGCTCAGCGATGTGCGAATTTGCCTCTGTATTTCAAATATCAGTGTTTTTGGTTTGATTATATTATTGAATTAAATGTATTATTATTATATTATTATTTTTTATGATTATTTATTAAATTATAATTTATGATTTCGTGTTTCAAGTTTTATCATATCCGGAATGTTTACTAGACTCTTGTTCGTACAGATTTCAGTGAGTTATTCCTAAAAATTACAGCCTACAATAAAAAACTACATATTTCCATGCAAAAAAATGGTACCGCTTTCAGCACAAAATATCGGAAAGAATCATACCGCTAGGGAGGTTAAGAATCTATTGGACTTTTTTGTAGGGGATGGGCTATACCATGGGTGTTAGCAGCAGGTATCTGGTGAATGTGCCCCGCATCTCTTATAGGTTGCCCTGAGACCGAAGCTGTGAATGTCTGAACTTTTTTTGATACATTGAAACATAGGCTCCCCTGCCTCTGTATTGAAGTTTGTTGGACAAAATTAGCAATGAATCACAAGAAAATAGGTGATATTTCCCTACTTTTGGACCATCGATTTTGTTTATTGATGTTGGAAACATACAGTAACTTCCATTCTGTATCCATGTTCTTATGTTACTCATAATAAATGCAGATCATCCAGCTTGTTATATAACCCCAGTTCTTTTACATGAATATCATGTAAAACGCTGCTACAAGTGTTGATGCAGGATGTTAAAATGGACACAAGATGGCAGTGTCCTGCAGAACAGTGGCATTCATAGAGCTGCCCCATGGAACTTGTATGCTGAACTGCAGGACTTTACTGAGGAGCAGCATAGTAAAGAACTACATTTCCCAGAGGAGTTGGCATGTGGGCGGAGGCATATATATGTGAAAGCCCGGGAGATGGGACAGGAAGTGAGAGGGGAGAGATCTGGAGAGAGGAGTGTACTAACTGCGGGAGGACTGGACCAGGCCATGAAAGGAGAGAGAGAAGGGAGGCAAAGATAGTCTGCTGATCGCTGACCTTGCTGCATTGTGGAGAGATCTAATCTGAACAGCAGGTGACCAGACAGAACACTGCAGGCAGGACCGGAGAGTGTGTGGAGACCTTATCCGTGGAGAGAGAAAGACCGTCAGAATTCGCCAGATGTCGCCCCACGGGTGAGAGAGTCCCAAGCATTACCAAGGACAGGAAACAATGACACCTGCTACACCTTTGCTATCCTGCATACAGTCGCAGACATTGCACATAGTTATTAGAAGTTGCGGTCTAGTTCCTTCAGTGTTTGACCACACTCAACACAGCCTTATCATCAGAAATGATAGCAGGACAGTCAGTCCACAAGCTGAACCACCACTGTGTCACCATCATCATCAATTCACTCTATTAGGGAGGTATTGTGTCAATAGTCTTGCAGTCCAGAGAAGGGTTGCCCTGTGCCAACAATCACTTCTGCCAGCTTAACCACTTGTTTTAGATTCACTAGTGACTAGTACTTTAAAGGAACATTACCCCAGTCAATTGCTGCTTCCAGGGGGGAGTGCTGTTCTTCCCTTTCTTTATTGCATTGTTCCTGAGAGAACCATAATTCACATTTCTTCTCGCTGTGCACCAACTGGGCCCCATCATGCATACAGAAGACTTTCCACTGCCTTTTAAAGAACATTGGTTATTTTGAGGTAAAGAGATCTTTCCTTATTTCAGGCTCATAGCCTTCAGGTCCTGAGGGCCCTAAGTAAGCTAGTCTACCTGTGTCAGGGCTCCGGGTAGGACCAGAGGTATGTGAACTGACGCAGGGAAACGCAGGCTTCAGATATGTGATAAACAATATAATTTATTAATACTAACAATACAAACGCAGTGCAATACTAAAACATAAAACACAGTGCAAACGAACCAAACCAAACCACCCACAGATAACAATACATACAATGCAAGCGTAGTCAGGCAGGTCTGGGTCAATAACAATCGGGCAGGTAGGAACAGGAGGAGCAGGCGGAGAGTAGTCAGGTCACGACCCGGGTACAGCAACTAACGGGCAGGTAGGTACAGGGGGTCAGGCAGAGAATGGTCGGGGTCACAAGCCAGGGATCAAACAGGAGAAGTCAGCAGAGGTCAGGATCAGGCAGTGTCAGCAATGAGTCAGTCAGGCAGGAACAGGAACAGGAACAGGAATGCAGGTAACAAGATACAGGGGCCCATAGAAAAACACACACCAAGGCACAGACTGCAGGTCTGGCCATCCCTTAAATACACCTCCGTAATCAGCTTCAGGTGTTTGGCTGACTACAGGGTTGAGTCTCTGATTGCTGAGAGCACCCGCTGGCCAGCCCTGGTACTGCAGCCCACAAGGCAGGTGAGTCCCACCATTACTGGCAAGTCCATTCCCGACAGTACCCCCCCCCCCTCAAGGAGCGGCCTCAGGACGCTCCAAACAGTCCTAGCTGGGCAAAATGTTCCACCGCCCGGGTCTGGTAACTGGCGGGATATCAAAGACTGGCACATCGGGCTGGACTCCGGGCAGAGGCACATCGGGCTGGACTCCGGGCAGAGGCACATCGGGCTGGACTCCGGGCAGAGGCACATCGGGCTGGACTCCGGGCAGAGGCACACCGGGCTGGACTCCGGGCAGAGGCACAGGGCCCCCAGGAGGAGCGGCAGGCACAGGGCCCCCAGGTGGGGCGGCAGGCACCAGGCCCCCAGGCGGGGCGACAGGCACCGGGCCCCCAGGCGGGGCGGCAGGCACCGGGCCCCCAGGCGGGGCGGCAGGCACCGGGCCCCCAGGCGGAGCGACAGGCACCGGGCCCCCAGGTGGAGCGACAGGCACAGGGCCCCCAGGCGGAGCGACAGGCACCCGGCCCCCAGGCGGGGCGGCAGGCACCGGGCCCCCAGGCAGAGTGGCGGGCATCGGGTCATCAGGCACGACAGCGGGCATCAGGTCACCAGGCATCAGGTCATTTGGCTCGCCAGCGGGCACCGCGTCATCTGGCAAGGCAGTGGGCACCGAGTCACCAGGCACGACAGTGGGTTCCGAGTCAACTGGCATGACCGCGGGCACTGGGTCAGACATTGGATCGTCTGGCTCGACAGCGGGCATCGGGTCACCAGGCATCAGGTCATTTGGCTCGACAGCGGGCACCGCATCATCTGGCAAGGTAGTGGGCACCGAGTCACCAGGCATGACAGTGGGCTCTGAGTCAATTGGCACGACAGCGGGCACCGGGTCATCAGGTACCGGATCGTCTGGCTCGACATCAGGCACCGGGTCATCTGGCGCTGGATCGTCTGGCTCGACAGCGGGCATCGGGTCACCAGGCATGACAGCGGGCACTGGGTCATCAGGCATTGGATCGTCTGGCTCGACAGCGGGCATCGGGTCATCAGGTACCTGATCGTCTGGATCATCAGCGGGCACTGGGTCATCAGGCATTGGATCGTCTGGCTCGACAGCGGGCATCGGGTCATCAGGTACCGGATCGTCTGGATCGACAGCGGGCACCGGGTCATCTGGCGTTGGATCGTCTGGCTCGACAGCGGGCATCGGGTCACCAGGCATGACAGCAGGCACTGGGTCATCAGGTACCGGATCGTCTGGATCGACAGCGGGCACCGGGTCATCTGACACTGGATTGTCTGGCTCGACAGTGGGCATCGGGTCACCAGGCATGACAGCGGGCACTGGGTCATCAGGCATTGGATCGTCTGGCTCGACAGCGGGCATCGGGTCACCAGGCATGCCAGCGGGCACCGGGTCATCAGGTACCGGATCGTCTGGCTCCACAGCGGGCATCGGGTCACCAGGTATGACAGCGGGCACCGGGTCATCAGGTTCCCGGATCGTCTGGCTCCACAGCGGGCATCGGGTCACCAGGTATGACAGCGGGCACCGGGTCATCAGGTTCCCGGATCGTCTGGCTCCACAGCGGGCATCAGGTCACCAGGCATGACAGCGGGCACTGGGTCATCAGGCATTGGATCGTCTGGCTCGACAGCGGGCATCGGGTCACCAGGTTGAACCACGGAAGGCAGGTTCTCAGACGGCAGGCTCACCGGTTTGGATACTGGCAGGATGGTACTGGTTGGAAAGAATTTTCGCTTTTTTCTGGTTTTAATTACTGAAGCACTGCAAGTAAACGCAGGTCTGCAAACGAATGGAGCAGCTGAGGACAGAGAAGAGCTGGAAGATGGAACAGAGGAGGGAGCAGTTGCTACAGAGGACTTCTTTACAGGGTTAAAGAAAGGATAGGTGCAGCGAGTGGGAGCAGAGGACTGGTATGTGGTAGTTAGAGTATACTGGGCAGTCACTGGGGGTGCTGTCGGGGATGCAGGAAGAGTGCCTTGAGTGGAGGAATGATGTTGTAAGCTGACTGAGGCTGGGTGCAACAAGTCTGACCATGTCTGCAGTATGGGTTGAACAAAGCTCAGCTTACACAAAGCCTGTCTGGTCAATGACTGCACTGCGTTTATACAATCCCTTAATACCTGTGGTGAACATGCAGCATAATGCTCCAAGAAGCAATCCACATCATCCTCTAATAACCATACCAGGGACTCTACCTGGTCGGCACTAAATGGCGGCAAAAATTCATCCCTGCATTCGGGGGTACCAGATGAAACCAACTCAGAACAAACCTGAATCAATGGCTGCACCTCAGAGAATTCTGTGCCCTGATCTACTAGGCAATGAGTGATCCTTATACATTCTAGTAGTTGATCCCTGGGATACTCCTTCAGAGTCTGATATGCATATTCTCTGTCATCAAACACTAGCAGAGATAAATACACAATCTCATCAAGATCCATCCTTCCTAGCAACAATAAACCAAGATGGCTTCCCTGTGCAGCCACTTCTGGTCAGGATTGGCCTTGGTGTAATGTCAGGGCTCCGGGTATGACCAGAGGTGTGTGAACTGACGCAGGGAAACGCAGGCTTCAGATATGTGATAAACAATATAATTTATTAATACTAACAATACAAACGCAGTGCAATACTAAAACATAAAACACAGTGCAAACGAACCAAACCAAACCACCCACAGATAACAATACATACAATGCAAGCGTAGTCAGGCAGGTCTGGGTCAATAACAATCGGGCAGGTAGGAACAGGAGGAGCAGGCGGAGAGTAGTCAGGTCACGACCCGGGTACAGCAACTAACGGGCAGGTAGGTACAGGGGGTCAGGCAGAGAATGGTCGGGGTCACAAGCCAGGGATCAAACAGGAGAAGTCAGCAGAGGTCAGGATCAGGCAGGGTCAGCAACGAGTCAGTCAGGCAGGAACAGGAACAGGAATGCAGGTAACAAGATACAGGGGCCCATAGAAAAACACACACCAAGGCACAGACTGCAGGTCTGGCCATCCCTTAAATACACCTCCGTAATCAGCTTCAGGTGTTTGGCTGACTACAGGGTTGAGTCTCTGATTGCTGAGAGCACCCGCTGGCCAGCCCTGGTACTGCAGCCCACAAGGCAGGTGAGTCCCACCATTACTGGCAAGTCCATTCCTGACAACCTGTTTGATAGTTCACGCTGCTGACTAGGGACTGTAAAGCCACCTCAGGTTAAATATATTGGGTTAGTTTCTGAAAAGCAGGCCTGCTAACACTAACTGAGACTTTGTGATAAGTGTTGTTTTCTTTCCTTGTTTAAAGTTGACACAAGTAGTAACTGACTCTGTACTTGCCAATGCTGTTTATATTGTGTAACCAAGCTACTGTACATTGAAGTTGCTATAAATATCCTACTAGGTTACTCCAATCAATGCATGAGTATACATTTTGAGAGTGATTTATCCGGTTAAGATTCCACTGTGATATCAGCAGGGGTTGGGCTTTCAGAGAGGGGTGCAGAGCAACAAGGAGCCTGAAAATAATCAAGCAATTCCTAAGCGAATAATGCATCCATTTATGTACTTTACCTTCTTTGTACAAATGTAGTTCCACCAGCATTAAAATAAAGCTGCACTGAAAGCTTTGTGTGGAAAGTTTAAAGCGGAGTTCCACTCACACTGTAAAAAAATAAAAGTCAGCAGCTACAAAAAGTGTAGCTGCTGACTTTTAAAAAACAGCCACTCACCTGTCCCATGATCCTGCGGTGTCCTCCCCGCAGCCCGTTTCACCAGCCCTTTGGTGTTCCAGGCGCCGGCATCTTCAGTGTGGGCACCCGTTTGTGACATCTTGCAGCTTCACAGCAGGGTACCCACCGCACATGCGTGAGTAGCGCTGCGCTTCCTGAATGGCCCGGTAGTCTTCTGGGACCTGTCACATGTCCCAGAAGACAATGGGGAGGGAGGGTGGAGGACAACTTCTGCTTCCGATTACCCTAGGCAATCGCAGTGGAAGTGGGAGCGAGTACCTGTCAATTTCGGGTACCCGCTTCCCAAAGATGCCAATCCTTAATGGAGAGCAGGGTATCAGTCTTTAAAGCGGAACTTCCCCTTTTGGGTGGAGCTCCGCTTTAATTTGAGGTTGACTCATATTGCATGCAAACAAGATTGATATATTGGTAACGAACAAATAAAAAAGATAAAATTGTCTATATCAATCCCATGCAGATAATGAACTCATATAATTCTGCATGTGATCATGCAATATTACATAGGTAAATTAAATTCTTTCAACCTTAAATAGTTCTGTAGAGATAAATATATCCAGTTCTTTAATAAGAAATTGTGCTAAACATTTGTGCATGAATGCAATATAGCAAAATAGGATTTTATCTCTTTCTTCAAAAAGTTTAACTTGTTAATGTTTATAATTATATATCTTATACAATTCCTCTCCATATATGTCTACTTTTCTACTGAATTCACACTTTGGAAAAGGTGTAGTTTTATATGTGTAATACAGTTTATCACAAGGTCAGAACAAATGACTTCCTGGTGGTATAACAGGTTGCACTGAGATGTCCCAATTCACTTAATTGGTTGTAATATTCCCAGCACATTCACCTTAGGGCTGCTTCTTTCACTATGATACTAGTAAAAATAACTTGGATGCCAGTCGCTTTGCAGAACCTACTTTAACAGCAGTTTACTGTATTTGGAAACTGTAGAAATGGGAATGTGAAGGTGAAGAACAATAAGGGAACATCAGAGGGGGAGGGACCTGAGCATGGTGGCACTGGAGAGTGTAGAGTAAACACTCTCCGATAGTCTCCCCCCCGATTATCTCCTCCTCAGGTGTCCCAGTTTGTTGACCGGTTGCCCTGGAGAAAAGTGGACTCACCCGCCTGGCTGGTGGTGGTTGCTGGAGACGGCCGGGAGCTGAACCCGGAGTGTGACATCGGAGTACTCGCTTCTCGCGATAGCGGAGAGACAAGGAGAGCGGTTGCCGGGAGACAGGAAGGCGTAGCTGTGAGTGGCCGCGGAGGAGCACTCCGGCCGGCCGGCCAGTGCCTTAGGAGGCCGGAGAAGAGCAGGCTCTCTACTGGTTGCGGATCGGGGTGGCAAAGGAAAACCACATGATAAGCACCCCATGCCAGTCTCTCGCACCCTGAGGTTATCCAGGCTTCCTCGGGTGGCTCTCTGAGAAAGCCCTTGTTTCTCTGGGGACATTTTGCAGTGGCTGTGCGACGAGGAGAGTGTACGCAAGGAGACAGTCAGGACGGCGCAGCCACGTGGGAGAAACGCCAGACACAACAGTAGAGGAGAGGCCCTGTGAGTCCTATGAGGGGTGAATCTTGTAAACTGGTACCACAAGTTTTGGAATGTTGACATACTGCCCCCACATTGCCTCTATATTCAACATATTCCACATTGTGACTGCTGCCGTGTGAATATTTATTATATATACTACAGTAATATAGTATTATACTTTTTACCTCCTACCTCCATACCTCTATGTTACCCTATATGACTATTCTAACCCTGTTAACAAATTATACTAATTCCATGCTACTTCAGATATATCTCCAGTTTTTATTATTCCACACCATTGGGAAACTATATACTGTTCCTAGCAGAAGAAGTTAACCTCATAAAGAGTAACCCCCTAGGAGAAGACTGCCACAGAAGAAAATCATACCCTGAAGGACAGCTCAACGTGGAGGGTGAGTGATAACTGTGGTTCATAATAAGATCCTGTATCTGATGTCTAAGGAACTCGGACTTTGAACCTGGAGAGTCCTAGGGTGGGTCAAAAGACTTGATAGATTGTAAGGAAAGGAGTAAGAATAAAACTTTAAAAGAATCATGAAAGGCAAAAATACCAAAGGGGCTGGGTCTAGGAACCCCCAAACCGGTACGATTAAAAAATTTACGTCACAGGGAAATTTTACTCCAGAAAGATCCCAGGGAATTAGTGAAAAACGTGAACTGGAAATAAGTCTGGATAATAGCCCGAGACTTTCTCTGGGTCCGGTGTATAACAGTCAACAATCAATGGAAGGCTTTGAGTCGAGAGAAATTGAAAGGGACCTTCAAATACCAAATAAAAAGGAAATGGCTGAGATGTTTAAAAATCTGGAAACATCAATAAAGCAAGAGATGGGCACGATTCGGGAAGATTTGGAGCAATTGTTAACTAGGGTGGAGGAAACGGAGGAAAAAGTTCAAACACATGCCCAAATTATCCCAACCTTGAAAAAAGAGATAATAGATAATAGAAAGGACCTAAAAAGACTGCTGTATATGATGGAACAACAAGAAAACAGAGCAAGGAGAAATAATCTAAGAGTAAGAGGAGTCCCAGAGATGACCTTGGGGGAAGATTTAAAGGATTTAATTGGTAAAATTTTGACCTCCATAATGGATAACCAGGATGTGGCGATATGTAAACTGGATGAAGTATACAGGATAGGGAAATATCATCGAGAAAAAGGATTAGAAAAACCAAGAGATATAATCATTAAATTTTATAATCACGGTGATAAAGAAGAGATATGGAAAAAGGTAAAAGGAAGAACAAGTATTGTATATGGAGGGAAAAACATCCAAATTTTTGCGGACTTAACAGCAGAGACTTTGAGAAAAAAGAGACTGTTGAAACCCTTATTAGAAGTGCTTAAGAAACATAATGTGAACTATAGATGGGGTCGTACAGCGGGTTTAATTGGCTGGAGGGAAGGAATCACAGCGGTCCTGAGGTTCCCACAGGAAGTGGGGGTTTTTTGTGATAAATTTGGCATACAGAAACCAGAGATTCCGGGTTGGGAAGTGGAGGAGGGAGAGTTATATAATCTGGAGGAAGAACATTGGCAGCCGGTTAGAAAAAGAAATAGAGAAGCAATGGATAAAGGGATACAGGGGAGGAGGGGGGGGAGTGCGGTCATGGGAGGAGTTGAACCCCTGAGGTAGGGATCTAAGGTAGATAAAGATCCATAGGCAGAGGAGGCCTGGAGGGGATGGTGGGGGGAGGGGGGGGGGTGGTGGGATGTGGGGGGGAGGAGGGTGGTGAGATGGGGAGGGGGGGGGTTGGACGGGTAATACTCTGCATGGGAGGGGTAAGGGTAAGAGGACGGGTAGAGGAAAGAGAGAGAAAAGAAAGAGGAGGCCAACATGGAAGAAGTTCAGTTTGTAACTTTTAATGTAAAGGGATTAAGCTGCCCTGGAAAGAGATTTAGATTATTTAAGGAGTTACAACACAGGACAGCCTCAGTGGTTTTTCTGCAGGAGACACATTTGGATTTGGAATCTAAGATTGGGCTGCGCTCAAGATATTTTCCGACATGGTATTATGCGGACTCACCAATTAGAAGAGCAAAAGGGGTAGCTATAGGGTTTGCAAAAAATATTAGGTTTGAAGTGGAGAAGAGAATAACAGACCCAGAGGGCAGGTTTTTGTTCCTAAGGGGTAAGTTGCAGGATATTGATTGTACAGTTGCTAGTATATATTGCCCAAATAAGAAACCAGAGATATTCCTAAGGGAAGTATTGCAGAGGCTGATGGATTTTAAAAGAGGTCGATTGATAGTGGGGGGGGATTTTGTATGGATCCGCGGCTGGATACTACCTCCCAAGTAAGGAAAGAGGAGTATAGGTCCCTGAGATTATTAAAGAAATCATTGAATGAGTGTCAGCTGGTGGATATATGGAGAATCAGGCATATGAAAGATAGAGATTATACATTTTATTCACATGTTCACGAGACTTACTCCAGATTGGATTACGTATTGGTAGAACATCAATTTATAGACTCCGTGGTAGAGGTTATGATTGGAGGGAGTTCTATCTCAGACCACTCTCCGGTTGCAATGAAGTTAAGATGGGGTAGTGAAGATAGAGGTGGTTTTGTGTGGCGGATGAATGAAGCACTTCTTTTGGATGAGGAGATCGACCGAAAGATTAAAATAGAAATTGAAAGATATTTTGAAGAGAATGATACTGAGGAAGTGTCTGTTGCAATATTGTGGGAAGCCCATAAAGCCTATATCAGAGGATTACTTATTGCAATAGGGGCAAAAAAGAAAAGAGAAAGGAGAGAAAAGATCAATAGACTTTTAAATGAAATAGCTGATCTGGAACAGGCTCATAAAAGGAATATCTCGAAAGAACTAAAGCAGAAGATAACAAAAAAGAAAGATGAATTAGAGAGGACAATAGAGGAAGAAAAAAGAAGAGTCTTTAATAAATTAACAAGCGAAAGGTATAGATGGGGAGATAGGCCGGGAAAACAGTTAATGAGGGCGTTGAGGGAAAAGAAAAATAGGAATTATATAGAAAAAATAAGAAACTCCAAGGGTGAAATGGTCCACTCAACTAAAAGAATCGCTAGAGTATTTAAAGATTATTATAGTGAATTATACAACATTATACCCCAGGACACCCCCAATAACATTGATATAGTAAATAAAGAAAAAAGAAGTATATTTCTAAAAAATGCAGGTCTAACAAAATTAAGTAAAAGTCAACTGAATTCTTTGGATTCAGAAATTACGTTAGAAGAAATAGAAATAGCATTGAAGGATACAGTGGTGGGGAAAAGTCCGGGCCCAGACGGGTTCACTGTAAAATATTATAAAAAATATAAAGAGTTATTAATATCTAGATTGAAGACATATATGAACGCCCTCGGAGATAAATTGGAAATTAGGGGAGAGTCCTTACAGGCCAATATAGTTTTAATTCACAAGGAAGATAAAGACCCCTCTCAGTGTGCAAGTTATAGACCCATTGCACTGTTGAATGTTGATACTAAATTGTTTGCAAAAGTTCTGGCAAACAGGCTTAAGGCCTTGTTGCCAGAATGGATACATGAGGATCAGGTGGGATTTGTCCCGGGTAGAGAAGGTAGAGACAACGGACTAAGATCATTGTTGCTTATACAAGAGGGAAAAAAAGGGAAGACCCCAGTAATATTATTGTCAATTGATGCAGAGAAAGCATTCGATAGAGTGAACTGGAGTTTTATGATGGACACCTTGGTGGAGATGGGGTTGGGGGATAGAATTAGGAAGTGGATTGGTAATTTATATAAAGGCCCCACAGCCACTGTCTTGGTAAACGGAGGAAGATCGGAGCTCTTCGGGATGTCAAATGGAACTAGACAGGGATGCCCCCTATCCCCACTATTGTTTGTTTTGTCCCTGGAACCATTGTTGTCAATGATAAGAAAAAATATCAATATAAAAGGAATAAAGATAGGTGATAGAGAACATAAGGTAGCGGCCTACGCGGACGATTTATTGTTTTTCGTTGGAAACCCTCGTATTTCTCTACCAAACTTAATGAAAATACTGAAAGAGTATGGGGAAATATCAAACTTAAAAATCAATCCAACAAAATCTGAAATTTTAAATATAAATCTTAAAAATAGTGAAAAAGAAAAAATACAAGAATTCCCCTTTGTGTGGAGAGAGAAGGAACTAAAATATCTTGGGGTAAAATTGTCTGCCTCAATTAATAATATGTATAAGATTAATTATATTTCACTTTTAATTGAGATAAAAGAGGATTTGAAGAGGTTGGGAACTGGAAATCCGTCTTGGATGGGTCGTATAAATTTGATAAAAATGATTATTTTGCCCAAAGTCTTATACAAGTTTCAAATGATCCCAATTAAACTTCCAGAGGTTTTTTTCAGGACATTAAGGAAAATGCTGTTGGGGTATATATGGAGGAAAAAAAAACCGAGGATATGCTATGAAACGCTGACTAGAATTAAAGAGAGAGGAGGCTTAGGGCTCCCAGATTTCAAGAGATATTATAAAGCGACCTTGATTGCGAGAATTTTTGACTGGACTCATAACCCAGGTAAAAGTTGGGTTAAAATTGAAAATATATTGAGTGGGTCCAATCTGAATAGAATTATATGGTTACCTACACACCATAGAGGTTTAGATGTTAACACAAGTATATACACTTCTATTGTTTTAAAAGTTTGGCAGATGTTACACAGACAAAGGGGTTGGGTTTTCAACTCACAGTTAATGCCACTTAAAAATACAGATTACTTTGCTCCGGGGAAGGAAGATATCACGGGGAATTGGATTATTAAACAGGACGCGCAATTGAGAGATATAATGGTGGGTGAGGAACTAAGATCTTATAGAGAGATGGAGAAATTAAAGGGAGAGGTTTTTAGCAGAATGGACGAGGTTCGATACCATCAATTAAAACATTTTTTTGATAGTCTCCCAAAACCGGTGAGAACTAAAAAGGATTGGAATTTTTTTGAAAGTTTATTAGATACACGGGGAGATGGGAGACACGGTGTTGCTAAAATGTATAGAATCTTAACGGCACTTGACACTGACACAAAATTAATTTATGTAGAGAAATGGGGAAAAGACATGGGTAGGGAGATCGATGAGGGACAGCAGAGGAAAATGCTTAGATTAATTCACGAAAATATTAGTATGAGAGAAGTAGAATTAAATTTTAAGTGTTTAGTTAGATGGCACATCGCACCGAGTGTGGAGCACAAGATGAATGAGGAGAACTCTCCACTATGTTGGAGAGGTTGTGGAGAAGTGGGTACACTATATCACATTTGGTGGGAATGTTCAAAGATACAGGTGTTTTGGGGGAAAATCGTCCATTTAATGAGGAAAATTACTAAGATCGATATTAGATTGGACCCAGAGTTATGTCTCCTTCATATCTCTGAGCTTACAGTGAGATCATATAAGGACTCAGGGATTTGGTACTTTCTGAGTGCAGCCAAAAGCTTGATTCCCAAGTTTTGGAAAAAAAGGGAGGTCCCGACGGAAGAAGATTGGTTGATTAGAATGAATCAGTTATGTGAGATGGAAAGACTTTATTACACACACATAGACGGGATGGAGATGTACCATAAAAAGTGGGGAAAATGGGAAGAATTTAGACAAGAAAGTGAAATATAGTTGATTTATACCTCTTGACGAACAATGATTTTTTAGAAATGCGTTTTAGAAAGAAAAAGGATAGTGCTATATATTTATTTATTTATTCGTTCTCTTCCCTTTGGATTTGAAAAGAAATGGCAGAGTGGGATGGAGGGGGGTGGGGGGATGTGGTGATGGGTGTGGGTGGGGTGGGGCTTTAAGGGGGGGATTAGGGTTGTGGGAAATAAATAAATTATGAGGAACATAATGATTATTTAATGTAGAAAATGTTTGTTAACTATATCTGATTGAAATTCAATAAATATTTATAAAAAAAAAAATAAGGGAACATCAAATAAACTCTGACTTCTAATCCTCTTCAACAATACTCTCTGTGCTCCCACAGACTATACTGGCTAGTAGAAAAACCTACCAATCTTTGGCTCCTTAGGAACCTTGAGTTCTGGTGGCAACTTAGCAGCTTTTTCCTATAGGGTGGATAGCTGCTACAATTTCTATGTCAAAGCATTCCCTAAGGCTGGCCATACACTATACAATTTTCTTACAATTTTCTTACAATTTCCTTTAGATTTACCTTCACCTATGTAGTGCAAGGGCCTGCCTAATTGGATACAATTGAAAGTGTTGTTTAGGTTTGACCTCATATTATATGTTTTTTGGTAAATCTAAAGCAAAATTCTCAAGAAAATTGTATAATGTATGGCCAGCCTAAGCCAGTCACTTATTACCTTTCTTCAAAGTGGGGGACAGCCACATGTGCTTCCTTAAAGTGGTAGTAAGGTCTATTTTTCATGTTTTACCTACAGGTAAGCCTTTAATAAGGCTTACCTCTAGGTACGGTAAATAGCTTCTAAATGTGAACCGTTCACCGTCTATTGAGAGAGCTGTGCCACAGCCGAGACTCCTGCATGCATGCGTGGGAGTAACGTCACCGCGGCTCGGCCAGTCAAACGACCACAGCCCAGAAGGAAGACCGGTTGAAGATGGAAGCCCTGGGGAGCCGTGACAGTGCTCCGCTGGAGGGCTTTGATTTCAGGTAAGTCTTTCAAAATGTGCTACTATGCAATGCATACTAGCACATTATGTTCTTAACTTTTTTAGATGTTTTTATTTGTTTTGCAGTTGACTACCGCTTTAAAGCAGAATGACTCTATATCAGGTAGTAGGCCAGCATCTTGTAGTAATCTACCTGAAATGAAGACTCTTTTAATGTACAATCCCAGACCTGAAGAGAAAAAGCAAACAGCCAGCAAGAAAATGTGGAGGTGATTGGAGGGATTTCAAACACAAACTAGGCCCCATAGCTGCATGGCTTGCTATGGTTTTGGTTATCCACCAATATAATTTAAACAAGGGTAACATATATTCATTAACAACTTTATTAGTAAATGCTACTCACAAATGTGCTTAAAAACAAAGTTGATCAAAGATAGTAACCATCCAAGTGGAGTTATTTTCAATATACTGGCTACAGTTAACTGCAGGACTTGACCAGACATCTTCTGTTGTCAAAGTAATGATGCATGGAGCTAACATACTGTATTTCGAGGGCAAAAAAAAAAAATTCTTTAGAGCTCTGAGGTAGGTTTGTTTTGCCCTTGAAATGAATCAGCTCAATGCCTCATTAAGTAGACAGCAGAGGGTGGCTGATGTCCTGCACCTATATGTATTCAGTGATTTGAGACTGTCTCCATTTGGGTGGATACCATGTTTTACATGCTTTTGCGTTTAACCACCTTTGTAAGAATAAGAAGCATTTACTAATAAAGTTTTTATTGCAGATTTTACCAAGGCCAATTTGCCACCATACACTTTTCAATCTGACTGTGCAAACTTTGTACAATAAACTTTAGATTTACCAAAACCAAGGCTTTTTTTTCAGCAGGAACGCAGGGGAACGCAGTTCTGGCACCTCCAGCACTGAACATATGTAATGGTAAGGGGTGCTGGGGTGTGTTGGAGGGTCTATTGATGCTGGCTGCTGGAAGATCTATTGTCACTGATGGGAATTTATTTGTTCATGGGGGGCCTATTGTTGCTGGGGGGATCATATGTTGCTGGGGGGTCAGTTGTTGCTGGGAGGGATCTCCTGTTGAAAGAGGAGTTTATTGTTGCTGGCTGCTGGAGGTCCTATTGATGCTGTCTGCTGGGAGATCTGTTGTTGCTGATGGGGGTCAATAATTACTGTGGTGGTATTTTGTTGTTGGGGGGTCAATTGTGTGGGGGATCAATTGTTGCTGGCTGCAGGGGATCTACTGTATATAATTGCTTTTCTTGTTATCAATAACGTATTACTTACAAATTACTTAGCATTGCAAAATTATACTTTGTTCTGTTTTCTCTAAAAGGGGCGGTACTGGGAGGTGGGTAGGAAGTGAAACCAAGGGACGGTGCTCAGAGGTGGGTAGGGGGTGGAAACAAGGGGGTGACTCAAAAGGTGGGGAGTTCCTGCACCTATTCTCTGAGAAAAAAAGCTGTGACCAAAACTATGTAATATAAGAACTCAGCAAAATTAACCAATCCATTTTTTATTCAGTCAGGCAGTCCCTTGCACAACATAGTTGTTTGTGGATCTAAAATAGATTGTAGAATAAGATTGTAAGATGTGAAGTGAGCTTTATAATGTTAGTTATAGATTTCCCAGTCTGGAGAGAGCTGAAAGGTTATGGATAATATCAATTTACAGTCCCATTGGATTACTTAAAGTGATTTAGATAACATCTTATCAGTGGGGTTTTACCTTTTAGCACTTGAGCTTTGGCAGATTGTACACATTTTATATGATAAATATACTATATATATATATATATATATATATATATATAATCTCACAAAAGAGCTTTGGCAGTTGTCAAAGTTGCTAACTGCAACCGTGTAACAGTTCTGTTCATGGCTAAAAGTGTCACCTCTTAGCACTTAATTATACACTCGGTTCACTACAATTGGTTGCTATCTGTAGACTTTGTATAGATACAGATCTTTGGTATCATGTTATTCAGAAATTCAGAATTGTGATAGGACATTCTTTTGCACCACCAAAAATATAGTATCTACAGTATAAACCCTCACCAAGTTTCACAATGTGTTCTTAATAGATTACACACATTGCTCCTCCACCAAACATGCAATAGAGTACTGGGGTGAGGTAGTGGAGCCCACAGCAGCTCCTCTCAGTTGTACAGTATAATTACCCTTAAAGTGGAACATCACCCAAAAGGGGAAGTTTAGCTTGTTCGCCTTCACTGCCATATTTTACACTTTTTTGGGGGGAGCGGGTACCTGGTTTTGAGGGGTACCCATTCCCACTTCCGGTCAGATGCACCGCGGTGATCTGAGCCAGAAGTTTGCCCCCCCCCCACTTCCCCTGCAGCCTTCTGAGACACTTCACAGGTCCCAGAAGATTGCAGGACCATTCACAAGGCACAAGTGAGGTGAGGACATCGCTGGATCCCTGGACAGTAAATGTCCTTCAGCAGCTACAGTATTTGTAGCTGCTGGCATTTATTTATAATAATGTAATTATTATGTAGCACCAGTTTCAAAAGAGATACAATTAATATGTGTGTTAATCTTTACTAAAATGTATCAGCATTTTGATAGTAGCTAATATGCCTTGTTCATGTTGGTTACATATAGTTACATGGCTAGGTTGAAAATAATACAATATTATTGAGTTCACCCAAAAGAAAAGAAAATTAGTTCCTGAGGGTGTCTATTCCATATTTTCACCTATACATAAAGTACTTATTAAGTAACACTAATTCCAACAAAGACACATTAAATGACGTGTATGTAAGTATATTTACTAAAATGTATGGGAGTTTAGCTAGCAGTGAACACTGTATACAGGTATAAATGAATCAGATTAACTTGCGAGCCACAGGTGTGATAATTTCTAGAGGATCGCAAACATGAAACACATAACTACAACTGTGTTGGAAATATCTACAAATATATGTTGCGCTCCAAAATATTTCTCAATAAATAATAATTAAATTAATATCATTAAATTAATTCATATTATGATACAAGTAACTAATAAGAGTGTAAAAATACCAAAAAGATATTTAAATAAATTATTTCAACTAATCAATCACCTCCAAATAAATATCAAAATAATTCCACATGATGTACTCCTCTAAAAAATGTAAATCAAGTGCTCATAAATCATCTATTAGTGACATGATGTACTTACTAATACCCTCAATTTCATTTAAATTCATAATACCCTCATTTAATATAATAAAAAATGTGAACCAACTTATAACCCTCAACTAAAACACATTTAAATGATCCCCCATAAATAAAAATAACCAAATGCTCATGAATCATACATTATTGATTAATATAACTCAAAATATCATCAAAATAATAGTCCCATTGAATAAACAATTGTTTATATAGTGACTTGGTGCTTGTTGTTCTTCAATTTGTGACTTTTGTGAATCCTTCAAATAGTGAAGATGTGCGCACACCTCCTTTAATGCCTGCAATTAGGCTATACACGCTTTCGGTTCACTTTCCCTGGAACCTGCTAGACATATACTTTTGCTGGTAAAATTGAGAGATCCTTCCTTTAGGAGTAATGGATGTATCCTCTGGTGGCTGATTATCCCCTAAGGGGTTACACACTCATTTTGTTATCCCAGACCTCCTAATTATCCTCTCCTTGTGTTTCTCTGCATGCAAGATGAAATTGAAGACATAGTGTTTTACCTTTTAAAACTTTTTATTCCCACCATCCAAGTATTAAACTCACATTACACAGGTTTAAGTATCGCAATACCGCTTTGGAAATCCTCTGCTGGCCTCTGAGTCATACACCTGCCGTCTATCGTGTTGTGCGGCTTCTCTCCGAGTGATGACGTAGCCCCTCCCCTACGCGTTACGCCACCAGTCACGTGGCTTCATCAGGGGGTTGTGATAGGTCAATCACTCTTCCATTGCCAGCTTATATATATCCTGTCCTCCATTTTCCCATAGATGTACAGGAGGCGGCCATGTTTTTGGGGTCAAATTGGAAGCACAAACCCTCCTTCCTTTTGACACATTTGTTTCAATTACTACGCTACTTATCTCGGAAAGATACTTTGCATATGACTCATCGGACTGCCTGGATTTAAACAACCTCTTCTTTTACTGTGCATTACAATCATTTTAATACTACATATAACGATTTTAAAAGTAAGTATGCCAATTTCAAAATGACATAAATACAAATAATGATACCATTAAACAAATTATAATTATATATAATCAAAAAATATTTTAATTAAAAATAAAAATAAAATAAATAAAAAATATATAAAAGACAAAATAAAATAATAAAAAATATATTAAAATAATCATTTTTTATCCTTACTAATAAGGTGCAGAAAGAATCCCTCACACTCAATATACAAGTATACACCTGTTTTATATTCATACTGAATGTGACGAAAAACCTCCCCCACTCACATGATCTACATAATTAAAATCAAAAAATGTCATCCTATCATGTATGTACGTATTATCCAAACCTAGATGTCACTGATGAAGCAGGATAAATCAAAATCCTTGTTCAAACCATCTGGTGCTAAACTTCCTAACTCGTAAATCCAAAATGATTCTTTTTTACTTATTTCACGGACTAAATTGTCACCTCTCCAATGTGGATTGTGTTTGAGTAAACCCCAAAAATGGTATCATTATTTGTATTTATGTCATTTTGAAATTGGCATACTTACTTTTAAAATCGTTATATGTAGTATTAAAATGATTAGTTACTTGTATCATAATATGAATTAATTTAATGATATTAATTTAATTATTATTTGAGAAATATTTTGGAGCGCAACATATATTTGTAGAGTGAACACTGTATGCCTTGTTCATTTTCAGTTGATGTCTGTAAACTTACAATATCCACAGTTGCTAGTATAGAGCCGCCAGTCCAATCTACATAATTACTCATAAAATCTTCAGTGTCACTCAAACATGATTTGTGGCGAAGTATTAAAGGTGACATAATGTGATTATAATGTTGTATCAAGGGAGCCAAGACCAACTCCGCTATGGACTTGAAAGGTCTCTTGGGTGGAGGCACTGGATCTTTGTGTATCTTGGGCAAGACATACAAGATAGGAATAATAGGGTGTTTTACAGTATAGAGCATTTTCTCTTTTTCAATATCACTCCTTGTGTAGCTTGTTTCGTTTGTTTATTTTACGCTGAATGGGAAAAGTTGGATTGTTTAAGAATTTCTTATAAACTTTCTCATGTTTCAAAATCTTGTGTTCATATTGAGACACATCCATTCATCCATCCAACACAAATGATCTCCTTTGTCAGCTTGTTTGATTACAATATCCCACCTTACTGACAAAGATCTGAAAACCATTTTGTCTTTGGCACTGTTGGGAACATGATCCTTATTTTTCTCAATTTGAAATATTTTTGGAGTATCCCTTTAAACCCATTTAATGTACAGAGTATGAGTAGTAGTCTGCCTTTTCAAAAATAAGTTCGGATAGGAAAGATAAAGCATACTAGGCTTAAACACCTAAACTTTAAGTAGCACTACCCCCTTAGGGGCACCTAGATTTGAATGGGCCCCCCTATACTCTGCTTGGCAAGGCAACATGCTTTTCCCACATTTTGCACACTGGAGTCAGTAAACAGTCCTCAAGCTTGGTTTTGTGATTTTTATTAAGGGGTTAAACTTGGATAGTGTCTAGGGGTATATGGGATGCCCAGGGAACTGTACAACTTGAGGACAACTCCTTAGCAACTATGTACAAAAATGCAGATTAGCAACAGTCTATATTCAAGGAGCACTAAACCCCTTCGGTGTACCTCCTGTTCACCCAGCTGCACTGAGGGTATTCCCTGGGCAAGGGGACCCAGAAGCTGTCATTTGAACAGTTCCGAATGCGAAGCTAGTTGCATCTTGCACCTGACCGCCCTTTCTTCCTATCTGACCCAGGGGTGTAAGAGTACTCACACTGTCCTCTCCTGTTAGCTTAGTGGGTTGGTGGCTGCCTTCAGACCTTACACTGGGCTGGCTTCTTTCCTGCTACACAGGCTGTTCTTCCCAGGAGATGTTGAGGCAGTGGAGATCCTCTTCTCCAGCCTGTAGGTAGGCTCCCCTCCCTGGGGCCCCCTCCCAGGCTTCTCACTCCAGCCTTCTTCAATCCATCTTCCATCTGATGCTGCCCACTATTCCCCAGGCTCTCTGATATTTTAGGGTTGCCTTGATCACCATGTCCAGCCTCCTGCCAGGGGATTGCTCAAGGTTACTCAAACATGCAGATCTGGGCCTCCTCCCCTGCTCCAGAAAGCTTTCAGGTTTCTGGAAAGGTGGGAGAGCTTCAGAAACTCTGACCTGTTAGAGCCTTACAGCCTGCCCTGAGGTGACCTCACTACCTCACTCCCAGGTTGGCTCATCCCCAGGCTGCTACTCAGCCTTTATCTAAAAAAAAAGAAAAAATACAAATATCCTATCTAGCTAACCACTAGGGTGTTACATTTATGTGGTTAAGGAGCAAACAACACTTTCAGTTTTGGTAGTTTATAAAAAAAAAGTAGAGAATGTTCTTAGGAAAGACTCCTAGTCCTTTTTTAAGCTGTAATACATTAGATTTTTTCCCCCTAACAGCCAAATAATTTCTCTTCTCTTTCTGTTCTAACTTGCCCCAACAGCAGGAACAACATAAAACAAGGTAAAACAAGAAAGGAGAGAGAGGAGCGCATGCCCCATAGTTTATCATGCATAAGAAAGTTTAATTGACAAAATACAATCAAAGGTTGCATTCATAAACAACTGTGGGGTATATAGAGGCTTGTCAGGTGGTTTGAGGGATAAAAAAAGCATGGGGTGAGTTGCAATGACACTGCCAGCAGAGGTGGATGGAACTGATGCAGGGTCAGAAGTCCAAGAGCTGAAAACCTCCTGCTGTCACCGCTGTGTACCCCAATATACAGGGCCACGTTTCAAAGCAATCCTGTTTCTTTATCAACCTCGAGGCACCCACCATGTAGGTCCTGGGCCTGCAGATGGGCAAGCATAGCCGCCCAAAAGCATCCACCTGACAGGCAGAAGTCTTCTTGTCAGTTTTACACACAATGACGGTGGCGACAGCTATTGGATTGTGTGTAAACCCCCCCGCTGTTACAGCGTACAGACCTGGTAGTGAAAGAGTTCTACTACAGGTGACATTTTCCTAGGGGGTGAGCACAGTTTGTTACACAGGTTTTCATGTGACATTAACAACATAAAGGTGTTTGGATTGTAATGAAGAATTTTCTCCTCTTTATATCCAAGGCTTAGTGTGCCTAGGGCTGCATTGACTCAAATCCTCCTAATTTAAACTCTGAAAAATAAAGGTGCCCATACATTGATGGGTAAAAGCATCAAATGCATCACTCAGGCCATTTTGTGATGCTGTATATAGTTATGTGACAGATGTATTTATGATTGCACGAAGATTTTTCATTGGACAGAAGCAGGGGCGGACTGACAACTCATGAGGCCCCCAGGCAATAGGGGACACAGGCCCCTGTGTCCTTGCCCAAACTCAAAAAGCCTATGAAAAAGGTACCAGGGGCATCTCATGGGGCCCCCTACTGACCCCGGGAACTCAGGCAGTGCCCTAGTTTCCAAATGGTCAGTCCTCCAATGGACAGGAGGCATGTTATTGTTTACACTGCATTTATTCTGCATCTACCTATTGTCTGGATTAGCCAGAAGAGGATCATGAGTGTGGCTAAAATGACCATAAATGGATCAAAATCCGTCCAATCCCAGATGAACTGGCTGAATTTCAATCCAAGTGTGGCCACTCCCACTCCACAGAACTTAATCTTGCTATTGAATTCTGTTGCACAGGCTTGTTGGAAAATTTTTCCCGATCAGAGTCTGCAGCCAATGGGCTGTAGTTGCTGATGAGTGTATTCTGACACAACAGAAGTCCTGGTTTCAGAATACAATGGCAAAGTGGGGAGGATTCCTCCATCCACCTCATTTGTGTGGATGGTGAAATCTGTTAGTTTTCTAGCTGCCTTCTGGCTGACCAAAAAAAAAAAGTAATCTCTGGCCAGTCTTAAAGTGTTACTAAACCCAGGACCCTGCATTCATTATATCCGGTCTTCCACAGTACACAGAACATGGAAATGCAATTATTTTAGTAAATATAAACTGCTGAATACCTTTTCTCATTAGCAGCATATAACAGTCTTATTACTTCTATAAGTGTCTGGCCAAGCACTGGTTAATCTTTTTGGAGGAGTTTTCATTCTCCTCTGACTGTCCTATGAGGCTGCATGACCCTTGACCGTCTGTCCGGACAGCGCTAATTGGCCCTGTGCTGATCACATACACCCTCCCAAAAACCTCTCTAGCAATACACACCAAACAGTGCATGTCCAGACTTGCCACTGCTGCTCTGTACTATGGCAGATGGATTGGGTACAGTAAAAGCAGAGAAGGATCAGACAGGATCAAACAGCCTTTTTATACAATGTGGAGGATTAACCACTTTAACAGAGGACTCATTGCTTGTTATTTTATGTAGCACTACCCCTTTAGGAGTCACTAGAAGATTTGGGTCCCACTGTAGTCGTGCACAGCCAAGCATAACACATCTTCCGTTCAGACTTGCATCAGGAGACAGAAAACCAGCCCTTGAGCTTTGTTTTGAAGTTTTATTAGGGATGTAGAACTTGGATGGGGTAAGGGGTGTATGGAATGCCCAAGGGAATGGTAACTGAAGACAAATGTCCTGAACTATTTACAAGCCTTATAGTCAGAGCTTCTCTTCTAGGCGAGCTTTCCAGCCTCTCCTAGCATACCACCCCAGACCCCAGATAAATCCTCTTCTTCATCCAGCTGTCGAGAGGAATTCCTGGGCAAGGGAGTCCAAAGCTGCCACTGGAGCTGTAACAGTCCCAGGTGTAGAGTTAGTCCAATGCTCTTCCCCCTCTCTGGCCCAGGGGGTGTAGCAGTACTTACTGAGTCCTTCTCCTGTGCTGCTGTTGTGTAGCTGGCTGCTACCAGTCCTATCAGCTGAGTTACTCCTTCCCTGCTGCCAGGCCTCTTAGGGGGCATGTGAGGTCCACAGCTTTCTTCCTTTCAAGGTCCCTCTTCCTGGAGGTAAGACCCTTCCAGCCTGGGCTCCCTCCCAGGCTCCTGCCTCTCAGCCTTACTTCTCCTTAAAAAGAAAAAAAAAAGAAAAAAGAAAAAACTGATCACCTGCCCAGGTCTCTAACTGGCTTTTTAAACAGTGTACATGGAGGGTGTCACTATGTGAAAAATTCAAAAAATAGAACTATCCAGTTCAACTTGCCAGCCTACCCCAGTCCAATCACGGCTTTTGTCGGCAAGGAACATGGATATGTATAACTTATCAACAAAGGGGGATAAGAAAAGCCAGTTCAATCTGTCAGCCAGTTAGCTAACTATCAAAAACCAAGTTAACCTATCTAGAAACATGCATTTAAAAACAGGGGTTTAGTTAGCACACATTTGCAAATACATACGTAAGCCACAGAGCCACATCACGGCACCCTGAGTATCTGTGGTCCTAACTCTATAAATCTAGAGAGTCCTCACAGTGGAGGCACATGCATTTAAATAAATAGAATCAAGGGCAGATAAACGTGAGGGGGCCCCAACCCTCATTAAAGGTTATGGGAGCGCACCTGACACCCAGCATATAGCACAACGGCAGCTAGGGAGTCCAGTGCACCCACTGAACCTACAAAGCATACAAAAAAACTGATTACCTGCCCAAGTCTATAACTGGCTTTTTAAACAGTGAACACGGAGGGTGTCACTATGTGAAAAATTTAAAAAATAGAACTATCCAGTTCAACTTGCCAGTCTACCCCAGTCCAATCACGGCTTCTTCTTAAACCCTCCCACTACTGAGCAGGCTTCAACACTTTTAAGGATGTCCCCTCCCCTTGCCAAGCCTTCTGTTGGGACTGGCTAGGGTCCCTCAAGAGTGCAGCCATCAACTCCTCAGATCCACCCACTGCCTTTAGGATCTTCCTCCAAAGCCCTAGAGCAAGGGGAAATTCCAGAGGGGCTGACTTGCAGAGCCTCTAAGCCCTGACCATAATTTGACCCCAGTCTGGCTATCACACCTGGGCTGCTGCTCAGCCCCTATCTAAACATTGAAGTTTAGCTCCCCCTAGCTACCTAGGATGGCGCTACATTTACATGAGAAAATATGTTTATCTATAGCCACTTGCACAGTAGCTTGGCTTTATAATTTTCACTCATCTTTCAGCTACAAGCAACCTACAACCTGCAAGTTAGCTTTTTTTTTTTTCTCTACTTTCCAGGGATCAATCAAAATCCTTGTGGAGATTCTTTATCCTTATGCTCATGGTGTAAATCTTTCAGGCCATCGCTATTTCATTGTTTCTGGGAGTGTTTTCAGATATCAAAGTTCTGGACACAAGTTCTGAATTATATTTATGGTATCACCTCTATACGGATGGCAAAATGTCCTCTAATATGTCAGGAAATACTCCTGAAAACACAGATAATCTACATAAGCAATTTATTCCTCCATGGGCTTGGTTATGCCTATTTACTGCACAAAAAGTTATCTTGAAATCTTGGACACTGGCTAAACCCCCGAGCTATTTATGGTGAAAAAAGATCTCAAAGCCCTAATGTATATTGAGAAATGAGACACTGTTCCACAATCTTATGGATCCATGGCTCGTTTTTTCAAAAGATGGCAATCTTTCATGGAACACACTCTATCAGATTCCGAAATTGCGAAATTTTGCTATTCAAAATGGTATCATACAACAAATATATCCAATTCTCTAGGTAGATTGAAATTGCGTTAAACTAACTTTATTATATGCAAAATAAGCATTGGATGTTCTATTCAGCATGATCTATTTGTGTCCCTGATATTGGCTTGTCAATTTTTAAGCCTGGTATTTGAGTTGAACAGGTTTGTCTCTGCAATAATACTCAATTTTCATGATTTAGGACGTAATATTCATGAGAATTTGAATACAAAACTTGATTGCATTCCTTTTTTTATTTCTTTTTTTTTTTTGTCTTTGTCCTCTTCATGCTCTTTTTCTTTTTTATGTATTTATTTATTTAAATTTTTTTCTTGTTTGAAGCATTTCTCATTACAATGTTATTATTCACTCATTTAAGTATTGAGAATTTGTTCTTTATAATTCAGTGCAAACATTCCGAAATATGCCAAAATTCTGAATTAATAATGTTCAGATTACTGCTGTTCTATGTTATATCTATATCAAAAATGGTATGGATACGAGAATGCCTGTTTTTTATTTTCTCTTGATCTATTTTTTTACTTTGTTCTTTCATTTTATTCTATTTGATTGGAATTCAGTTGTCCATTTTGATATATTTTGTTTACTTATGTTGAAAATGAATAAAAATATATATAAAAAAAAAATCCTTGTGGACATCGATAAAAAAAAAAACACTTTAGCACCAGTCAAGAGGCATTTTAAACCATTTCACAGGTGGATTTTGGTTATTTGGTCACTTAAAAATTAGAAGCAAATTGCCAAAGTATGGCCAGTATTAGTCGATAGCTGTTCATACAGGTCATAAGCAAGTAGACATATTAAGCTTTTAGGTTAAAGTTAATATCGAGTCAAGCAAAATATCTGGCTTGCCAAGAACGCCTTCCTACCATGTAGACATGCCTTTATGTTGGGTTTCAACATACCTTTTTCTAAAAGTGAATACATTCTTTTCTTTTCTCCGATAACCTTATCACAGAAGCTGTTGAGGTTTTCACTCACTGGAGTCTGAGTGTCTGATCACATATATGTGGATTGGATGCAGTTTGAACCGCATCCAATCCGCATGACATGTGAAATAACATTGCTTCCCATGGTGCCTGTTCACATATGTCCAGTGCATTGGCAGTACAGATTCAGTGCAGATTGAAAAAGAGTCCTGTACAATTTCTGAGCAATGTGGTCTGCTTTAGGTGCAGATTACAAGCTATTGACTTCTATGGGAACCTGATCTAAACCTGTCCTGAACCACTGAACAACTACTGTATCAATTAGCTGTGAAACCTTCAATCCGTACCGCACGTGTGCATCTGCACTAAAGGTGGAATTCAAAAAGGCACCCTGAGTCACTTCCTCTAGAGGCAGGATGCCCCATTGGATTACATAGCCAGTACTAACTGGAGGTGTGATGGAGTGTTATCAACACTGATGGTTAGCAATTCCACCTGGCAGTACTAGGGTCATTGTTTCAAATCCCAACCACCCCACCACCTGCCTGGAGTTTGCATGTTCTCCCTGTGCCTGTGAAGGTTTCCTCCCACTCCAAAGACATGCTGGTAGGTTAATTGGATCCTGTCTAAATTGTCCCTAGTATGTGTATGTATGAATGTAAGTTAGGGACCTTAGATTGTACTCCCCTTGAGGGTTAGGGACTGATGTGAATGTACAATTTATATGTAAAGCACTGCGTAAATTGATGGCGCTATATAAATACCTGAAATAAATAAATAACCTTCTTCCTGGACGTGCTTAGAGATGCAGCCTTGGGCAGGTGCTGAATGTGACAATGCTGCAGTGAATTCACTGCAGGTTCTGCCGTTGTCACTCTTCTGAAGGTAGGCCTGTAGACTGGCAGCATTATAAGGTATTTATGCCATGCAAAAAAACAAGATTTAAAGTGTTACTACAGGACCCTGCATTCACCCTATCTGTTCTCCCACAGTACACAGAACATGGAAATGCAATTATTTTAGTAAACATAAACTGCTAAATACCTTTTCTCATCAGCAGTCTTGTGACTTCTATCAGTGTCCAGCAGAGCACTGGTTAAAGCTTGTAGGAGGAGATTTCATTCTCTTGTAGCAGGATGCAGGACCTCTGATCTCTGTCTGGAGAGTGCTGATTGGCCCTGTGCTGATCACATGCACTCTCCCAATGTAGTGGATTGTGATTGACAGTCCACGTTTTATTAGATGATCAGTAAAATGACAATTTTATAGTCTTGCTACTGTCTGTTTCTTGCTCTTTAAATTCCTTACTCTCAAGTAAACAATCAGATATAGGTTGACAGAACAATGATGATAAATTAAGATGGCGCCTTCATCCGGAGTCTCACCCTTGGTGACTCATTAGGAGAAAAGTATCTTTTAATGTAAACAACCCCCATAAAAGGGAATGAGTCTCTTTGGGGACAATGATTGGAAGATATCAACACGGATGAAAGAACACGCAGAAACCCAGTGGACTTTTCACCCAATCAATGTATATGCTTTGCCTGCATCATATGCCCTATAAATGATACTGTTAGTTCCTCAATAAAACAGAATTTTAGGAAGTTGGCAAACTGCGAAGTGTCAGTGTCTTACTTCCACGTGCACGTATTCTCATATTAATTTGGCTCACTGGTAGATCACGGTAAATGGTCTGTAAGTGACCAAGTCCAAGACACCAAGAATAAAAAAAAAATATGTCTAGCAATACACACCAAACTGAGCATGTGCGGCTTGTCCCTAGCCTCTGTTCTGTCAGGAGATATTTAGGAGACACTGGAAGAAGGGGAGGATCAGAGAAGAGAGGAACAAACTTATTTTTTTACATAATGTGGCGGATTAACCCCTTAGGTTCCACAGTGAGTATAACAAGCATGTTTTGCTGC
The DNA here is from genome assembly GCF_062004578.1 of Staurois parvus. Classification (NCBI taxonomy): domain Eukaryota; kingdom Metazoa; phylum Chordata; class Amphibia; order Anura; family Ranidae; genus Staurois; species Staurois parvus. Next base: position 6,111,280 of record NW_028317809.1, on the reverse strand, counting down.
ATAAACAGACTGATTTTACTGTTGTGGGTTTAGTAACACTTTAATTATGCAGGTATACTGTAAGTATATATATGAGAGCAGGGGCGGACTGACCATTCGAGCACTCGGGCACTGCCCGAGGGCCCGGGGTCAGTAATGGGCCCCATGAAATGCCCCTGGTACCCTTTTTATAGGCTTTTTTGAGTGTGGGCAAGGACACAGGGGCCCCATGATCCCCTATTGCCCGGGGGCTCCATGAGTTGTCAGTCCGCCCCTGTATGAGAGTATAGCCAGCAAGATTTGTTAATATCGGGTATTATTATTATACAATATTTATATAGCGCCAAAAGTTTGCTCAGCGCTGTACAGTATAATGGGAGACAGTACACGAGACAGTACAGTAACAATACAATGCAATACACGAGGGGTTCAAGGGCCCTGCACCTTGGAGCTTACAATCTAGGAGGGAAGGGAGAGTGGTACAGGAGGAAATAGCTATGGGGGATGGAGTGGTAGGAAGAGCGGAGGAGATCAGCAATTAGGTGAGGGCTGGGTAGGCTTCTCTGAAGAGATGGGTTTTCAGGGTGCGCCTAAAGGTGAGGAGGGAAGGTGACAGTCTGACGGATTGGGGTAGTGAGTTCCAGAGGTTTGGGGAAGCCCTGGAGAAGTCCTGGAGACGGGCATGGGAGGAGGAGACCAGGGAACTGGAGAGTAGGAGGTCTTGTGAGGAGCAGAGAGTGCATTTTGGGTGGTAGATGGATATCAGGTCGGTGATGTGGTTTGGGACAGTGTTATGGATAGCTTTGTACGTCAATGTTAATATTTTGAATTTTATCCGTTGGGCAATCGGAAGCCAGTGGAGGGATTGGCAGAGGGGCGTGGCGGATACGGAACGGTTGGTGAGGTGGATGAGTCTGGCCGCAGAATTCAGGATAGACTGAAGCGGGGATAGCTTGTGTTGGGGTAGGCCGGCGAGGAGGGAGTTACAGTAGTCAAGTCGTGATATAATAAGGGAGTGAATGAGTTGCTTTGTGGTTTCAGGAGTTGGGAACGTGCGTATTTTGGACATGTTGCGGAGGTGGAGTCTACATGAATTTGTCAGCGATTGGATCTGGGGCTGGAAAGACAGATTGGAGTCTAGAATGACACCTAGTACTCTGGCTTGTGGGTTGGGACTGATAATGGCGTTGTTGGTCGTGATGGAGAGGTCGGGGAGGGGGCGTGGGCTGGGGGGAAAACTAGGAGCTCGGTTTTAGCAAGGTTTAGTTTGAGGAAGTGGAGAGACATCCAGTCTGATATGTCGTTCAGAAGGCTAGTGATTCGGGCGGAGACAGTTATAATATAATGTGCCATTTGTAATAATGCTCTTCCCACAGTGATCTAGCACTCACCATATTGTACAGAGATGAACTGTGGTACAACATCTCTTAGATTGTAAGCTCTGAGGAGCAGGGCCCTCCTAACTCTCTTGTATTGAACTGTATTGTTGCTGTATTGTCTCCCGTTATATTGTTAAGCGCTGAGCAAACTGTTGGCGCTATATAAATCCTGTATAATAATAATAATAATAATCTTAGATTGTAAGCTCCAAGGATCAGGCCCTCCTATCCCTCTTGTATTGAACTGTATTGTTGCTGTATTGTCTCCCGTTATATTGTAAAGCACTGAGCAAACTGTTGGCGCTATATAAATCCTGTATAATAATAATAATCTTAGATTGTAAGCTCCCAGGATCAGGGCCCTCCTATCCCTCTTGTATTGAACTGTATTGTTGCTGTATTGTCTCCCTTTATATTGTAAAGTGCTGAGCAAACTGTTGGAGCTATATAAATCCTGTATAATAATAATAATCTTAGATTGTAAGCTCCCAGGATCAGGGCCCTCCTAACTCTCTTGTATTGAACTGTATTGTTGCTGTATTGTCTCCCGTTATATTGTAAAGTGCTGAGCAAACTGTTGGCACTATATAAATCCTGTATAATAATAATAATAATCTTAGATTGTAAGCTCCCAGGATCAGGCCCTCCTAACCCTCTTGTATTGAACTGTATTGTTGCTGTATTGTTTCCCGTTATATTGTAAAGAGCTGAGCAAACTGTTGGCGCTATATAAATCCTGTATAATAATAATAATAATCTTAGATTGTAAGCTCCCAGGATCAGGCCCTCCTATCCCTCTTGTATTGAACTGTATTGTTGCTGTATTGTCTACCGTTATATTGTGAAGAGCTGAACAAACTGTTGGCGCTGTATAAATCCTGTATAATAATAATAATCTTAGATTGTAAGCTCCAAGGAGCAGGGCCCTCCTAACCCTCTTGTACTGCACTGTATTGTTGCTGTATTGTCTCCCTTTATATTGTAAAGCGCTAAGTAAACTGTTGGCGCTATATAAATCTTATATTATAATAATAGTAAATATAAGTCCTGTATAATAATATAATACTCCTGTATAATAATAATAATAATAATAACATTTATACAGCTTTGTAATGACCCTTTCCTATCACATGCTTAATGAGACAAGTGAGGAGTTACAGGGCTTGACAGCTGTTATCTCATACACTTCCTAATACGCAGTTAGAACTAGACTTGGAGGGATAAGCTAGTTTATGTGTTGCACAGAATGAATTACCAAGGACAATATTAAATGTTGCCAGAAGGAGGATGTGGGAATGAAAGAAAAGCAGGAACTAAACAATGATCGGCCTGAGGTACAATGATTTCCTGGAGGATGAACAAGTATATTTGTGCTTGGAGTACAGGATATAAAGCCAGCTGCTAGCAAATCATGTTTAAATCTCTATGTATGTATACATTTATTTTATACTTGTTCGGTTAAAAATCAATTGTAAATTAACAAATTTTTTAGCAATCATGTAGGAAAAGTAGATCTAGACCCAATCACCAAAGTTTTATATGAGCTTTAACAAGTTTATGTTATTTCAACAGTTGTTCTCAATCTTTTTTTAAATTTGCAGATTTAATTAAAATAATATTAGGTGATCCTACCATGAAGGTTCTTGGTCAGACACTGACACAATAAAAAAGAGAGAACAGAAGGAGGATTTTAAAAAAAAAGACAGCCACGCTACAAAATGATAATCAATGATAATTTTATTTAAGATGTTAAAGCAGAGCTCCACCCAAAAGGGGAAGTTTCGCTTTAAGGACTGTTAAGGATTAAGGATTGGCACCTTTGGGGGGGTGGAGCGGGTACCCGAATTTGGCAGGTACCCACTCCCACTTCCGGTCCGATGGCCTAGGCCAGTGGTCGGCAAGCCGCGGCTCGCGAGCCACATGCGGCTCTTTACACTCTTTAATGCGGCTCTTCTGTGTGCCGGGCGCCCGCTCCCCTCCCTCCTCTCGGGCGGCCGCCCCAAAAGTCAGGACTCTGCAGCTAGCCCAGCAATGGGCAAACTACGGCCCGCGGAGCGTGGCAAACATTGGCTGTCAGGATGTAGGCGGGGCAGCGTGACGAACTCCTCTCCTCTCACAGTCCGCCCTGAAGACCGGAATGGCGCGGGAACACGGCGAGAGGAACGCGCGGAGCAAAGGTAAGTGAATTGACACAATATGGGGAATGAATTACTATATGGGGGATTAATTACTATATGGGGGATGAATTACTATGGGGGATGAATTACTATATGGGGGATGAATTACTATGGGGGATGAATTACTATATGGGGGATGAATTACTATGGGGGATGAATTACTATATGGGGGATGAATTACTATATGGGGGATTAATTACTATGGGGGATGAATTACTATATGGGGGATGAATTACTATGGGGGATGAATTACTATATGGGGGATGAATTACTATGGGGGATGAATTACTATGGGGGATGAATTACTATATGGGGGATGTATTTTCAGTTTTAAAAATGTGGCTCTCAAAATAAATTTCAATCGTGGTTTTGGCGAGATTTGGCTCAGTTGAAAAAAAAGGTTGCCCACCACTGGCCTAGGCGATCGGAAATGGAAGGTGTCCTCTCTCCCTCCCTCCCTCCCTGCAGTCTTTTGGGACACGTGACAGGTCCCAGAAGACTACAAAACCATTCACGAAGTGCAGCGCAACTCGCGCATGCGCAGTGGGTACCCGGCTGTGAACCCGCAAGCTGTCACAGCCGGGTGCCCACACTGAAGATGCTGGCCTCCTGGAATACAGGACGGCCGGTGAAACAGGCTGTGGGGGACACATCACGGGACCGAGGGACAGGTAGCTGCTGACTTTTATTTTTTGATAGGTCAAGTGGAACTCTGCTTTAATAAATACCCCCAAGCTGTCTCCTGTATGCTACCCAAATCCATGTGTAATGTGCTGTTTCTATATACTGTAAAAGCTGCTGCAAACACCAACTTGTGTTCATGCAATGCAAAAGTAAAATAAATAAATAAAGGATGCTGCACTACCAATTGTCAAAATCTGTGCAAAATATTGTGCAACCTGTCCACACACTTCAATATAAGAACCATATCCAATATAACAAAAATAGTCACAAAAACATATTTATTACAAGAAATAAACAAAAAGTATATACAAATCCTTGTGCAATTGTCTCTATTTAATATATGTAGTTTCCCAATATCCACTTCATATTCATTCAATCACTACGTGATTTCTTAGAGATGTGTATTTTTTATTAACTGTTCATCTACCATCTCTTCTTGTACCAATTGGTCAGTGAGTCCCACCACCTTTTATACAGTGCTCTCACCTTCAGTGACTGACCTAGTCAATATCAGGTCAAGTAGTACTTCGTCTTTAACCACTTGCCTACAGGGCACTTATACCCCCTTCCTGCCCAGGCCAATTTTCAGCTTTCAGCGCTGTCGCACTTTGAATGACAATTGCACGGTCATGCAACACTGTACCCATATGACATTTTTATCATTTTTGTGAGACAGATAGAGCTTTCTTTTGGTGGTATTTAATCACCTCTGGGTTTTTATTTTTTGCTAAACAAACCAAAAACAACTGAAAATGTTGGAAAAAAAAAAGGGTTTTCTTAGTTTCTGTTATAAAATTTTGTAAATGTGATTTTTCTCCTTCACTGATGTGTGCTAATGAGGCTGCAGTGATGGGCACTGATAGGCATCACTGATGGGCACTGAAAGGCAGCACTCATATATGGCACTGATAGGTGGCACTGAAAGGCAGCACTGACTGGCACTGATAGGCGGCACTGACTGGCTCTGTTAGGTGGCACTGACTGGCACTGTTAGGCATCACTGTTAGGCAGCACTGATGGGCACTGATAGGCGGCTGAAAATTGGCCTGGACTGGAAGGGGGTGAAAGTGTCCGGACTTGAAGTGGTTAAGTAAAAGCATAGTTTGTTCACTGTACTAAGTGAAGCTGCATTCTGCTAATCAGGTCTGCTCAGTGTGTTCAGCTACTGCCAGTCTGATAGCTCCCTCTGCATCCAGAGAGCTTGAGAAGTTTCTGGATGATAGGTGTGACTGTGTGAAGTTTGATACAGTTCTGGCCTATGCCAGAGAGGCAGGCTGTGATGGTATGCTGGGAGACTGTATATATTTAGTGAGCACACTGAGCTCATGCTCTTCTCCTGGACAGGTTTAGTCCAGCCTGGAGGGGGCATGCTGCCCTTCCAGGCAATGCTGATGTGTCTGCTGTCATAAGGGCCTCAGGTGGGCGACCTGAGGGCTTGGATGTTGAGGTCCTGGGACTAAAGAGAGCTGACTAAGGGGGGGTTGTGTGCTGAAGATAACCAGAGTAAGGTGTCGCATGGCAGTTCGAAGGAGGAAACCAGCTGTCATTGAGCCTTGAGTGAGCACAGATGCTTCTGAAAGATCTTGGGGACCTTTGTGCTTTTGTCACCCCCTCCAGTGCTAGAGATCAGCAGTGGATCTAGGTAAAGGGAACACACGGCTGGTGTCCTGAAAAGCTTTGTCCAGATAATCGTATACTTAAAGGGACTCTGCTCTTGTGGCTCTAAGAAAGGAAGTTACAGTTAACTATTTTTACTGCTTTGAAGCTGAAGTTTACTGTTAGCTACAAGCACAGACTTTATTATAGTTTGTCCTGAAGAATACCTAAGTTCTCAAGTGTACATACAGTAGTTCTTGTCTTTGGATTATCCCACCCAATTCCCTCAAACTTATCCAAGTTCTCAATAAATAAAAAAACACAAAAACAACACCCCTAGACTGGTCATTGAAGAAAAGTGTGAATGAACCTGAGTGCCTGGCTGTGGGGCAAAGATTGTGGGGAAACCTGGACAGTATTCCCGTGGCTCCTGCTGGAGTAGTGTTACATATGTAAGTCAAGCTAATTATAAAAGTATAAAAAACTACACTCCACAGCTAAATATGCACTGCCAGCATCACTGTCTTAAAATCATTCTGTTTCTTAAAACACCACAACATTTTCTTACCCTTTAAGGCATCCCCAAAATGTTATTTGAATGATTTTCAATGTTGCCCTCAGTCCTTTGAGAAGAGCCTTACCTCATTGCATGGTATTTTTTTTTGCTTTGATACAAGACCCCAATGGCAGTGTCTAATTTACCAAGCCTTTTCTTTTATTTTTTTACAGTTTGCGTACAAGCCCTAAAAATGTCCAGAATTCAGTAACTGGATTTTCCCCTCTCATAGACTTAAATGGGATTCACAGCTAAATTCAGGTTCTATGAATATTAAACAGGATTCAAATAACCCTTGGTGAATTGATCTCTGGAAGATTCAGCTATCTCTAGTTAATGCTAATGAATACATAGTACTAAATATAACCAGTGTTCTTTATATGACTGAGCATTAACCCGACTGAAAAACATCTGCTAGTCAGTGAGTCCAGAGTACTGTTATCCACTTCTTGGTGCCATCACCATCACCATGTGCCCTCTAAATGGATGTCAGAAACATTCTATATACTTCTATGGAGCTGATCCTAGGAGAAACCAAATTAGGCATAAGCTTGCTAGTTTGGAAAGTGGATCAAATCTGGCTTTTTGAATTTTTTCATGATGCCTATTGAGAGTAAAGTAACAAACTAATAACAAACTCCCATCTTAGTCCACCTTATCTGCTTCTAACGTTTACCTTCCAAATGTCTCTCTCCCACCACCCTTTTTTCCTCCCTCAGTTTTCCAAGTAGAAAGCCCTGTGTAAGCTTAGACCGAAATGGAGCAATCATGGGAGGAACCATACATGGGAGGGAGAGGAGAAAGTCACATTCTCCACCATACCTAAACGTACTATGTATTTCCAAGGGCTCCAGTTGGCAAATGGGGCAGTGGGCAAAGTGGCATGCTCAGTTTAAGCAGCTGAAAATATGGGCTGTATAGATAACCTCTTAATTTGCAAAGTGGTAGATTTACTTTAACCTCTTCACGCCGAGTGCACGCAAATGTGCGGCCTCTCGGAGTCTGGGCCTTGACACCGAGTGGCCGCACATTTGCGTCCAATTAAAAAAAACATGTGCTGAGAGTGTGCGCCCTGCATGCTCTCAGCACACATGTCCGGTACTCACGGAAAGGTCCCGATCTCCTCTTGTGATCGGGACCTTTCCCAATCATGTAACTGCCGTGACATCGAATCACAGCATTCACATGACCCTAAAACCCCACCCGCCTCCCAGCTTCTGAAACCCTTAAAGGGCCGGGAGGCACCGGCGCCAAGGGGTTAAGCTGTATGACTGTTGTGAGGGTGTGTACGTACCTATTCCTGGCCTTTTAAGTGCTCTTTGGCACTATGTTGTATCATGGCAAAATTTGATAGTAAAAAGAACAAGTGTACACATTGCAGGCATTTAGTAGTAGAAGTGATCGGAAAAAAGTTGAAAGAACAGCATGCATCATACATACTAGGGGGAGTACAACTGGGGGAATCAATGGTGGAGAAGGATCTGGGAGTTCTGGTAGATCATAAGCTTAACCACTCCAATACCGGGAACTTTTACCCCCTTCCTGCCCAGGCCAATTTTCAGGTTTCAGCACTCTTACACTTTGAATGACAATTGAGCGATCATGCAACACTGTACCCAAGCTAAATTTTTATCATTTTGTTCACACAACTAGAGCTTTATTTTGGTGGTATTTAATCACCACTGGGGTTTTAATTTTTTTGCTATATTTTTGCTAAATTAACAAAAAAACACAGAAAATCTTGAAAAAAAAAAGTTTTTCTTTGTTTCTGTTATAAAAGTTTGCAAATAAATAATTGTTCTTCCTAAATTTAGGCCAGTGTTCTGCTAAATTTCTTTAGTGAAAATAACCCAAATCAGTATTTATTTTTTAGTCTGTAGGAAAGTCATAGAGTTCACAGACTATGGAATATATCTGAAAATCGATCAGTCCTGAAGTACTGACAGCCAATCTAATTTTTTGAGGCCCAAAAATGTCAGAACAGTACAGATATCCCCCAAATGACCCCTTTTTATAAAGTATACAGTCAACGTATTTTATAAGAGGCGTGGCGAGTTTTTTGAAGTTGTAAATTTTTTGTCATCATTTTTTGGAAAGTGAAGAAATTATTTTCACAAATGTTTTTTTTTCATATTACACTATGACCAAAGTAGTATAATGTTACCATAGTTACATTGTACTACTTTGGGGAAGTGATCAGTATTTTTTTTTTACACAATTTGATTGCTTATAGCAAACAATTTCTTTGCTATAAGTAAGCATTTAAATGAATGAAATCAATTAATTCAGGTTTTTTTGTTGTGATTGGCTGTGATTGGCCACGGCTAATCAGATGACATAGATGGGATGTGATTGGCTCAGCCTGTGCATGTAATCACTGTGACCATTCACAGCTAAACACACTTGTATACAATGGATGGCATGAAAGGAAGCCATCCATTATTTGCAACTGTCATGTGACCTGCTCTGATTGGTCACAGCAGGTAACATGGTACTAGCAACGTGGCCGTTACACAGATCTGTCTTCAGCTGTGTCCGACAGATCTCACCCTGGCAAGGCGCAATCTGTTAAGGAATATGATGCCCTCCCGTATTGACAACAGTCCCACCCGGTCTTTATTTTCCTATAGGCCAGGTGGGAAGTGGTTAATAATGGCATGCAATGCCAAGTTGCGGTTTCTAAAGCAAGCAAAATCCTCTCCTGTATTAAAAGAGGTATAGACTCCAGAGAGAGATATCATATTACCCCTGTACAAATCATTAGTAAGACCTCATCTGGAATATGCAGTTCAGTTTTGGGCATCAATTCACAAAAAGAACATTGGGGAACTGGAGAAAGTACAGAGAAGGGCAACCAAACTGATAAGAGGCATGGAGGAGCTCAGCTATGAGGAAAGATTAGAGGAACTGAATTCATTCTCTCTTGAGAAGAGGAGATTAAGGGGGGATATGATCAACATGTATAAATACATCAGTGGTTCATATAGTGAACTCGGTGTAGAGCTATTCACCCTGAGGTCATCACAGAGGACAAGGGGACACTCTTTATGTCTGGAGGAAAAAAAATTTAATCTCCAAATACGGAAAGGTTTCTTCACAGTAAGAGCTGTGAGAATGTGGAACAGACTCCTTCAAGAGTTGGTTCTGGCCAGCTCAGTGGATTGCTTTAAAAAAGGCCTGGATTCTTTAATGGATACCCAGAATATAACTGGATACTAACATTTATAGGTAAAGTTTATCCAGGGAATATCTGATTGCCTCTTGATGATCAGGAAGGAATTTTTTCCCTGTAGGAGCAAATTGGATCATGCTTTGCTGGGTTTTTTTTTCTTCCTCTGGAACAACTGTGGGTGTAGGATTACAACATTTTTTTTTTTTATGGTTGAACTGGAAGGACTTTTGTCTTTTTTCAGCCAGACTAAATAACTATGTAACCTCCTACTGTGATGACCTCCTGTTGGCTGCAATGACGTGATCATTCGACGGCTGCAATGATATGATGAATATATGGCCATATATTTATATTCTATTGCTCTGAATGATTTTTACAATTTCCAAGACTTTTTATAGTGTTTGCATGGACACACTTTCTTTATAGATATGATCTTCTAGCTCACTTTGCTCCTCACACTCACATTTTTTATGGTTGAACTGGATGGACTTTTGTCTTTTTTCAGCCAGACTAACTATGTAACAGTGGAGAGTAATCGCCTGTGTGAATTTAAGCAAATCAGGAATAAAAAGAAATATGGTTGCTATAAATAACTACACTTTGCACATTTGCATTTCCTACAATCATTAATTGTATAGACTATCTACAAATCTAGGGCTGCAATTTATTTTGTTATTTAGACTACTTGTTAATCTGTCAGCACTGAAGAATTGGAGGAGGATACCTTTGATCCCTCCTCAGTTCATTTTCATATTGGTTTTGTTCTGTATTAACCAAGTATATTAGTTGAACGCTTTTTGACATATTCATATCAGTTTATGCTCTCTGGAAGAGAACATGGGATACATTAAAAGGTCTAAATGACCCTATTGCAAATTCTCTGTGTGGATCAGCTGGAATGCTATTCCATAACAAACATCTGAGCTGCATATCAGTTCAGTTTGAGTAAATTGATCTGCTCATCACTGCTAATTAAATATTCCAGTATCTCCGAAAATAAGTAACATAGCAGAGATGAAATCAGTAACCTCGCTAGAGTTTACTGGATTTTTATTACTTACAAAAGCTTATAGCAAGACATAGCAAATATCAATGATAAAGTGCAAAGTGCTGCAGTAACCTTTGAAAAAAAATCAACTCAGCTTGTGCTAGGAAAAAATACTTTTAATCTACCTGTTATTGGGAATCACTTTCAGACTAAAAATAGCAATAGCTGCTCTTCATTTGATTTCTTGTAAATAATAGAACCTGGAGAACCGGCTCTCTAAGAGGTTAGAGGAAGTAAAAAATATCATGGTTTCGAGTCAACTGTATATTAAATATTCTTACAGATTATGAATGTTTAAACTGATGTTTTAAATCATTTTCATAATCTATAAATAACTATATAAATATATATATATATATATATATATATAAATATGCTTATAGTAATGGTATTTTTATTATATATATATATATATATATATATATATATATATATATATATATATATATATTTTTTACAAATGCTTATAGTAATGGTATAAATGCTATGCTTATAGTAAAGACAAAACGTGTTTTCCTGGTTTTGATTACAGTGGGGAATTACACCTGTCAATGTCTTACTGCTATGTCCCCTCAGGGATCTACACCTCTATCTGTCAGCATTTTAAGAGCAGTCTGTCTACATTTTAACAGCAGTCACCAGATCAAGATGTGTGTGTAAATCATTCAATGTGGACAAATGTTTTGATAACACCTGCCTAAGGCTAGGTTCACACCTATGCAGGTTGCGTTTGAGCCATTTCTGCGTTGCATTTTGTATTTTTGCAGCGTTTTGAAGCGTTTCACGTTTTTTTATTATTTTAAAATTTTTCTTGTTGCTTGGCAGATTTAAAATGTATCAAAAAATGTGGCAAAAATGCACAAAAACTCAATACATGCTTTTCTGTAGCGTTTCCATTGAAGTCTATTAAACCAAAAACGCAACTGTTTGAGTTCAAAAAAGTCCCTGACCCTTTTCAAAAAACGCACCGGGTCAAAATGCGCAGATGTGAACGTGTCCCATTGGAAATCATATTAAATGGACTGTACCGTGTTTCTGCAAAACGCTACAGAAAACACTTAGGTGTGAACCTAGGGTAAGATGGAATTCCTCTTACTGTGATGAGATTTCCTTCTATTTCCTGTTGCGTCTCCAGGAAAGGAAATTAAGGGAAATCTCCCCAGAAGGACAAAGAGAGGTAAAAATAACCTGCTAGGGTTTTAGCCCTCTCCTTTTCTATCCAAACTAAAAATAGTTTCAGCTATCAACACTGTAAATGAGAATACCTTGACAAAGAAGGCAACCACTGGAGTAGTATACAGGCTGTGTACACTGAGTGAGTATATATTCAAGTTTTTTACTCTGATCTGGGGCCCTGCTGTTTTTTGCTGTACATGTCTGCGAGAGATTCCCTGATCTTGGGCGAGGAGCTGACGGATATTGTGTGTGTCCTATAAGCATTGTTTTTGCTGATCTACCAACCCAGCTTACACATTTATGGACTTGCACTAAGACTACATTCCACTGTCATTTCAGAATGATGAATATGCTTGTATAATTTACAAGGCATTTTGCCTAAGTGGCCCTACTTCTATGGATCACAAGCAGGGGTGTATTTACCACAAGGCAAACAAGGCATTTGCCTAGGGCGGCATTTTTTAGGGAGGCAGCAGTATTTTTCAGGGGGGCAGCGCCATCCCCCGAAAGAAGGAAAGGAAGAAGGGACACACACAGCACGGGGACCAGGTGGGATCTGAGAGAGGCTGTGGGCTGTTTGATGGCAGGGGCGGACTGACCATTAGAGCACTCGGGCACTGCCCGAGGGCCCAGGGTCAGTAGGGGGCTCCATGAAATGCCCCTGGTACCTTTTATAGGCTTTTTTGGGTGTGCTTTGAGTGTGGTCAAGTACACAGGGGACCCATGATCCCCTATTGCCTGGGGGCTCCATGAGTTGTAAGTCCTCCCCTGTTTGATGGTGTATGCAGAGCCTAACTCTTGTTCCCGGGGATGTCTGGAGCTGTGAAGGTGAGTGTCTTATCTCTTGCCAGGGGGGTTTGCAAGTGTATGGGGGGCAGTGGTAGTCGAAGGCTCTCTCGGATGAGGGGGGGAGGGGCTGGGGTGTTGTTGGCCAATGTCAGGCTCTCTTCATGGGGAAGGGGGTGTTGGTCGGTGTCAGGGTCTCTCCGTGGGGAGGGCAATTTTTGTGTTGCCTAGGGCAGCATGGAACCTAAATACAACACTGATCACAAGAGTGCACTTAGTTCTGCACTCCAGTGACCCGTTTTCAGCAAACAGTGGGTTAAAGATAGTAATGGGAAATCCAAAATGTTCTAGCTGTAATTTGAACAGCAGGTGAGTGAATATTTTTCACTGGGGTTACTAGTTCCAGTGGTAGTTGTATAGGAAGGCGCTGTACCTAGTTTTTGAAGACGTTCCCTTTGGCTTCCTCTTGTGTCTTCAGGACAGAAAGTGAATGGAAATCTCAATGGAATATAGGCAGCAAAAAGTAGTCTGACAAAAATGAGCTCATCACTGTGCTCCCTTTCCATGACAAGTCACAGACTGAATGAGGGTGGGTCTATGACAACCTGGGTTGAGTGGAAGGGGTTGAATTATGCTAGTCATTGTCAAAGCCAGAAGACTGAGGACATCAAATAGCAAAAAAAGTACTACTAGGGACAGCTCTGGAATTAAGACAGGTATTGCAGCAAAATATATCTTTTAATATATATTATAATAGGTTATTAACACCTTCCCGCCCGGCCTATAGCAGATTGACTGCCAGGTGGGACACTCCTCATTGTGACTGGGTGTCATATGACATCCTGTCAAAAGTAGCCGCTCATCAGCCGCGCAGCAGCGCAATCTGTCAACGGCTGTGTCCACGGGACACAGACGATAACATATCACAACACCGACCTGTTGCCAGTGTCATGTGACCGCTGTGACTATTCACAGCAGATCACATGTCAATTGTATACAATGGATGGCTTCCTGTCATACCATTAATTGTATACAATTATGTTGTTAGCTGTGACTGGTCAAAGCAGTCACATGATACAGACAGGGCCAATCACAGCCCATATGTATCATGTGATGAGCTTTGACCAATCACAGCTAATCACAACAAAAGACTGAATGAATCAGTTTCATTCAGTAACAATGACTGCAAATATCAATGAAATACTTTGGTATTAGCAATCATAATGTGTTAAGAAAAACAATCCTGATCACTTGCCCAGAGTAGTTCAATGATACTATGGTAACATTGTATTGCTTTGGTCCAGGGACGGACTGACCATTTGGAAACTCGGGCACTGCCCGAGGGCCCGGGGTCAGTAGGGGGCCCCATGAGATGCCCCTGGTACCTTTTTCATAGGCTTTTTTGAGTTTGGGCAAAGACACAGGGGCCCCATGATCCCCTATTGCCCGGGGGCCCCATGAGTTGTCAGTCCGCCCCTGCTTTGGTCACAGTGTATTGAAAAAAATAGTAAAAAAAAAAGAAAGAATAATGTAAAAAATAAAACAAAATAATAGAAAATGTTGAAAAAAATAAAAATTAAATTATTATTATTTTTATTACATACTGTCACCAGTCAGTGGCTCTGATCACCACCACACCAGTTATATAAAAACGCTGTACTGGACTGGTGACAATATGTTAAAAAATAAATTGTGATTTTTTTTTTAAATTTCTACATTTTCCAAAAAAATTGCAACAAAAAGTTACAACCTCCAAATAACTCACCATGCCTCTTACTAAATACCTTGAACTGTCTATTTTCCAAAAATGGGTGATTTGGGGGGTATTTGTATTATCCTGGCGTTTTCGGGTCTCAAGAAATGAGATGGGCAGCTTCAAAAGTTTCCGTTTTTTTTGGCACTCAGTGGTGATTAAATACAACCAAAAGAAAGTTCTATTTGTGTGAAAAAAACTGATAAAAATTTCATATGTGTACAGTGTTGCATGACAGCACAATTGTCATTCAAAGTGTGACAGTACTGAAAGCTGAAAATTGGCCTGGGCAGGAAGGGGGTATAAGTGTCTAGTATTGAAGTGGTTAAGTCCTATTAAAGTTCTGCTTTAAATACACAGGAATTGTTACTATTGAGAAGGTAACATTTTTCAGAAAAACCTCTCTGAATACTTGAGCCTCCTGAATCCAATACAAATTAATATAACCAACAAATTGATTCATTTTTTAACAGTATGTGCACAAATTAAGGTTCTTTTTTCTGTTTTACTTTCTATTACTTTTATTATTAACTAGCCATCTCAACCTAAGAAACAAAACTTACATCCTAGTGACCAAGTCAACACACCAAAAGCAAGAAAACAGTAATGGATGCAATTGACGTATATAATGCACACATTGAGAAACATAGGGTTTGATTTACTAAAACTGGAGAGTGCAAAATCTGGTGCAGCTGTGCATGGTAGCCAATCAGCGTCTAACTTCAGCTTGTTCAGTTAATATTTGACAAAAAAGATAGAAGCTGATTGGTGTCTACACAGAGCTGCACCAGATTTTGCACTCTCCAGTTTTACTAAGGCTGGCCATACATTATACAATTATCTGCAGATTTTTGGTTTAGATTTACCAAAAACCATATAATAGGAGGACAAACCTAAACAACACTTTCAGTTGTATCCAATTAGGCAGGCCCTTGCACTACATAGTTGAAGGTAAATCTAAAGGAAATTGGGCAGAAAATCTGCAGATAATTGTATAATGTATGGCCAGCCTAAATCAACACCATAGAATGTAAATAGGAGTTTCAAAATAAAAAAAAATTATGTGAAGAAAAAAAATTCCTGATCTTCTTTAAATAAAATCAGGCTTCTGAAGACACAGACCTACTGTGACTGAGACACAAGCAGCTTCATCATGGAATCTAGCCATGCCTCATCAAGTCCTACTTGTATTTTTCAAGAGGTCATTGTTCCCACAGCTGAGAGGACCCTTTTATTTCTGTTTCCAAAATACTTCATTTGGTTGGCTGTCAGTGTAGGACTTTTTGCCTCTCATTCAAAATAAAAGAGCAATAATGGCAAGTATGTTTCTAAAATGGTAAACTGTCAGTCTCACTTTCTACATATAATATACCAGCTCTGTTACCCTTAGGGCTCATGTGCACGGGGCGTTTGGAAAACTCTTCTGAATAATGGAAACTGACTGCTGTAAAACGTAGGTTAAAAAAAGTCAGTTTAGCAGGGTTTGCATAATGCATTTATGTGCATTTGCATTTTTAAAAAATAATCTCGGGAGACCTTCCCAAATGCCCAGAATGCACTTAAAAATAGTAAATAGTTAACTATTTCAGACATTTTGAAAGAAATAGAGAGAGCAGAAGCAGAGAGGGCAGTATGTGTTGAGATGACCTGTCTTTTCTGGTTGTATTCACTATGGATCCCATCATGAGCATAATGCAGCACGTTCTACTGTTTTTTCCTTCACACGAAACCTGGAACTGACTGCACTGGTGTACTGGGTCCATTTGAATACATGGAAAACGCTTTGCATGCATTTCTGATGATGAAAAAAGGCTCTGGACAGCATCTGGATATTGAGCAGTTAAAAAACGCTTCTAAACGCAAACGCTTATAAACGCGGATAACCGCATTTACAAGTGTTTGGCGTTTGAAATGCAGGTAAAATCTACTCCTGAACGCAAGTTTGGTGTGTTAAAAAAAGACTGTAAACTCAAATGCCTGTAAATGAAGATGTGTACATGGACACATAGGAAAACATTAGGGAGAGTTCAGGGGCTGCTGAAAAAAATGCTGAACAGCTTCAGTTTAGCAGCTGCAGTGTACACGAGCCCTTATTTTAATACACTCTGCTGGATTACTGAGTACTAATTCCAGCTTTCTAAGTCACATGTTTTCCTCCTGTTTTACTGGCAGGGTAAAGTTGTTACCTAAGTTGGCAAAACATATCTAAAAATGTACGCTATGCGAAATAACATTCAGAAGTATGCATGTAAAAGTGCCCATAATATGCACAGAGAAGTCACTAGGTGCTTGAGTTAATCTCAGCCTAGAATTGGTAAATGTATGAAAATCTGAAATTGAGATATTTGACCATTACAGTATGCAAGCAGAACAGTGAGAGTAACAATTTTTGCAGTAAAAAAAAAAAAAAATACACATGGAACACCCTGTGAAATAAGAAGCTTAATACTCACCCTTTCAGCAGGTAATTTGGTAAAATAATAAAGGCTAAACGAGCGCTAGGTAAAAAAGGTAATCCGCTAGCATAAAGGTAAAACGTCAAATCCTTCCAATAAATCAATAATAGCAAATGCAGCTCTACACAAGTGATAAATGAATGAATAAATAAATATAAATATATCTTCATATATGCATACTGTAATAAATGTATAAACATGCGCTGTGGAGAGCTATATTAGATGGTGATAATAACGTCTAGATATGACGTATAAAGTGCAGTAGTGAAACAAAGATAAATAGATATATACATTTAAAGTCCAAAATCAGTATAAAGTGAATTCCGTGACTCCAGTGGCTGGAAAACTAATGTATATAGTCTACTGATCACCTGATGTGCTGACGCGTGCCAGATGATCCTCTGAGTTACCCTTTCGGATCCAGATGACCAGGAGTGGTTTGATATACTCAAGTGACTGATTTATTGCACTTTCTGGTTAGTGCAATATACATTCGTTTTCCAGCCACTGGAGTCACGGAATTCACTTTATACTGATTTTGGACTTTAAATTTGTATATCTATTTATCTTTGTGTCACTACTGCACTTTATACGTCATATCTAGACGTTATTATCACCATCTAATATGGCGCTCCACAGCGCATGTTTATACATTTATTACAGTATGCATATATGAAGATATATTTATTTATATATATTTATTCATTTATCACTTGTGTAGCACTGCATTTGCTATTATTGATTTATTGGAAGGTAATTTGGTAAATCTTTGCTCTCCTGAGGAGCTCTGGGTGTTTCTATGTGCCAGATAGCATGTCCCTCATTGCTCAATGTAGTTTCTTCTACCAACCCCTACATCAGTACATGCCAAAGTAGTGATGTAGGGGTAGGGCAGGCAAAAAACACACAATCTGACACACCTAGAAATGTCAGAGAGCAGCAGTGCTTGGAACTCTTCAAGAGAGTAACAGATTTAACAAACTACCTGCTACAAGGTTATCATTTTTTACAATGCTCACAGAGGCTTTTTAACCACTTGCCGACCGCATCATTGTCACATATCAGTGCCACCTATCAGTGCCGCCTATCAGTGCTGCCTATCAGTGCCTATCATTGTTGCATATCAGTGCCAGCTCATCAGTACCGCCTATCAGTGCCACCTCATCTACGCCGCCTATCAGTTCCCATCAGTGCCCATCAGTGCTGCCTATCAGTGCCCATCAGAGTTGCCTATCAGTGCAGCCTCATTAATGCACATCAGTGAAGGAGAAAAATGACCTGTTTGCAAAATGTTATAATAGAAACAAAGAATTTTTTTTGTTTATAGCGCAAAAAATAAAACACCCAGCAGTGAGTACATACCACCAAAAGAAAGCTCTATTTGTGTGAAAAAATTATAAAAATTTCATATGGGTGCAGTGTTGCATGACCCCGCAATTGTCACTCAAAGTGCGACAGCGCTGAAAGCTGAAAATTGGCCTGGACAGGAAGGGGGTATAAATGTCTGGTAGACAAGTGATTAAAGAGAACCAGCCATGACTGAGCTTATGCAAGAATAGCCAGTCTTAGTATGATTGTGCCATCTTATTTATGAAATTATTATAATTTCACATTTATTATATTTATTTACATTTGCCTCCTTATTTATTTATTTTTGGATGTTTTCTGTCTATTGTACCCTGGTGATCCAGTCAGTAACACACCTCCTGTATTCGAGTGACCCCACTCTGGTTGAAGAAGTACAGGGGGCACCTTTGGACAGCAGCATTGTCAGTCTGGGGGTAGGGGAAGAGGAGTGGAAGTCTGACAGAATATTAGGGAGAAAAGATAAGAAACTATCCTTGTAATTTTAACTCTTTTTTGTCTCCCTGGAAGCAGAGTTTGTCCTTTTACCTCTCCTACTTTTCTTTGCTCCTTCCCTAATCTGTGTTCTTTCTTTCCCCTTCAGCAATAGTAAATCTTGAGGCTGTCAGCAGATCAGCCCATAATGACTCTGATTTTAGGCACAGTGCCAAGAATAGAAAGCAAATGAGCATGTGCAGAGCAGGTTGAGTGCATTACTGGATCTTAAACAGTATAGGCACTTATTTTTAATGTTACATAGCTATACCTGCAACAGGGGCCAGCATGAACTGATCTATCAGGACTTAATTTTCTGGCTAAAGATCCACTTTAACTTCTTCAGTCCGCTGAAAGCATATAGACAGCAGGACGTGAGCAGCGCCGATGCCGGCTAACATACTGGAACGTCAGCCTGCATCTGAGGCTCGTGTGTGACTCCTAGAGCGTACACCTGCGAGCCGTGTGATTGATCTGTTGCCCAGAGACAGCGGATCACATGACATGATATAGAACCAATTAAATCGGTCCTATACCATGTGATCCAGTATGTCCAATGAGGACACAGTGTAAATGTAAACACAAGCCGCATGGTGCAGCTTCCAGCTTCTTCTCCTCACACAGAGATCTGCCTGTGAGAGGAGGAGCCGTTTACAACAGTTGAAGTGTGACAGTTATATACAGTTACAGCACCAGCAGCCTCTTCAGTGTCCTTGATCACTGCCCAGGCTGTCATCAGTGCTGCCATACCACTGCCCAAGTCACCTCCCTATCTGATCACCACCATACCCCTTGGTTCCTGATCATCGCCAGCTTGGTTCATGATCCTTGCCATGCCACCCGGTTCTTAATCACTGCCATGCCAGCCAGTTCCTGATCACCGCCATACCAGCGGGTCCTGATCACCGCAATTCCAGCTAACTGTGAATAATTTTCAGCCTCTGCACACAGTTTACACAAACACACACACACAACATTGCCAGCCAACTCAAGGTGTCCCTGATCTCTGCCCAACAGTGTCCAGTGTGTACCATACCAGCAGGTCCTGGTCATTGCCATACCAGTGGGTCCTAATCACTGCCACACTAGTGCCAATGCCATGTAAAAAAAACCTATACCAGCAAGGAGGCGTTCCAAATTCTGAGCATGATGAATGAAAGTAGCGGGAAACTCTCACTGTCAGACTCAGATTCAGAATATGAACCTGCAGATGGCAGTGGTTCAGAATCTGACTCCGAAGAAGAACAGTTTTCAACTAAAAGAATAATGCATTTCAACAATCAGCAGGCAACAACCAGCAGCTCAATACCTCCCTGTGACATGGCTAGCACTAGTAGTGCAGTTCATCCACCACATCCACGTCGGCCACCAAGGATGAGGGCCCATAGTGCTGTCCCAGAGGCACTTTTAAACCCTGTGTGGCTACCTTCAGATTTAGGAGCACCTATATTCCCCCTATTCATAGCCCAGCCTTACATTCAGGTAAAAACTCAAAAATTTTAGTCCCATTGATTTTTTAAATTTATTTGTCACAGAGGCTTTTTAGAATTTGGTTGTAGATCAATGCAACCTTTATGCTTAGCAGTATATTATCCAAAATCCCACCTCTGTTTATCCGTTTGAGTGGAGACCCCTGACCATTCAAGAATTTAAATTGTTTCTTGGCCTCATACTAAATATGGGACTAATGGAAAAAAAATTAACTGCAGACTTATTGGTCCACAAATCCCATACAACACATGCCAATCTATTCCGCCACTATGTCCCAAACCCGCTATAAAATAATTTGTGATTTTTACACTTTAGCAATAATTCCCAGTGCCCTCCAAGAAGTCACTCTGAGTATGGCAAACTTTATAAAATTCAGCCACTGATCAATTTTTTAACCAAAATTTCCTGAAATATATTGTCCAGACAAAATCATCTGCGTGGATGAATCACTAATCCACTTCTGGGCATAAAACAATACATCTCAAGCAAATGGGCTAGAAATGGGTTAAAGATGTACAAATTCTGTGAAATGGCCACAGGGTATGTAAACAATTTCCAGGTTTATGAAGGAAAGGACAGCAAGCTGAACCCCCCTGACTCCCCAACCTATATGGGGACCAGCAGCAGAATTGTCTGGGACCTTGTATTCCCCCTCTTCAAGAAGGGCTACCACCTTTAGGCGGACAATTTTTATACAAGCTTTTTTGCCACCTTTACCTCAACAAAACTGTAGCCTGAGGTACAGTTGGACCCACCTGGAAGGGCTTCCCACAACAACTAGCTGCCACCAGGCTGAACATAAGGGAGTCAGCCAGTCTGAGGAATGATGAAATCTTGGCCCTTCAGTGGCAAGACAATGAGATGTGTCCTCTATCCACAACAATAGCTCATTGAAAATTCAAACAAGGCATGGACCCATCCAAAAACCCCAGTGCATACACGATTACAACCAGTTCATGGAGGGAGTGAATTTAAATGATCAGATGTTACGTCCATCCTTAGCCACCAGACGATCACTCCACTGGTATATAAAAGTATCCATATACCTTTTTACCTGGCCCTGTACAATTCCTATGTAGTTTATCAGAAGTCCACACAAAGACCCGTCACCTTCTTACACTATCAGGAAGAGATTGTCACATCCCTCATCTATCAGGAGAGACCCGCACTTCAACAAGGTTGCTCTGATGCAGTGAGTAGACTGCACGAAAGACATTTTCCCAATATCATCCCCCCTACCCAAACAGACTGCAAACCTCAAAGTAGATGTCGTGTGTGTTCCAAAAACAGAATTCGCCATGACACCCGATACTATTGTGACCAAAGCCCTGACCAGCCTGACCTCTGTATAGCAGAGTGCCTCCTTCGATATAACACTTCAATTCGATATTGCTGAAGGTATGGTGATGATATTTCCCTTGTTTCTACCTGACATTTCCCTGCCATGTTTCTACCTGCTGTCTGGACCCATTTGCCTGCCTCTGCCTCCCAACTGAACTGACCCTGGCTTGTTCATTAACTATGCCTCTGCCTGCCACCTGAACTGTTTATCCACCTAGTTTCTGCCTTTTTCTTGAACTGACCTCGGCCTGTTAATCAACCATGCCTCTGTATCACTTACGTGGTGATGGAGGCCAATGGAGAGAGGACTTCCCTTGTGGCTAAGTTCCGGGCTCTCCTGAGAGTGGGACAGCGGGAGTCAGGCCCAAAGTTGCACAGGTCGCCTGTAGGAGAGCTGGTTAGTGGTCCACTCAGAAGCACAGCTGGTGCACGGAGATAGGTCTGTAGACAGGAGGCACCTGTGCGTAGTATGCAAGCCCTTCCGGGATTTGGATGTTTACTGGGTAGTCGGTTCAAGCCAAAGTCAGGAACCATGTGGGAATCAGAGTGGACGTAGTCAGATGGGAAAGCCGAGGTCATTCACAGAGGAGCAAGAGGGAGAGAGTGTCCGTAAGCCAAGCCGAGGTCAGATCAGGGGTAAATCAGAGTAGACAGGTCCAGGAGCAAGCCGAGTCGGTAACAGGTAATCACAAGTCAGAATCGCAGGAAACAGGAACCAGGAACAGGGCACGGGGAGCTAGAGATTATCTAGCAACTAAAGGAAGTGATGAGCCTTCTTATAAAGGCCGTCTGGCACCAAACTGAGGCTGATGTGACTCTGACACTTTGCTTTCCATCTGAACTGACCTTGGCCTGTTAAGTGACCATGATTTTTGCCTAACGCCTGGACTGATCTTTTGCCCTGCCACTGTGGAAGTAGGATTTAAGACAAGACAGGGGTAGTCTGGACCAATCCTTTGACCATGTCTCTGCCAGGCACCAATTCTGACCCATCTGGCTACGTTTGTGCGCAACACCAGTGCAACCCATCCTCTGCAGACAGCTACACTACTGAAACCACAGATACTCTTCAGTTTACCCTTTGTTCAACTTCCTGGTGCTATGGGGGCAGTCACGTAACAGTAGGTAGTCAAGAAATTATATGTGTAATTTATGCCCATAGAGCACCTAAAGATGCTTATTGGACGTGGGGCCCCTCTATGTGGCTAGGCTGTGAAAAAGTCTCACACATGTGGTATCAACATACTAGGGAGGTGTAGCAGAATGTATTTTGAGGTGTAATTTAAAGATTCCTATGCTGTGTATTAGACATATCTAATTAATTGACAACTTTGCATTAAAAAAATGCATTTTCATTCCTCATTTTCCAAAAACTTGTGGCAAAAGCATGACGTCTTCATAAGACTCCCCATGCCTCCTAAAAGATACCTTGGGGTGCTTGCTTTCTAAAATGTGGCCACCTTGTGGGTGTTTCCACTGTCCTGTGCTCCAGGGCTTTCAGAAATGTGGTAGGTAGTCAAGAAATTAGATATGTAATTTATGCCCCTAGAATGCCTAAAGGTGCTTATTGGATGTGGGGCCCCTCTATGTGGCTAAGCTGTGAAAAAGTCTCATACATGTGGTATTGCCATATTCAGGAGGAGTAGCATACTGAATGTGTTGAGGTGTCATTTTAAGTATGCTTATGCTGTGGTGTTAGAAATATCCCATTAATTGACAAATTTGAGTACAAAAAACATTTTCATTTTCATTGCTTATTTTCCAAACACATGAAGTCTTCAGAAGACTCCTTGTGCCTCTTATAAGATACCTTGGGGTGTTTGCTTTCTAAAATGTGGTCACTTTTAAGTGTTTCCACTGTACAGGCGCTCCCGGGCCTTCAAAAATGTGATAGGAAGTCAAGAAATAAGATGTGTAATTTTTGCCCCTAGAACTCCTAAAGGTGCCTAAAGGTGCTTATTGGATGTGGGGCCCCTCTATGTGACTATAATGTGAAAAAGTCTCACACAAGTGGTATCACCATACTCAGAAGTAGAAGAATGTATTTTAAGGTGTATATTTAAGTATTACAATTCTGTGTATTAAAAATATCTTATTAATTGACAACTCTGCGTTAAAAAATAAATTTTCATTTTCATTCCTCATTTTCCAAAAAAATTTCTCAAGCGCATGAATTCTTCAGAATTCTTCATGCCTCTTATAAGATACCTTGGAGTGTTTTCTTTCTAAAATGCGGTCACTTTATATGTGTTTTTACTGTCCTGGTGCTCCAGGACCTTCAAGAATGTGATAGGCAGTCAAGAAATGAGATGTGTAATTTTTGTCCCTAGAACACCTGAAGGTGCTTATTGGATATGGGGCCTTCTATGTGGCTTGGTTTTGAAAAGGTCTCACACATGTGGTATCACCATACTCAGGAGGAGGAGTAGAATGTGTTTTGAGGTATAATGTTAAATATGCCTATGCTGTGTATTAGAAATATCGTACTAATTGACAACCTGCATAAAAAAATACAATTGAATTTTCTTTCCACAATTTCCAAAAACTTGTGGCAAAAATGAAATCTTCAGAAGACACCACATGTCTCTTAGAAGATACCTTGGGATGTTTGCTTACCAAAACGTGTTCATTTTGTGGGTGTTTCCACTGTTCCACTGGTGCTCCAAGGTCTCCAAAATTGCGAGAGGCAGTCAAAAAAGTAGATGTGTAATTTTTACCCCTAGAGCACCAATGGTGCTTATTGGATATGGGGCCCCTCTATGTGGCTAGGCTGCAAAAAAGTTTTACAGATGTGGTATCGCTATACTCAGGAGAAGTATCAGAATGTGTTTTGAGGTGTAATTTTAAGTATGCCTATGCTGTGTATTAGAAATATCTTACTAATTGATAACTTTGCATTAAGAAAAATACGTTTTCATTTTCTTTCCACCTTTTCCAAAAACCTGTGGCAGAAAATGAAATCTTCAGAAGACCCCACATGCCTTTTTAGAAAATACCTTGGGGTGTTTGCTTTCCAAAATGTGGGCATTTTGTGGGTGTTTTCACTGTCCTGGTGCTCCAAGGCCTCCAAAAATGTGATAGGTAATCAAAAAATTAGATGTGTAATTTTTGACTCTAGAATGTCTAACGGTGCTTATTATATGTGAGGCCGCTCTATGTGGCTAGCCTATGAAAAAGTTTCATACATGTGTTATCGCCATATACAGGAGGAGTTAGAGAATGCGTTTTGGGGTGTAATTGTAAGCATGCCTATGCTGCGTGAGAGAAATAACTTTCGCATGATAACTTTGTGAAAAAAAAAACAGATTTTTTCCGGCTTTCATCATTTTCCAAAAAATGTTGCCAAAAAATGACAACTTACAAAAACTCAACATGCCTCTTATTAAATACCTCAGACTGTCCACTTTCCAAAAGGGGTCATTTGGGGGGTGTTTTTACTGTCCTGGTATTTTAGGGCCCCAAGAAATTATAAAAGGTAGTCAGTACATCAGGACTGATCAATTTTCAAATATATATATACGTATCATGATTTGTGGACGCTATACCTTTCACACAGACTAAATAATATATGCTATTTTGGGTTATTTTTACCAAAAAGGGTAGCAGAATACATTTGGTCAAAATTTATGAAGAAAGTATATTTATTCTCAAAATGTGATAACAAAAACTAACAACATTTTCGGTATTTTTTTCTTTTATATAGCAAAAAAAAAAAAAACCCAGTGGTAAATAAATATCACCAAAAAGAGCTCTGTCTGTCTCCAAAAAATGCTATAAATGGAAAAAAAATTTCATTTGGATACAGTGTTGCATGCCAGAGTAATTTTAATTCAAATTTTTACAGTGATGAAAGCTGAAAATTGGCCTGGACTGGAAGGGGGTGAAAGTGTCAAGTCTTGAAGTGATTAATGATGTCCAATTAGGTCCAGTTAGGTGTCACTGCCTGAAACAGAGCTTTTCAATCTGTCCCTGTAGTAAAGGCATTAGGTGCCCTGCAGGCCAGGCCTGGCATATACCAGGTTAATGAGGTGCTCATGAGACATGTCTTTTGCCATGCTTGCTTGGAAGGGGATACTTCCTTTGCTGACCATTACCTGGGTCAGAGGTTAACTTTTGGTTCATAAAGTACATAAAAATAAGTAAATCAAAGTATTTTCATCCACTTCCATTTTTTTTAAATGGAACAAAGATAGAGACTTGTTCCATTTTAAAAAAACAGACTTGATCAGAAATGGATGTAAACGGATGATCATTTGCCATGACATGACCATTTAATTTTTTTCTGCTTTTGATATATGTGAAATGAGCATGAAACTCAGTTCAGCGGAATCTTATGTACAATTTTTTGCAGTGTGGTTGACAGTCCCGATGCTGAATTTGACCTGATTTGTGTTTCTTTGAACAAGACAAGTCCTTTTAAGGCATGTAGTGAAGAACAAAAACAAAAGTGCACCAACCTTGCGCCTTACCTCAGTAAGCAAATGGTAAATTTAATGGATTAAGAAATATACTCACAAAAGTGGAAATATCTAAGGCATTTAAAATCCAAAATGAAAGCACTGCAATAGGAGACATGTGCAAATCCCATCAAGAGGGGAGACTCTCAGGGTAAAGCTGACGCGTTTTGAAGGGGGATTCCTTCTTCCTCAGAGCTCTTGTAGGCTCCCTGGCGGTATTCCCGAGTGTAGCTCGGGGTAAAGTTTCAGTACCACAAGCGGTAACCCCGAGCTACACTCGGGCTTACCATGCGGCGTTGCTCCACGATCCCTCGGTCACTTACCTTGTCCTGCACTCCCGCGATGTCCCTCCTGCAGTGTCCCCGGCAATGTAATCCAGCGGATGCCGGCATCTGTCATCTGGGTTCCGTCCCCTGTGAGCGTTGGGACGTACGGGGGACGGAACTGCGGGAAATTTGAAAATGACACAAAGTGACATTCACTAAAATCACTAAAATCACATAGTAAAACATTACTGTACCAAACCATTTCACATACATTTTGTCCCTAGTGCTTTGTCCTGTGCCCTGCCTGCATTTTTACTGTTCTTTCTACCTGGAAACTGAGAAATGTCCATGGTGTCCAAAAAGCGTCCCTTTAGTTCAAAAGCGGTTTTAGACCAGCTAGAGAACAGCGATAGTAAATTAGAACTACTTGCAGAATTGAGTGATAATGATTCGTGGGGAAATTCGTCATCAGACACTGAAAATGATTTTGCGACTTTGCTCAGTGATGTGCGAACTTGGCGCTATATTTCAAATTTCAGTGTTTTTGGTTTGATTATATTATTGAATTAAATTTATTATTATATTATTATTTTTTATGATTATTTATTAAATTATAATTTATGATTTCGTGTTTCAAGTTTTATCCTACCCGGGATGTTTACTAGACTCTTGTTCGGACAGATTTCAGTGAGTTATTCCTAAGAATTACAGGCCTACAATATAAAACGCCAAATTTCCATGCAAAATAATGGTACCGCTTTCAGCACCAAAAATCTGAAATAATCATGCCGCCAGGGAGGTTAAGGCATGTCCGCACTGCAGCAGTTACATAGTAAGATTGAAAAAAAAGAAAAGAGAAAAAACTCAATCTAAAGCAACCAATTGAAAAAGTAAACAAATAGAAAATGGAATACATCCATATACAGAACCCTATACCCACAGTTGCTCCAGAGAAAGACAAAACAAATCCAAAAAATCTATTTGCTCCAGTTGGGATAAAAAATCTTTTCCTGATCTCCTGAAGGCAATCAGATATTCCCTGGATCTTTGGTACAAGAAACTCAGTGATAAGTTAAATGCAAAAGGCATCATCTTACAACATCTTTTGTCATAACAAGCCCTTGCAGAGTCCTCTTCCCATACCTGATGTGTGTTACTTTTAGAGGTGTAGAGGTCATCAGTAAGTTGGACAGCTGTGGTCCTAACCTATACGTGAAAGATCTTAGCTCAACTACTATCTCTCTCTTTTCTTCTTGGCAGGTTTTTAGCTTTTGTAAAAGAAAAAAAAAATTCTGTTTCTCTATTTTTTTCCATATTTGTTAGTTTTTTTGTGGTTTGCAATAAAAATTGTCTCCATATCATTTGCAAATAACTTCACCAAGCTTTTAATCAAAAACATAATTTTAGTGTTATAATAAATAGGACGCCTGATATGTACTTACTTGTTCAAGAAAAGTGACTCACCATACATTGATGGAAGGATAATGAATATTGTTATGACATGATACATGATACTCCTCACAGAATCTATTGAAAACCTGCTGTCCCATGTTTTGTAACGCCACCTAGTGTTATGCTATTAATGCTCTTGAAAGAAAATGTTTTCAATGAATGCTACTGGGCATGCTGTAAATTTCCTATTTGGAAGCCAAGTTTTGTGTTTTAGCTATGCTTTTGATTTAAATTGCTTTTTTAAAGCCTGGAATTCCTTTAAGGAAGAGTATCCTGTGAGAAGATTCGCCCACAAAGGCTGACATACTGTATGTGTGTTTTACACTTACATGCCAATTATTACCATGTGTATCAAATAAGTTGACAATTGTCTACTTAAATAATATTTTTTAATAACCACTACACTCAAATGCGCCCTCTGCTGTCCATATCAGAATATTTTTTATGGGTGCATCACAATGTAATGTCCTTACAATAGCAAAAATACAAAAACAAATATATTGTGTAGACCTATAGGCATGTTGATATTTAGTAAGTTGACCACTACTTTGCTAAAAAGTCTAATATTATTATTATTATACAGGATTTATATAGCGCCATTAGTTTGCTCAGCGCTTTACAATATAAAGGGAGACAATACAGCAACAATACAGTTCAATACAAGAGGGTTAGGAGGGCCCTGCTCCTTGGAGCTTACAATCTAAGATTATTATTATGCAGGATTTATATAGCGCCAACAGTTTGCTCAGCGCTTTACATTATAGAGGGAGACAATACAGAAACAATACAGTTCAATACAAGAGGGTTAGGAGGGCCCTGCTCCTTGGAGCTTACAATCTAGGAGATGCTTTACTGCTGCCTGTGACCCTACTAAGGAGGTAACAAGTGGTTATCAAGACTTGAATATAGGGAAAGACAGACAGTATATTGTATGTATAAAAAAAAACAAAAAACTTTTTGGGTGGGAAAGGGTTAGATCCTTCCCTGCCGTATACACAACAAAGTTTTGGCTAGAGATTTATTATATTGCTACTAACAATACACAAGAGACATCTCATTATAGTTGCAGTTGCTGTTGTTTAAAAAAAATATATAGTATTTTTCTATGTATTTTCATAATTGTTATATTGGGCCCAGGAATAAGAAATACATGTTTCCAGTTCCTTTATAGACAGGTAAATATGTACTAGTGTATAATAAGAAGCATATAACTACTTGATATTAAACCTTTGCAGCCAGCAGGTAGCAAGTGTTAGTCAGATACTGCAGGGTTCAGATAGCTGGTTTACTATTTAAAGGAGTTTAACCAAAACGTCTTTGGCTGTACTTCTATGGATCGCAGGATTGCAGTTCATTCTGCACTCCTGACACATTTTCAGCTGACAGCGGGTTGAAGCCTGCTGTTGGCTGACGTCACAGAGCCGGTGCAGGCTCTGAAAAGATCCCAACCATATGGTCAGGATCAGGGGCAGATTGACAACTCATGGGGCCCCCGGGCAATAGGGGATCATGGGGCCCCTGTGTCCTTGCCCAAAATCAAAAAGCCTATGAAAAAGGTACCAGGGGCATCTCATGGGGCCCCCTACTGACCCCGGGCCCTCGGGCAGTGCCCGAGTTTCCAAATGGTCAGTCCACCCCTGGTCAGGATCCACCCAGAACCCTGGACTAGCACCTGGCTCAGCCTTTCAGGGATCCACCGAGAGCCTGAGGCAGCCTCTCCCACCCCCTCCACAGGCCAACACTTCAGTGAGGCATAGTAGAGAGCTGTAGACTGTCAGTCCTGGCTCTCTGCTCAGAGCGCAGGGGGAGAACTGAGCGATCGCGGTCTTTGATCACTCACTTCTCTGTGTAGAGCCAGTGGGGACAGATGCAGTATTGGACTGATGCTGCATCCATCTAGGTGAGTATATATATATTTTTATACAGCCCATACTTCCCTTTTAAATGACTATAGACCTGGGGCAGGCATTCCTGTTTTTCTCCTGTAGCTTTTCAGTCTGCAGGAGTAGTGTAGTAGACAGATCAGCATTTTGGAGGGTTGCAGGTCACTGACTAGGTGGCACCCCCGTAGAACTATAAAAAGCACTGTGCGTAGACATAGGGGAGGAGAAGTCATATGCAACAGAATAAGTAGCAGCTTCTGGCTGCATCTACCCTTGTTGGACTGGTTGGGGTCTGTCCAGGGGCAACTCATGGGGCCCCCAGGCAATAGGGGATCATGGGGCCCCTGTGTCCTTGCCCAAACTCAAAAAAGCCTATGAAAAAGGTACCAGGGGCATCTCATGGGGCCCCCTACTGACCCCGGGCCCTCAGGCAGTGCCCGAGTTTCCAAATGGTCAGTCCACCCCTGGGTCTGTACTGCTATCATGTAGTCTCAACAATAAGAAGTCTTCTCTATCTGGGGAGTACCTGTTGTCCTGTGGCCCTGGGGAGAACACTAGAGCAGGATGGAAGTAACCTGCAAGAGGGAGAGTGCTGAACCGCCTATGAAGTGTTTCTTTTTTTTTTTTTTAAAGCGTTTTTATTTCCGTATGCAAACAAATACATATCCAAATATGCATACATGTCAAAAAAACATTAGCAATCCATCAAACAGTAGGAATGTTACATTCTTCCAAGATTTGTGACATATGTATCATACATCTAGTTTTTGGTTTGTTTAGCAAAAAATAAAAAACCCAGAGGTGATTAAATACTACCAAAAGAAAGCTCTATCTGTCTTAGAAAAATTATAAAGATTTCATATGGGTACAGTGTTGCATGACTGAGCAATTGTCATTCAAAGTGCGACAGTGCTGAAAGCTGAAAACTGGCCTGGGCAGGAAGGGGGTATAAGTGCCCTGTAGGCAAGTGGTTAAGAATCATCCGGTACCGTTTCACTGGAGTCCACCCACTGGGACCATATCTTTCTGAATTTCCCTGCACACCCCCTTGCTTCATACATCATCTCATACATCTGAAGATCCACATTAACCAATTTTTTCCATGCCCTCAAATCCAGAGTATCAGAACGTATCCAGTGTAACGCTATCAGCTTTCGCACATAAAAGAATTATGAAGTGTTTCTAATTTGTCCAAATGCCTCTGTCATGTTACGGAACTGTTCTTATTATACCTTCAATTAAGTTATCAAGAAAAGTTTTGAAACCTCGTTAGACTGGCATCTCCTTCAGTTAAGAACCTGGTTCAGCTGAGAAATAGCAGCAAGCGTGATGTGTCAGCCGAACTGTAAGTTAAGGTATTTCCTATGGAAGTGGGGACTCACACAGAAAAGGGAACCTGACTTTTGGTTGGTCTGTGGTGCCCAGTAAGGTCACGCTGTGCCCATGTCGGGATTTACATTCACCCGAATTTGAATTAAGAAACCCAAGAGAATGTCAAATGAAAACTCATTAGTAGTCTAAAGTTTTTACTGTTCAACTGGCCACAGCAAACAGGGCAAAAGTCAGCCAATGCATTTTGGGGACCTCACTATCCCCCTTCATCAGGGCTGAGTGAAATAGCAGAATATTAAATGGACTCCAATGTACTGCTAAACAGACTGATCTTCAGGCAAAGGATGTTATGAAGAACAGTCAGTGCTGGTGTTCACAGTAAAAGTGAGAAGATACTTGTCACTTCTACTGTAAACACCAGCACTAGCTTGTGCTAATCAGTTGAACAATAAAGACTCCTCAGGGAACAGGGGCGGACTGACCACTTGGAAACTCGGGCACTGCCCGAGGGCCCGGGGTCAGTAGGGGGCCCCATGAGATTCCCCTGGTACCTTTTTCATAGGCTTTTTTGAGTTTGGGCAAGGACACAGGGGCCCCATGATCCTCTATTGCCCGGGGGCCCCATGAGTTGTCAGTCTGCCCCTGCTCAGGAATTTTCATTTGGCTCCCTCTTTGACCTGTTACATATTGCTGAGAGGACACCAAGGTGACAAGGGTAACCTTTCTTGCTTTTCTAGCCCCAAATCACCTACCAATATAACACATAGCACTTGGGCAAGGAAGCAGTGCAGGGCCTTTGTAGTTGTGTATGAGCAGCAACAACTGGAGTCTGAACACACCAATGTAGCTACAGAGCAGATTGTGACCTACAGAAAATTGCAGTTGAAAAGGAATGGATTATTTCCAGTAGGTAAACAGTGAAAGACTCAAGGTCAAATTGGTGCACAGTCAGAAATCAAGTCAAGGTCAACAACAAAATGAGGCAACAAAGATACCAGCTCTGCAGTAAACAAGGAAAGGTCAGCTACTTGTGGGCAGTTAAGGATCATGAGGAGCAGCAGCCAGGTATCATATACCTGTTGAAGACTGGAATGTTGTAGAAGCTTCTGTTGTACCTCCTGCTCAACAATCCTGAAGGTGAAGATGTGTGAGGGCAAGGAGATGGAAGACATGTGAAGACACAGAGTGGCATGAGTGCAGTGGTAGCTGACTCACAAAATCCACACTGTAAATGGGTAGAACCAGGAGCTACAAGAACCTCGGGACACAGGAACAGCTTGGCACCAGAGTAGGAAGAATTAGAGGAAACCAGAGAGCAGGCCAAAATCATAAATAGCAGGACAGAATGAAACCGAATTAGCAGACAGGGCATAGTCTAAGAAGCAGGTCAAGGTTGGAAACAGTCGGACAAACCACTACAAAATCAGAAGGAAAAGACAAGTCCAGTAAACAGGCTGAGGTCATTGGTAATCAGATGAGAAGAGAAGAGACAAGAGGCAGATTCAGTGTCCAAGGGGATAACCAGGTCATACACGGATAAGCAGATACAGCAGGTTTTCAACTGTTTTGCAACTTCTCTCAGTGACCACATCAGTTTAAATAGGCCACTGGGCTCCAAGCATGCACGCCAATTGCTATGTGCATGCACTGACCCATCACAGCACATCTAGTGTTGCCCTTTTGCCTAGAAGCATGTCCAGAAGTTCACACTGGTTTCTTGATCCTGGGAATCCTGTTTATCTTTACATTAATTTACACAGGGTCTAGTAACAGGCCAAGTAGTCGGTAATTGGTAGTCGAGGCATTGACAGAAGAGGAGAATTCAAGGAGCAGATAGTCAACAAGCTGAGTTGGTAACAATCCATAAAGCCCAGGTCAAACCAGATCACAGGCTACAGCTGAAGATCACTCAACACTAAGTAGCTGAGCCTCAAGTAGTGCATTTGGTGCAAATGTGCATGCCCCTGCATGAAGGTGCACACCCAACCATAGTTCCAAATGGTGAGACACATATGGATATGAGTGCTCACACTAGCTGTCCAGCAAGACTTCTCTGCTATATGGGTTGTTGCTAATTCAACAAAATCCTACGTTTAAGGCAGTCTATTCCAAGAAATGGCTAAAGCAAAGATGCTGTCATCTCAATATCGTCATTCTTTGTCTTACAGACAAGCATTTAATATATGGCAAATAATTTCTCAGGTGCTATCGGTGAGCATCGGTGAAATTCCTCAAACCAGGTTTCAGAAAAATATCTTGTCTTTAGGACTTTCAGTCTGATCATGCATGCAGCTGATTTAAAGAAGAATTCTAGGTATGAGTATTTTTAACTGCTTCCCACGCAGCTTATAATCAAAAGACAGCCAAGTGGGAGCACTCCCATTCCTATGTGGACGTCATATAATGTTCTCCCAGGATTGCACCTAGTGTACCCCCCACAGGCCGTGTTGCCATGCGATCTGTCACCCACTGTGTCCACTGGACACAGCGGATGACAGACCAAATACAGTAGATCACATGGCAATTGTACACAATGAATGGCTTCCATTCATAGCCATTCATTGTGTACTAATCTGTTGCTTGCTGTGATCGGTCACAGTGATAACATGGTACAGACAGGGCCAATCACAATCCATCTGTACCATGTAATTATCTGTGGCCAATCGCAGTTAATCACAGCAATACACACTTGATCAATGGATTCATTCACAACAAATAGTGATTATCATAGTGTGTAAAAAAATCCTGATCACCTCCCCAAAGTAGTACAGTGTTACTATTGTAACACTGTACTGCCCTGGTCACTGTATGGAAAAATTAAATAAATAAATGTCATAAAAAAAAAAAATAATGAAACAAATGAATATTTTTTTTTTGCATACTGTCACCAGTTAGTGTCTCTGATCACCGCCACACCTTATATATGATGACTCTGTACTGCACTATTGACAGTATGTTAAAATATATATATTTTTTTAAATTACCTTAAAAAAACTTGCCATGCCCCTTAATAAATACCTCAGACTTTCTACTGTCCAAAAAGTGGTCATTCTCGGGGGTATTTGTACTGTCCTGGCATTTTGGGGCCTCGAGAAATGAGACAGGCCATCAGTACATCAGGACTGATCGATTTTCAAATATATAAACAATAATTCATGGATTCCATAATTTTCACAGATACTAAGATGAGATGAAGAAAAATGTGGGTTTTTTTTTACAAATATTGGTCTTTTTTTGTTTGTCATAGAAATAAAAAAACAGTGGTGATTAAATACCAACAAAAGAAATCTCTATTTGTGTGAACAATATGATACAACATTTCATTTGGGTACAGTGTTTCATGACTGAGTAATTGGCATTCAAAGTGTGACAGCACTGAAAGCTGAAAAATGGCCTGGGCAGGAAGGGGGGGAAGTGTATTGAACTGATCAAATAGTTACATTGGTCCAGATTGGACTGATGTAACTATGCATATATTATACTTGGTTAATCCCGGCAGTACTTCTCTAGTGATCTCCACTATCTTCCGTGTCCCGTGCCAAGTAGGTTCCCTGCTGTTTACTGAACACAGAAGGTTGCTAGCTTGGCACGGGTGAATGCAAAGCATTCTCTGATTTGATGAGGTGGAGGCAGTGACATCACCACCCTGCCTCTCCACCTCATCCAATCAGAGAATGCTTTGCATTCATTGAGAAAATGCAAAGTAATCTTTGAACAGTACCCATGCCGAGCTAGCAATATCCTGTGCTCACAATGCAGCAGGGCAGCCACTTGGTATGGTACCTGGAAACTAGTGGAAATCACTGCTGAAACAGTTTCCAGGATAATTGGCCAGGTTATGGTACATACATAGTTACAGTATATCGGTCCAAGCTGGACCAATGTAACCATGTAAAAATATCCATACCTGGAATTCTTTTTTAATGTAGACCAGGGGTGTCAAACTGGCGGCCCTCCAGCTGTTCCGAAACTACAAGTCCCATCATGCCTCTGCCTTTGGGAGTCATGCTTGCAACTGTCAGCCTTGCAATGCCTCATGGGACTCGTAGTTTGGCAATAGCTGGAGTGCCGTCAGTTTGACACCCGTGATGAAGATGAATAATAGGCTTTAGGAAGCCACACTGATGCAGATATCTTTCAACATTTTCCTACAGTCTTGCAAAAATGTGTTCACTTTTGCAATTGTTTAAACTAATCCATGAAGCTTGGGCAGAAATGTATTTCAGTAACTATCCTTAAACCAGAGCTCCACCCAAAAGGGGAAGTTCCGCTCTAACCCCCCTGGCGGTATTCCCGAGTGTAGCTCGGGGTAAAGTTTCAGTACCACAAGCGGTAACCCCGAGCTACAGTCAGGCTTACCATGCGGCACTGCTCCCCGATCCCTCGATCACTTACCTTGTCCTGCGCTCCCGCGATGTCCCTCCTGCAGTGTCCCCGGCAATGTAATCCGGCGGATGCCGGCATCTGTCATCTGGGTTCCGTCCCCTGTGAGCGTTGGGACGTTGGTTTGATTATATTATTGAATTAAATTTCTTATTATGATATTATTATTTTTTATGATTATTTATTCAATTATAATTTATGATTTTGTGTTTCAAGTTTTATCCTACCCAGAATGTTTACTATACTCTTGTTCGGACAGATTTCAGTGAGATATTCCTAAAAATTACAGGCCTACAATAAAAAAAATACATATTTCCATGCAAAAAAATGTACCGCTTTGAGCACAGAAATATGGACATAATCAGACCGCTATGGAGGTTAAGGACTGCTCCCCTCCTCCCCATTAAGGATTAACACCTTTGGGGAGCAGGGGGGGAGTGGGTACCCGAATTTGAGAGGTACTCGCTTCCACTTCCAATCCGATCGCCTAGGCAATCGAAAGCGGAAGGTGTCCTCCCTCCCTCCCTGTCGTCTTTTGGGACACGTGACAGGTCCCAGAAAACTACAGGACCATTCATGAAGCGCATCGCTACTCGCGCACGCGCAGTGGATACCCGGCTGTGAATCCGCAAGCTGTCACAGCCGGGTGCCCACACTGAAGTGGCTGTTTTTTAAAAGTCAGCAGCTACAGTTTTTGTAGCTGCTAACTTTTATTTTTTGACAGGGTGAATAGAACTCCGCTTTCATATGAAAAAGTGCACTACAGCATTATATAAAGAACTATGGGAACCTCTTTTTAATTGAACGTGTCTGGACAAATGGGTCCTCCAGATGGCAGTAGAGCCCAAAGCATCAGCACCGCATGCAGCTCTGTTCTTGTAACAATTGTTATTGCTATCACTGGAATGTTAATGGAAATTTGTGAATCATTTTCTTCTGCTCTTTCTGAAAGCACAGATCTGCATCAGTGGGCATTTTACAGACAGTAGTTTTACAAGATACATATTTATTTCTTTTTCCACATATCATTCTTACTGAACATGGTGCTAGCTTGTGAGTTATGCAAAGTATAATGCATTGGACTTAAATAAAAGAGCCCTGTTTATCCTTTCTGTAAGGCTGCAAATGCAAGCTTGGGTCTCATCCCTTTTAAAGCTTTTTTAAGCAGATTTGTTTTCTTTCTATTGGGTTGTAACCTATGTGTGTCTGTTTTGTGTGGAGTTTTGGAGAGGCTGGCTGAATGTGGTTACCTATCCCTAGAACCCCAGGTAACGCGGTGTTAAACCCAAAAACAAGAATGTAATGTATTGCAGCTTACCAATTCATAGATGTGGTGCAGTTGTTTTTCTGTTTTAGGCCTCATATGCACATGTACTCCCCTAGACATTTAGCTCTCCTGGCAGGAAAAAAAAAACACCAAACGCAGCAAAGACGCTCATAAACGCTGTACCGTGTTTAGCTACATGTATGTGTGTTTACCTGCATTTAGCCTTTGGATGTTTATTCATTTGATTGGCCAGAGTATTTTCCATTGGCATGAATAAATGCCCAAGCGCTAAACACGGCTAGCGTTTACATGCGCTTACACCCGATTTCGCGTTTTTGGGCTAAAACGTTTCTCTCCTGAACACAATTCTTCTGCATTCAGAAGAGGAATGTTAAGGCTAGGTTCACATCTGTGCGGGAGGTGCCGCTGCTGATCCGCATGAAAATCCATGCAGCCTCAGCACCCGCACAGAGGAATGCAGACCCACGGGCAGGTGCCATTAGTTCTAATGGCGTGCCGCCCTCACTGGAAAACGCAACCGTACTGGGAACTGAGGTTCCCGTGTGGGCTGCGTTTTCAGAAGAAGTGCAGGAACTTCTTCCCTGCGTGTCACGGGGCACGGGAGTCCATTCAAATGATTGGACTCTCGTGCCCGCACAAAACGCGGCCCACACGGCCGCATATACGTGAACCAGGGCTTAACTGCCCCTATACTCTGCTGCTCCTAAGCTCTGGTAAAAGTCTATGTGTACATACTGTAGACACATAGGGATTGATTTACTAAAGGCAAATAGGCTGTGCACTGCAAGTGCAGTTGCTTTAGATCCGAGGAGAAGCTCAGAAATGAGGCAAAGCTCTGCTGATTTCTTTCATCCAATCATCTGCAAGCAAAAATGCTGTTTTTTTTATTTTCCTTGCATGTTCCCCTCATATCTAGAGCTTCAGGTGCACAGCTTATTTTGCCTTTAGTGAGTCAACTTCATAGTCTTTTATTGAGTTGAGTTTTGGGGCTTTGGCAAAAAAACGCCAAAAGCTCCTAAACAGAAGTCTATATGAGGCCTTAGGCTTTTTTCCTTTATTTTCACCTGGTGATCTGGTGAGTAACACGCTCCTTGTTTTAGTGTGGCTCCACTCTGGTGCAACAGAGACACCCTTGGACAGCAGCATTGTCAATCTGGGGAGAAGGTAATGTTAGATTAGCAGATTTAGATGGATTTGAGTAACAAACTAAAGCTGAACTCCAGATAACCATTTTTAAGCAGTTACAGCAACATTTTTTTCCTTTCTTGAATAAAGGTTCACATTGTACATATATGAATAAAAGTTGACCATTGTAGGCCCCCCCCCACACACACACACATTACTCTAATTGCCACTTTTGCAGGACAGGTTGGTCTGTTAAAGAAAGTTGAAAATTAACAGACTTAAACTGGCCATAGATGGATCCAGTTTAGTAGGAATGGGACAGATTTCAATTAAATTCACTAAAGGCAATAAACAATTGCATGCATTAAGTACTGGTCCAGGCATGTGAAATTTAAGGAATATATGAACTTTTAGCTGGGAGGTGGCACCCACTTCGGGTCTCTTCATGTTTGGTATGGATTTTGAGGGGGGCGTCACACCAAAATTGAAAAAAAATTGGCGTGTGGTTCCCCCCCAAAATCTATACCAGACCCTTATCTGAACATGTGACCCGGTAGGCCAGGAAAGGCGGGGTTGGGCATGCGCCCCCCACTCCTGAGCCATACAAGGCCACATGACCTGAACATAAAGGGGTGCTTTATATTGATGAGGACAACAGATTCTTCCAAACATCCCTGGTCAGGTGGTTGTGGGGGTGCAATTGTTGTCCTATGAGGACTGCACTGCTTTATGACTCTCATATTACCTTTTTTGTTAGCCCTTTCATGGATGCGTGCTTAGCACAGTATCCAAAGGTCCAGACTGGTTATATTTAGTCCACACTAAAAAAGGGAAAGATTGTTGCATACTATGTTCCCTGAGCATAAAAATGAATAATTTTAGGTAGGTGCCGAATCTGATCATATTTGGCCATCTTTACCTGGATATGGAAGCAACAGTCTCTGCCTTGTATTACCCCATTCCACTGCCCCTTTCCCCCCCCCCCCCAATATGCGACTAATCTGCTTTCATTTTATTGTATGAGCTGCCTTAGATTTAACCAACTAAAACAAATCTAATGCTAGGATTTTATTTTTTCACATTTTTTTTTAACTTAAAAATTCTCATTGCTTAACACTGATCAGCATAAATAATTGTAAGCCAATTTTGTGGAAGGGAAGTTATGAAGTTAAATATTAGGAAAAGTGTTAGGATACAATTAAAATGTTACTGTGATAATGTTTTAAATTTAGTGTTGGTTCACACTACTGCGACCTGAAAGTCCTGCAACTTATGGCACGACATTGCCAGATGATTTCCTGGCAACTTGATGCGACTTGGGTACTACATTGATGCAACTTGATGCAATTTTGAAGTGGCTTTCATGCCATGCAAATTTGCCTGTGGAAAATGAGAACATCAACTACAGGTAATCTTCCTGTGATGTTGGATCTAAATCACATCAATATAGATGAGGATTCGACTTTCATTAAAGAAGTCACCTTGAAGTAGTACAGGAACCTTTTCTAAAGTCAGAGCAACTTCAGTAGTGCTAGTTAAGACAGCTCTCATTGACTAACATGGGATTTCACATATCATGCAATGAGGGTCTCACAAGTCAGATCCCAAGTCACAGGAGTGTGAACCGAGCCTCAGGGTCCATGGGCTTAAAAAACACTGCTTCTACAGGAGTTTTGTATTTTGCCTGTAGAAGCAGCTCAGTGTTATTTTATGTGTCCATGCCCAATACGATGTTCAGAGGCATATTTTAGGCTCAGTGTTTAGAGGCCTAAACAAATCTGGTTTAAGTTTTTTTAGAGGAGTTTCCTGGCAGAAAAAACGATAAACACTCCTAAACGGCTGTACAAAAGAGCTCTATATGAATGTTTTTTTCCTGTCAAAAGAGCTGGTGTATTTTTAAGCTCAGTATGCATGGACCCCTACAGATAACTATTGTCTAAAGGGAGATTGTCATGAAACAAAATGTGGTACATCTCAGCTTGGAGCGTCCATTCTTTGACTCCTGGGTGGCATGCTAGCTTTGGGGCAGTGAGGTGAAGTAAAGTAAAAGATTAAACTTCCTTGATGCAGAAGAAGTCCGCAGTCCAAGAATTAGAGGGTGACATCTTGGAGGCTAGTTTGCTTCATAATGGTCTTCCTTCAAAGAGTAACTGTAACCTTTTTTCCCTTATATGCTATATAAAAAAATCTAAAAAAAAATCTTCCTCTTTCTTTTTACTGATCCCTGTCAATACTTGGGTGAGCCTTACGTGCTGACGTCACGCCGCCGCAGGAGCCAGAGTTCGGAGCAGCGGCCATCTTGGTATGCTTTTATGCATTTAAACTCTTTGCTGTATCCACGTGGATTATTTTTAACTATTTACAATAAATACTACACTATATTGCCATACCTTCGGCTCCTGTGGTGAGCTTCTCCTCCTAGGAGGATCCTTGGCTGGTTTTGCATAGCCCTGAACCTGGAGAACTCCGGTCCCTATTTATGGCTTCTTGAGACCCCCCATAAGGATCAGCATTAACGCTATTATATAAGTAGCGTTCTGGTGAGTGCACATCCATGTAAGGTGGTGGATTCCCATGTTGGATCATGAGCATTCTCGAGCATCCCAGCTGGTATTGCTGCACCTTGTAGTTCTGCGAACACCGGGCATTGCTGTGACCTGTAGTGCCACGGACTATGTATAATCACTAATATTGCTAAAAAGCACACACGTATCACTTGGCACTTCTGTGACCTTTAGTGCCACTGACTATTTATATTCACTATTTATGTTCAGATTTGTAGAGTTTTTTATGATTCTATGATTTTATATGATCTGAGACGTTTTTGTTGTATGAACACTTCTATTCACATAAGCACTCTGATTGCATTTGTCACTTATGCTTTAGCGCTGCACTTACATTTGAATTGATTACTGTGGGTTTGTTACCTTGCCTTTTGTGCTAGCAGCTACCATATTATCTGCACTCGCCTTATATCTTGTGTTATAATCAGGAGCGGACTGACCATTTGGAAACTCGGGCACTGCCCGAGGGCCCGAGGTCAGTAGGGGGCCCCATGAGATGCCCCTGGTACCTTTTTCATAGGCTTTTTTGAGTTTGGGCAAGGACACAGGAGCCCCATGATCCCCTATTGCCCGGGGGTCAGTAGGGGGCCCCATGAGATGCCCCTGGTACCTTTTTCATAGGCTTTTTTGAGTTTGGGCAAGGACACAGGGGCCCCATGATCCCCCTATTGCCCGGGGGCCCCATGAGTTGTCAGTCCGCCCCTGGTTATAATACTTCCATCTGCTTTTGACACAGTAGGGTTATTTAGTAAAACTGGAGAGTGCAAAATCTGGTCCTGCTATGCACAGAAACCAATCAGCTTCCAGGTTTTCATGGCAAAGCTTAATTGAACAACATGAAGTTAGAAGCTGATTGGTTACTTTTTACAGCTGAACCAGATTCTGTGTGCACCAGTTTTAGTAAATCCCCCCAACTGTGTCTGAGAACCAGTATAACATCCATGTTAAACAAAAGTCTCCTTTACAGCAATTATTAGTGACTACATTAGTAGGTAATGATCCAGTAGATACACAAGTGTGGGAAAACACAGCCACTTGGTGAAGTCATCCTGCAACAAAAAATGAAAGCTATGTGAAATGTGCAGTGAATGTAATTAGGGTTAGAAAAGTATTAAGTATAATATAAGTGCTTCTAAAAGATTTTTGCAAATCCTTATCAATGTGATTCCCATATGACTGATATGTTTGTGGTCATATAAAGCCTGCACTGATACGTACATGTGATTCTCATTATCCTGCTTGTCAATCCCTGCACAGTCATGATTTTCTTTTTTTTCCACACCCTAATGTCTCTTTGACATTGCTAATCCTCCCAGTAATCTGTTACCGCAAGTGGCAAACCTGATATGTTTTTTCTCAACTCTTCACATGGTAGTCTAACCCAAGATTCTATTACTGGATTATCTGGATAATCTGGAAATTGTGTGCTAAAGCCATCTATTATGTATAAACCACAGCTGTAAATTATACAATGAATGAAAAATACCATAAATTATTACAAAGAAGCTGGGCATACACACTGACCTCTGACACTGCAATGACTGAGGTGACTAAACTGAATAATTTATGTGCCACAAGCTGCTTTGTTTACCAGAGCCTGTCATGGTTGCTATACATGAAATAAAGAATGCAGTCAGAAGATATTGTCAATTTATTGAAGCGTCTCATAACCTTTCATCAGTAAAGTTTGATATAAAGTGATTGATGATCAGGTCCTGGACTTGAACCTGGGTGTAAGGAATGGACTCAGTACTGGTGGTGGGACTCACCTGCCATGTGGGCTGCAGTACCAGGGCTGACCAGCGGGTGCTCTCAGCAGCCAGAAGCTCACTCCTGTAGTCAGCCAACACCTGGGGCTGATTGCAGGAGGTGTATTTAAGGAATGACCAGGCCTGTGATCAGGGCCTTGGTGTATGTTTCCCATGAGCCCCTGTACCTGGTATCCTGTATTCCTGCCTCGTTGCTGACCCTGCTTTGATCCTGACCTCTGCTGACCGTCTCCTGTTGAACCCCTGGCTTGCCTGACCATCCTTCTGCCTGATCCTCGGTACCGCGCTGACGCTACCTGCTAAACCTGGCTTGTGACCCCGACCATTCTCTGCTTGTTCCTCCTGTACCACGCTGCCCGCACGATACCGACCCGGCCTGTCTCTCAGAAGCCGATATCTCACTCTTGTCTCTCCCACTGCCGTCCATATCTTCGCTTCCATTTGTTACCGATTTTTGGCTTGTTCCTCGACTATGCTTCTACTTAATCCCAACCTGCAACCATTCATTACTGACCTTTGGCTCATTTACTGACTATATAAATAAAAGTGCAGCGCTGATAAAATGACAAATAAAACAACAATATAAGTTCATAAAAGTTCATAAATAATAAATGATGATGAATGATCCTCACTGTAGCAGAATTCAAATGCTTGTGCTTGGTAGTAGCGGTAAAATTGCGCATTTACCAGAAGCACATAGAATATGCGCATATAAATAAATCCACCATGGACCACTTAGGGAGGCGAGGTATGTCAGGCATCTGGTGAACTTCCTTCTAGGTATGGAACAGCACAGCAGTGAATCTTGGGATTAAGTGAAATCTGCTCATCCAGAGGTCCCCTTTAGGATGGATGGATGCTCAGCCTGGTTACAGGGATTCCCTCCTCTGGGTGCTGGATAGGTAAGGATCATCTGCAGGCTCTGTAAGTAGTAGCTCCAAGAAAAGCCACAGAATAAGTGCCCATAGTGTAGTAATTTCAAAAAGCTTTATTCCATGACAATTTGGTTAAAAATGGGTTAACAGTATTGCAGAGTGAACGCAGCACTGACCGAGATAAAAGATGGTCGCTGGACCTGCACGTGGCTCCAGCGGCGTGACGTCACGGTGTGTTGGTTCCTCCTAAAGCTTTTCATGCCACACACGTCGTCAGAGGGGATGAATTCTGCTACAGTGAGATCATTCATTATCATTTATTATTTATGAACTTTTATGAACTTATATTGTCATTTTATTTGTCATTTTATCAGCGCTGCACTTTTATTTATACAGTTTTATTGAGGTTTATATGGTTACCTTTAGTGCTACAGCTGCTACACCAAGAGTGCTCACTTTGTCTTATCCCCTGTTTACTGGCTACACTTCTGCTTGAACCCTACCTGCTTATCTACTACTAGACTCTGGCTTGCTCACCTCCTGGTGGGGCAATCCTGAGGACCGCAACCTGGTACTAACACACAGTAAAACCCATCTCCACCATCAGGAGCTCTGGTGTATACCGGTTAGTACTTAGACCCAGCACCTCAGGTGAACCCATGCCATCCACCAGTGTGACCTGCTTGTATATCTGCCCTGCTTGGGTGCTGCTCCACTGCTATAGCTACTGGCCTCCAAGCCTGACTTTAGACCGTAACATTGATTTTCTCAATTATGCATTGATATACCTCCTTAGACCCAGTCTGTCCAGACACACTAACCACCTGCTGACCGGGCACCATCTATGGGCAGCTTAACTCTTCAATGAGACACTGAAGTTGAATCCAATGCAATTTTACTTCTCAGTACAGAGGAAATATATTCAGTCTTTTGATGTGTAAGAAGACAATGACTTTCCTAAGCTATGCCCCTACAAAGAACTAACACTGACTGAGGAAACAGGGAGGGTCTAGCTTGTACTGCATTAACTATAACTAAACAGGAGGCAGCTTAAATTACTTTCTTACTATTTATTGATGGGTTTTTTTTGGGGGGTGGGGCGGTGTTATGTTATAATGGGCTCCATTCACAAAGCAGTATTGGCCACTTTAAGAAATGCAGTAAAATACAGATTAGCATCTTTCCAAATTTTTTGGACATTCACAAAAAATTTCTAATATTGCTGCAGTATTTTTCTGAAATATCCAGTGGGATGGACACAGTGGAGAAGAATTAGAACCCTTGTCAGTTTTTATTGCTAATAAAGAGGTAAAATGGTTTAAACTGTATAAATATGCCAACTCACTAAGTCTGTGCAGTCCCTACAACGTATGTATATGGGCAGCACAGCGGCTAAATGGTTAGCACTTCTGCCTGGCAGTACTCGGATCGTTGGTTCATAATCCCAGCCACGGCACCACCTGCCTGGAGTTGCATGTTCTCCCTGTGCCTGCGTGGGTTTCCTCCGGGTACTCCAGTTTCCTGCCACACTCCAAAGACATGCTGGTAGGTTAATTGGATCCTGTCTAAATTGTCCC
Organism: Staurois parvus; assembly: GCF_062004578.1. Classification (NCBI taxonomy): domain Eukaryota; kingdom Metazoa; phylum Chordata; class Amphibia; order Anura; family Ranidae; genus Staurois; species Staurois parvus. Next base: position 6,066,876 of record NW_028317809.1, on the reverse strand, counting down.
TAGTATGTGTATCCATGAATGTGAGTTAGAGTCCTTAGATTGTATGCCCGTGAGGGTCAGGGACTGATGTGAATGTACAATATATCTATGTAAAGCACTGTAAATTGATGGCGCTTTATAAGTACATGAAATAAATAAATATAAAAGAAAAAAGGTGACTGGAATACCAGTCAAAGGGAAGCTGCTTTCACAAGACACACATGGTGTATCAAGAACAACTAAGTTAAAGGAGAAGTACAGCCAAAGCTCTTTTGGCTGTACTTCCCCTGTAGATCACAGTTCATTCTGCATTCCTGTGACCCGTTTTCCCCTGAGAGCGGGCTGAAGCCTACTGTCGGCTAGCATCACTCAACTGGTCCAGGCTGGGGAAAGATTCCAACTTCAAAGCTGGGATCCATCCCAGAGTCTGGAGCGGCACCAGGCTCAGCCTCTCAGCAGTGTGCTGAGAGCCTGAACCAGCTGCTCCCTCCCCATCCACAGTCCAGCACTCCAGTGAGCAAGGTGGGAGGGGGCAGAGCAGAGAGCGGTGACTGATAGTTACCGCTCTCTGCTCAGAGCAGCTGTGAAAACGCAGCGAACATCGGTCATGTGATCGCTGAGTTCTTACACTTGCAGCCGACAGGGGACAGATGCAGCTTCAGACCAATGCTGCTTCCACCTAGGTAAGTATGGTTTAAAAAATAAATAAATACCATACTTGTCTTTTAAATTACGTAATACAAAATATACAGTTCTGCTCAAAAGTTTGCATACCCTGGCAGAAATTGTGAAATTTTGGCATTGATATTGAAAATATGACTGGTCATGCCAAAACATGTTCTTTTATTGAAGGATGATGATCATATGAAGCTATTTATTATGAAATAGTTGTTTGGCTCCTTTTTTAAATCATAAGGATGACAGGAATCACCCAAAAGGCCAGGATCAAAAGTTTACATACCCTGGAATGTTTGGCCTTGGTACAGACACACAAGGTGACACACACGGGTTAAAATGCCAATTAGAGGTTAATATCGCACATCTGTGGCCTTTTAAATTGCAATTAGTGTCAGTGTATAAATAGTAAATGAGTTTGTTAGCTCTTACGTGGAAGCACTGACTAGGCTAGATATTGAGCCATGCGGATCAGAAAAGAACTGTCAAAAGTCCTGCATAACAAGGTAATGGAACTTTATAAAGATGGAAAAGGATATAAAAAGATGTCCAAAGCCTTGAATATGCCAATCAGTACTGTTAAATCACCTATTAAGAAGTGGAAAGTTTGGGGATCTCTTGATACTAAGCCAGGTCAGGTAGACCAAGAAAGATTGCAGCCACAACTGCCAGAAGAATTGAGGTCCAAGAATATCAAAACAGTACAGATATCCCCCAAATGACCCCTTTTTGCAAAGTAGACAGTCCGACATATTTCATAACAGCATGGCAAGTTTTTTGAAGTTGTAATTTTTTTGTCATAATTTTTCGGAAATGAGGAAATAAAAAAAATTATTTTCACTATTTTTTTTTTACATACTGTCACCAGTGCAGTACAGTGTCATCATATAACTGACATGGCGGTGATCAGGGACACTGACTGGTGATAGTACGAAAAAAATAAAAATTGATAATTTTTTTTTATTTATTTTTTTTATTATTATATTTTCTCTCTTTTTTTAAAGATTTTTTTTTTCATATTTCACTATGACCAAAGTAGTACAATGTTACCATAGTAACATATAACATAGTAACTATAGTACCATAGTAACATTGTACTACTTTGGGGAAGTGATCAGTATTTTTTTTTTACACAATTTGCTAAAGAATTTCTTTGCTATAAGCAAGCATTTACCTGAATGAAATCGATTCATTCAGGATTTTTTTTTTCTTAACTGTGATTTGGCCACAGCTAATCACATGACACAGCTGGGCTGTGATTGGCCCAGCTTGTGCATGTGATCGCTGTGACCATTCACAGCTAGCCACACTTGTATACAATGGATGACATGATAGGAAGCCATCCATTGTATACAACTGTCATGTGACCTGCTGTGATTGCTGTCACATGGTACTGGCAACGGGGCCGGTACACAGATCTGTCATCGGCTGTGTCCGAGGTACACGGCCGGTGACAGATCGCGCTGCTGCTTGGCTCTGCAGGCATGCAAACTGCGCATGCCTGAAAGGACGCCATATGGCGTCCACCCAGAGGGACGAGGGTTTTTGCCGGCCGCCATTCGGCCATAGGCCGGGCGGGAACCGGTTAAAAAGGAGCCAAACAACTATTTGATAATAAATGGCTTCATATGATCATCATCCTTCAATAAAAGAGTATTTTTTGGCATGATCAGTTGTGTTTTGAATATCAATGCCAAAATGTCACAATTTCTGCCAGGGTATGCAAACTTTTGAGCACAACTGTATTCCTAAATGTCAAATACTGAATGAAATATAGTATCAAAAATCACACACATAAATAAATACTCTTCTTCCGCCAATAAAAAATACTATGTTGTCTATTTGTATTGGTGGAAGAAGGGTATTTATTTATGTGTGAGATTTTGATACTTTTTTCATTCTGTATTTGACATGTATGTATTTACTTAAGTATAACTAAAGGAAAACCTTTTTTGTAGTTTTGGATAGTGTGGGGAGGTATTAGAACACCTATTAGGTTTTCACTGATTTCTGTCACCATTAGGAAGATTTACCTCTATATTTGTCATGTTTACCATTATCATTGAAGGTGAAATGAAAAGAGAATCCCACATTTTTTGTTATCCCCAGAAACGTAATAGAGGGGACATCTTTTAATGGGGACAAAAAATAAAAACATAAAAAACTGACAGGGGTTATAACCCTCCATTACTCTATCCAAAATTAAAAATAAAGTTTTCCCTTTAGTTACAATTTCAAGCAGCCTTTCTCAACCTTTTCAACACAGAGGAACCCTTGAAATAACTTTCCAGTCTCAGGGAACCCCTGCTAAAAATATCTACAACGCATGATACATTAGTGTGATGGTCAGAGGGAAGAATGCACTTTACACTCATGATCACTGGAAAGAATTCCCCCATATAGATCGCTAAAAAGATAAATTATGTCAGTGGGAACTTGTCAGTGGGAAGTTATCTCTAAAAATAATTGTGAAAAAGTGCAGTATCCCCACTACATACGGCATATGTTCTAACAAGGGATTAGACCAGTGTGATATACATGTATGTTGTATTATGTTTGGAGTAATTGGGAGTTTTTTTGCAGCATATGATGTTTATGCTTGTATATGCACAAAAAAGTCTCTAAAAATCTGGCAAAATGGCAGGAGAAAATAAGAATATTTTACTACATGTAATTGGGTGGATTTACTAAATGTAGTGGAGTTGATTTACTAAAGGCTCATAGTTTGAGCACTTTGCAAATGCAGTTGCTCCAGAGCTTAGTAAATGAGAGGGAGCTCTGCTGACTTCCATAATCCAATCATATGCAAGCAAAAATTCTGTTTTTTTTCTTTGCATGTGATTGGGTAAATTGCACTTTATCTATTTGCCTTAAAGTAAAACTATAGGCAAAATTATTTTTTTTTTCATTTTGGATTGAGTAAGGGAGGTTATAACCCCCAGTCAGTTTTTTTTTTTGTGCCATCTGTGTCCCATTGGAAGATATCCCCTCTATTACTTTTCTGGGGATAACCCAAAATTTGGGATTTTCTTTTAGTTTCACTTTCAATGATAATGGTAAACAGGACAAATAGAGAGGATGAATCTAATGGGGGCACAGACATAAAAACTTGACAGATGTTCTAATCCGGCTCCACTCTCCAAAACTAAAAAGATGTTTTTCCTTTAGTAAATCAACCCCAATGATTTCCATATTTAGGTTTCTATGCATTACTGTGGAGAGAACTGATCTAAAAATGGCAGAAACTACTTACAATTGCCTATTATATTTTTATATTGCTTAAATACCACATGCCTGCACCACTACTTAATTACCACATGCATTTAATTATTTATTTCCTTCTGTGAATTGAGTTTAACACCTTTTCATGCAGTCTTTACCAAGCGTTTTGTGGTAAATACTGCAAAACTGTATATTGAATTGACAGTTTTAGGAACGCATGTGGTATTTAGGCAAAATGTGTCCTTATGTCTAAATACTGCATGCAGTCTGCTTCTGTGAATGGAGCCCATTGCTTTTTTAAATCAAGACAAAATGTAAAGCAATTGCTATTAATCACAAAAACAGTAAAACATCTGTGCAATAATTTTTTAATTGGTACTGGCCTATTTCACCCAGCTCCTCCAGCTTCTCCAGTTGCATGCAAATCTCTTGGATGTAATGACGAAATCTTGTAAAATTTTGCAGATCTCATTGGATTTCAATTACACATGCCCAGAGATGCATCTCTACAAATGTACAATCTCCCAAAACATGAAACACGGGAGACTGGGCCACCTGACACATGGTACATGAGGGGGTGCTCTCTCATGGTCAGGCAGGGGACTCCTTTCCTTCATCATCGCCCCTTCCATAGCTGACCAGGTTTGCACCAATAAACTCTTCATCCCAGGCATTGGCTCTACTTAACTCACCACACCCAGTAGAACATCACATAAAGACTTCTCCTAAGGAGAAGCCAACCGTAATAGGGAGCTTTCCACCTGCCTACATCCCTCCACCCTTAATGATGGCACACCCCTGTGCCAACCAAAGTACCACACGACTCATTCTTAAACTGCACAAATTTGCAAGGCACAACTTAGCAGCAGCAAAACAGTTTCACAACATACATTACACATCTAGAAGAGAATAATTAAAACATTGAAACATGATCAGTACTACCTGCAACATTGGTTCTCTAGCCAATCTCTAAACTTACATTCCCTGTCACAACTTACAGGGGTTTCAAGACAAGAGGCTTCACGAGGCACATGGCAGCAAATTTCACAAATTTCAGAATTTGTGCTGGCCCATTCTTACTCTTAGTACTTTGACTACCAACAGTCTAAACCATCTCCCAGCACTAGAATTTGATACATGTGCGTCATTGTCTTGCAATTAATTACCAATCACTCAACCCTTCTGGTGTCAGTCTGTCCATATGTTATTTTTATGTGGCCAAACAAGTCCTTTGAGGGACACTCCCTTCTATATATCCACACACAATGCTGTCAGTATTTTACAAGATGCAAATATGGCAGCCATAGGGATAGACAGAAGAAAAGAAGACAACTTTTTGTAATGCTCTTATGTTTTATTTGTCTACAGGAATGAATGGCTGTTAGCAAGTAGGCAGAAGAAAAAAAAAGACATATAATCCAGGCACAAATGTGGAAGGCAAAATTGTAAAGTAGAGAAGTACAAAAACGAAGGGGTTGGGTTGGCAACAAATTGTATTGAGCAGTCTAGGGAGGTAGGGGTAAAATTCCAGTTCTAATCAATTGAAGGCCAACAAAGGCTTGTAAACAGTATATACTATAGGTTAAGCAGTCATACTCCACCTTCTACTCCCAATAGCCAGCACCAAGGTCTCCTGGAAGTTGTAGGATTGCTTAGACCAGAAGTGATGTTGGCTGTCATGCAGATGCCTCCTTCTGGTACTACAAAATTTAGATTTTTAAACCTGAAAAACCATGACCATGTAACTATGACCATGAAAACAACTCAAGACTAAAAGGTTAGTAAAAAAGAATTAGGAGCCTAGTTCGCCATGGAGAATGAGTTAAAGAGAAAGTTTTAGGACTGCATGAAGATCAGCTTTAATATTGTAATCCGCAGGTAAGATAATATGAAGTGAGGCAACATAAATAGTGTGGAGCTTTAAGCAATTATAGGGTTTATATTAATTATTTCTCTATGAATTCTTATACTGTACCGCGCTCCAATATTATCAACCTTTTGTGATTTCATACACCTAGAGAGGGTGTAATTAGTGCCTGGCGATCCAATATTTAATAAATATTCACTTAAGCACACAATTAACACTAATAATAGAGTAAGTTAACTCCTGGTGGCTCACAAATAACTATTCTATTAAAAGTAATTATTTCTCACTATTGTCAAAAGCACAGTCACATATCCTTTTGATGGTAGGGACAGATTTCTGTAGACTAAAAAAATGTGCCATAGTGCTGCATTGATCGGTGGTAATGGGAAAGGTGAGTGTTACTTAAGGACATGGTTATTCATGAGTCATGAAGCTGGAAGGCTTCCTTCTGAGGCACACTGTGATCTATGACCTAGATAGGTAGCAGATACTGTAGATTTATAATGGCCCCATATATCTCTCAACTCACTTGGGCAATTTTTACTTCCACTGACATAGGGGCAGTATTTTACCCCCACTGACCAATGATGGAGGGGCATTTATTACTTCTACTGACCACTGATGAAAGGATATTTTTTATTCCCACTGACCACTAATGCAGGGACATTTTTTACTCCTACGAACGCAGGAACACTTTTATTCTCAATGACCACAAATGTAGGATCATTTTTTATTTCACTGAATCACTTATAGTGAGGCATTTGTTTACCCCCATTAACAAGAGTAGAGTGAGGAACAGAAGTATTTGAACACCCTGCGATTTTGCAAGTTCTCCCACTTAGAAATCATGGAGTGGTCTGAAATTCACATTGTAGGTGCATTCCCACTCTGAGAGACAGAATTTAAAAAAAAATTCAGGAAAACACATTGTATGATTTTTAAAGAATTTATTTGTGTTGCACTGCTGAACATAAGTATTTGAACACCTAAGAAACAGCAAGAATTCTGTCTCTCAAAGACCTGTTACTGTGCCTTTAAAAGGTCCACCTCTACTCCACTCATTAATCTAACTTAGTAGCACCTGTCTGAGCTCTTTAAAGACACCTGTCCACCCCACAGTCAGTCAGACGCCAACTACTACCATGGGCAAGACCAGAAAAAGAAGGATGAGTTGCATCCCAAGAACACCGTCCCTACTGTGAAGCATGGGGGTGGTAACATCATGCTTTGGGGGTGCTTTTCTGCAAAGGGGACATGACGATTGCACTGTATTAAGGAGAGGATGAATGGGGCCATTTATTGTGAGCTTTTGAGCAACAACCTCCTTCCCTCAGTCAGAGCATTGAAGATGGGTCGTGGCTGGGTCTTCCAACATGACAACGGCCCGAAGCACACAGCCAGGATAACCAAGGAGTGGCTCTGTAAGAAGCATATCAAGGTTCTGGAGTGGCCTAGCCAGTCTCCAGACCTAAATCCAATAGAACATCTTTGGAGGGAGCTGAAATTCCGTGTTGCTCAGCAACAGCCCCAAAACCTGACAGATCTAGAGGAGATCAGTGTGGAGGAGTGGGCCAAAATCTCTGTTGCAGTGTGTGCAAACCTGGTCAAGAACTACAGGAAACGTTTGACCTCTGTAATTGCAAACAAAGACTTCTGTACCAAATATTAACACTGATTTTCTCAGGTGTTCAAGTACTTATGTTTAGCAGTGCAAGACAAATAAATTCTTTAAAAATCATACAATGCGATTTCCTGAATTTGTTTTTAAATTCTGTCTCTCAGAGTGGGAATGCACCTACAATGTGAATTTCAGATCCCTCCATGATTTCTAAGTGGGAGAACTTGCAAAATCGCAGGGTGTTCAAATACTTCTGTTCCTCACTGTATGGTCCCCAATTCTGGTTTGAATCACAATGGAGAAAAGTATTGGAATGGGTCCTTCCCACAGCCCCAATTTATATAAATCCAGCCCTGCTCAGACAATTAAGGGCAGTGGCTGTGCTGCTCTGGCCCATATGCACATTGTATGTATTTACTCATGTATGTATGTATAGCATATACTCTAAGGAAGGTAGAAGTGTGCTTATCTTTTACAACCAATAAATCACAAAAATATGAAAATAAATATTCACATCTAAGAACTAGTAAGATACAATGTAATTATTTTAGTTTTAGGGTTTAGGTACACTTTATTTACAACATTTCAGGATGGCATTGCCCCAAGACTAGGGGGTTGTATGGTTGCAACTAGGAGCTTCCAGGCATGGCTTTTGTGCAGGTCTTTATTACATTTTCATATTCATTGTCTCAGATAAGTACTTAAAAATATGCACAGCCATTTGCTCATTATTATTTTTATGGCTAGAAGTAGATTATAAAATACAGGGATCACTGGCCTGCCAAACAAGAATTATGTTACTAAACCTGGTCTATAAATAGGCCCCTCTAGGTTCTGTAATTTGTCTTTGTTCTTTGCCTTTTGTAGTTGGAAAAAAGTATGCTTTTTACTGTAGATCTATAGGATTAGTTTCAGCAGATACAATCCCTCAAATTGATTGTATGAGATGAATAGTATGTAATACAATGCAGATACTGTATTAGCTGATTGTTAATACTGACAACTATGTAAAAAGGCCCTAAATGGGTGAAAGAAGAAAAATACCATGATCTTCAGCAGGTCTCACTTTGCAAGGCACTACACAAAAACACATTCAATTTGTGTTGGCTGTACTGATCCATGTACAGTACTGCTTTTACAAAAAAACACCAAGATGTTCAGCATTGTCGAACTTGCGCTGTTGCTTGTGACCTTTCATGAGCATGACTTGCAAGCTCTGGATAAGCCTATACAGCCAGCACAGCTGTGTACATTAGAACGGAGCTGCTTTATTACTTTTCTTCCATTACTCTAAGGGTGACATGAGATAATAAGATTTTTCATCACCTTCTTTATATACACTTAATTGTCTTAAAATGGGTTACTTTTAATATCTTAATACCGCTTTCAAAAAAATGTTTTGAATACTTGAAACTTCAATAAAACAGGGCCAATTTTCTGTGTATTTGTGACCCTCTGCACCTTGAGTCCTGGGCAGCAAACTGCAATAGATAATTGCAGGTCTGTGAAATTACCTCTGAAGATGAGGCAGATGCCCAGTTAGGGAGTGGTTAGGTCAGGTTTCAGTCCATCAGTGCTACTTGTGAGCAGCGGAGGGGACATTTTTGAATGAAGCTGAGGTTTTAGGGATTGCATGGAGTTTTGCATGAATTGGACATAAAATGTGCTCTGAACGTCATCTAAGTCACAACAATAGAAGAACACAGTCTGCTGAACATAATACTACACAAACATTAGATGTTGCCATGGTTTAATTGCACATAACATGTAAACATTCACAGTGCAGGGAGGAAAAAGTATGTGAACCTTTGGACTTAATAACTGGTTGACCCTCCTTTGGCAGCAATAACCTCAACCAAACATTTCCTGTAGTTACAGATCAGACCTGCACAACGATCTGGAGTCATTTTGGACCACTCCTCTTCACAAAACTGTTTCAGTGTAGCAATATTCTTGGGATGTCTGGTGTGAATCGCTCTCTTAAGGTCATCCACAGCATTTCAATCGGGTTGAGGTCAGGACTCTGACTGGGCCACTCCAGAAGGCGTATTCTGTGCTGTTGCAGCCATTGTTTTGTTGAATGACTTGTATGCTGTGGGTCATTGTCCTGTTGCATCACCCATCCTCTGCGGAGCTTCAGTTGGCGGACAGATGATCGTACGTTTTCCTGCAAAATGTCTTGATAAACTCTGGAATTCATTTTCCCATCAATGGCAACAATCCGTCCAGTCCCTGAGGCAGCAAAGCAGCCCCAAACCATGATGCTCCCTCCACCATGTTTTACAGTGGGGATGAGGTTTTGATGTTGGTGTGCTGTGCCTTTTTTTCTCCACACATAGTGTTGTGTGTTCTTCCCAAACAACTCAATCTTGGTTTCATCTGTCCACAGTATATTTTGTCAGTAGTGCTGTGGAACATCCAGGTGCTCTTTTGCAAACCTCAAACGTGCTGCAATATTCTTTTTGGACAGAAATTGCTTCCTCCGTGGTGTCCTCCCATGTACTCCATTCTTGTTTAATGTTTTCCTTATTGTAGATGTGTCAACAAAAATGTTAGCATGTGCCAGAGAATTCTGTAGGTCTTTAGCTGACACTCTGGGATTCTTCTTTACCTCAAGCAGCATTCTGCGCTGTGCTCTTTTTTACAGGACAACCACGCCTAGGGAGAGTAGCAACAGTGCTAAACTTTCTCCATTTGTAGACAGTCTGTCTTACCGTGGACACATGAACATCAAGGCTTTTGGAGATACTTTTGTAACCCTTTCCAGCTTCATGCAAGTCAACAATTGTTGATCGTAGGTCTTCTGAGAGCTCTTTTCTGCGAGGCATGGTTCACATCAGACAGTGCTTCTTGAAACCAGTAAACCCAAAACAGGTGTGTGTTTTTTAAGGGCAGGACAGCTGTCAGCAACACATCCAATATCATCACATTGATTGGAGTCAAGGTTGGCTCACTCCTGGCTCCAATTAGCTCTGGGAGAAGTCATTAAGCTATAGCCTCACATACTTTTTCCTCCCTGCACTGTGAATGTTTACATGTTATGTGCAATTAAACCATGCCAACATCTAATGTTTGTGTAGTATTATGTTCAGCAGACTGTGTTCTTCTATCGTTGTGACTTAGATGACGTTCAGAGCACATTTTATGCCCAATTCATGCAAAACTCCACGTAATCCCAAGGGGTTCACATACTTTTTCTTGCAACTGTATATATATATATATATATATACATACACACTATAGTGCCAGAAGTATTGGGACGCCTGCCTACACGCACATGAATTTTAATGGCATCCCAGTCTTAGTCCGTAGGATTCAATATTGAGTTGGCCTACCCTGTGCAGCTTTAACAGCTTTAACTCTTCTGGGAAGGCTGTCCACAAGGTTTAGGAGTGTCTATGAGAATGCTTGACCATTCTTCCAGAAGCGCATTTGTGAGGTCAGACACTGATGTCGGACGAGAAGGCCTGGCTCACAGTCTCCACTCTAATTTATCCCAAAGGTGTTCTTTTTCGGGTTAAGGTCAGGACTGTGTGCAGGCCAGTCAAGTTCCTCCACCCCAAACTCGCTCATCCATGTCTTTATGGACCTTGCTTTATGCACTGGTGTGCAGTCATGTGGGAACTGGAAGGAGCCATCCCCAAACTGTTCCCATAAAGTTGGGAGAATGAAATTGTCCAAAATGTCTTGGTATGCTGATGCCTTAAGAGTTCTCTTCATTGGAACTAAGGGGCCAAGCCCAACCCCTGAAAAACAACCCCACACCATAATCCCCCCTCCACCAAACTTTACACTTGTGACAATGCACTCAGGCAGGTACCATTCTCCTGGTAACCGCCAAACCCAGACACGTCCTTCGTATTGCTAGATAGAGAAGCATGATTGTCACTCCAGAGAACACATCTTCACTGCTCTAGAGTCCAGTGGTGGCGTGCTTTACACTACTGCATCCAACGCTTGGCATTGCACTTGGATGCAGCTGCTCTGCCATGTAAACCCATTCCATGAAGCTCTCTACGCACTGTTGTTGTGCAAATTTAAAGGTCCAGTGAAGTTTGGAGGTCTATAGCTATTAACTATGCAGACAGTTGGTGACTTCTGTGCCCTTCAGCATGCGCTGACCCCGCTCTGTCATTTTACGTTGTCTACCACTTTGTGGCTGAGTTGCTGTTGTTCCACATTGCTTCCACTTTGTTATAATACCACCAACAGTTGAGCGTGGAATATTTAGTAGCAAGGAAATTTCACGGATGAACTTATTGCACAGGTGGAAACCTATTCTTTCACAAATGCTCGTAGAAGCAGTCTGCATGCCTAGGTGCTTGATTTTATACACCTGTGGTCATGGAGGTGATTGGAACACCTGAATCCAATCATTTGGAGGAGTGTCCCAATATTTATGGCAATATTGTGTGTGTGTATGTGTGTATATATATATATGTATGTGCGCGTGTGTGTATATATATATATATATATATACAGTCAGGTCCATAAATATTGGGACATCGACACAATACATCACCACAATGGATTTGAAATGAAACGAACAAGATGTTCTTTAACTGCAGACTGTCAGCTTTAATTTGAGGGTATTTACATCCAAATCAGGTGAACGGTGTAGGAATCACAACAGTTTGCATATTTGCCTCCCACTTGTTAAGGGACCAAAAGTAATGGGACAATTGGCTTCTCAGCTGTTCCATGGCCAGGTGTGTGTTATTCCCTCATTATCCCAATTACAATGAGCAGATAAAAGGTCCAGAGTTCATTTCAAGTGTGCTATTTGCATTTGGAATCTGTTGCTGTCAACTCTCAAGATGAGATCCAAAGAGTTGTCACTATCAGTGAAGCAAGCCATCATTAGGCAGAAAAAAACAAAACAAACCCATCAGAGAGATAGCAAAAACATTAGGCGTGGCCAAAACAACTGTTTGGAACATTCTTAAAAAGAAGGAACGCACCGGTGAGCTCAGCAACACCAAAAGACCCGGAAGACCACGGAAAACAACTGTGGTGGATGACCGAAGAATTCTTTCCCTGGTGAAGAAAACACCCTTCACAACAGTTGGCCAGATCAAGAACACTCTCCAGGAGGTAGGTGTATGTGTGTTAAAGTCAGCAATCAAGAGAAGACTGCACCAGAGTGAATACAGAGGGTTCACCACAAGATGTAAACCATTGGTGAGCCTCAAAAACAGGAAGGACAGATTAGAGTTTGCCAAACGACATCTAATAAGCATTCACAGTTCTGGAACAACATCCTATGGACAGATGAGACCAAGATCAACTTATACCAGAGTAATGGGAAGAGAAGAACATGGAGAAGGAAAAGAACTGCTCGTGATCCTAAGCATATCACCTCACCAGTGAACCATGGTGGTGGTAGTGTCATGGCGTGGGCATGTATGGCTGCCAATGGAACTGGTTCTCCTGTATTTATTGATGGTGTGACTGCTGACAAAAGCAGCAGGATGAATTCTGAAGTGTTTCGGGCAATATTATCTGCTCATATTCAGCCAAATGCTTCAGAACTCATTGGACGCCGCTTCACAGTGCAGATGGACAATGACCCAAAGCATACTGCAAAAGCAACCAAAGAGTTTTTTAAGGGAAAGAAGTGGAATGTTATGCAATGGCCAAGTCAATCACCTGACCTGAATCCGATTGAGCATGCATTTCACTTGCTGAAGACAAAACTGAAGGGAAAATGCCCCAAGAACAAGCAGGAACTGAAGACAGTTGCAGTAGAGGCCTGGCAGAGCATCACCAGGGATGAAACCCAGCATCTGGTGATGTCTATGCGTTCCAGACTTCAGGCTGTAATTGACTGCAAAAGATTTGCAACCAAGTATTAAAAAGTGAAAGTTTGATTTATGATTATTATTCTGTCCCATTACTTTTGGCCCCTTAACAAGTGGGAGGCACATATGCAAACTGTTGTAATTCCTACACCGTTCACCTGATTTGGATGTAAATACCCTCAAATTAAAGCCGACAGTCTGCAGTTAAAGCATATCTTGTTTGTTTCATTTCAAATCCATTGTGGTGGTGTATAGATCCAAAAATTTTAAAATTGTGTCGATGTCCCAATATTTATGGACCTGACTGTATGTCTTACTTTTTAATTTTTCTTAAAATGCAGATTTTAACATTTGTGTGGAAATTGTCCCATTATGAGTAATAAAGGGTACTCATGTACCCCATATTCCTTCCCCTATGAGAGACAGATATCTGGGGGCCCCCTTATTTTTAAACCCCCACATCCCCATCTCTTTTGGGGCACAGAACGTGGTAATGAGGCCCTTGTCCCCTCAACATGGGAATAGAGTGCTTTGCAAGGGAAGGGAGGCTTTGCTGCCCCTCCCTTGCAAAGTAGCCTCCAACTGTTGAAAGGTATGTGGCTTAGTATGGCACAGAAAACTGGGATACATGCTTGCTGCCTTCCCCACATCTGATCCCCAAGAGGATTTGGGAGTTTGGGGGGGGGGGCCTATCAGAATGTAGAGGTCCCAATAAAATAAAGGGTCCCCCACATACCTGCCCCCCCCCCCACACATTGCAGTGATTGCGGGATAAATAAGTACCCCTTATAACGTATTATTATTATACAGAGTTTATATGGCATCAACAGTTTGCACAGCACTTTAAAAAAATTGAGGGAGGCAGCACAGTTGCAATACAATTCTATACAAGTGCATACTAGAGCTTACAATCTACGTATTCACAGTCACAACAGACAAAATTACAACACTAGGAATAGAGGATAATATTTTCTTATATAATTCTTTCTATATATAATAATACTGTCCACCTAACAGTTTTGATTACTGAAGCTTGAAAGCTTGAAAGAGCAAAATGAATCATATTAGTTTGGCAGCCATATTTAGTGCAATTTGTCTTCATAGTACTTTATTGTCATTGCATGTTTAGTTCTTCTGATTAATTATACAACCGTTTATTACAATTTGCACAGGCATAGCTAAAAACACATTTTAAAATAAATAGCTGTAAAAAGAACCTCTGAAAGGTTAAAGCTTAGAAGAGACTCATCCATGGACAGTACTACTTTAGCCTTTGGAATGATTTCTTTTTTTTTTTATCAGCATGTGAAATACCACAGGTATCATTTAAAAAAAAAAGAATGAAAACTGTACGTGGAATACAGCTCTTGAAAGTCCTGGGCAGTTTTCAGCATTCACAGAGTCAAAACATACTTAAGACAATGCACAATCGCACCCATCCCCATGTTACAGTGCCAGGTTATAAAGCATTGCACAACTGAAAGCCTGGGCAATTGTTACATTATACTGTATTCTCTATATCATGGAAGAGACGATTCAGCAGTACAGAAAGTGAAGAAAATGCAATTTAGAACATTACTGAGCAGTGAACGAGGAATGTTTTAATTAGATAGAAAATTGGATTAAACGTCCTAAATGATTTGGCTATTAGCTAGGTAAGGGAATAAGGCTTTCTTTGCCAGTATGATTCCATCATGTCTACACTCAAACTAGTTAAAGAGAACAAGCACTCAAAAAAAAAATGCCCTACTCTGATTTTATTTCACTTTCTTATTGGGCCTGAATTTCCTTGTCACCATGGCTAAGCTTTCCCAAGTGCCATCCCCTGCCCTTCCTAGCTACCAACACTAAGAGGTCCATTTAAAGCAGCAGTATGGCCCAACCATGACCATACTGCTGCTTAAAAGAATGCACATGTATAAAGAGCAGTAGTGTTCTTTACAAAAGTCCTTAGCACTCTGCAGACTTTTGGACTCCAAAGCTGGAGAAGCCTAATTAAATGTAAAATATAAACAACAGGAGGAGAGTCTGGCCATGTGTCCTATCATAGTCATGTGACTGACTCTTTTGATTAAAGTGTTTTCTCTGCTGTGTATAATGGACAGCAGATATCGATAAGTTGCACAAGAATTTCCTGCATTTATGTATAGCACCCTCCTAGCATAGGTAGGTTGATTTTTTTTGTCTCCTTTTGTAATCAAGGGAGCAGTGATTGCTTGGCCTGATCTGTTCAGGGTTTCACAGGCTAGGAGTTTAATTGCTTCCCCCTTCCTCTGGAAGACGCTTCTAGAGCTTAGGGTGAAAGATTCAAATAACCAGACTGAATATTTATCATGATTCAGCCAATCCCTGGAAGAGTATAGAGAGGGGGGGGGGGGCTGGAAAGGTGGTAAATAGTCTGAAGCAGTGGAGAGCAGGGTTCCTTTTTCCCAGGAGAGTTCCAGAGCCAGAAGGGCAGTCCATGGACTGTACCTCTGCTCTAGAGGCCCCAGCGGTGTTAGGGCTGAGGGTCTGGATGGATTTTGCTTGGAACCAAATGTAGAAAATCACCACAGGGGATCTGGTCTAGAAAGGAGCTGTTTCACTGGACTGTGTCCAGAGGAAGATAGAAGGTGGCAGCTGTCCTGGGGACCTGTGAGCAATGACCTTAAACTGATCCCTGTGACTGTGTAGTGTTCCAGAGATTGCACAGGGTACCAACAGTTGAGCAGAGGAAAATGGTATCAAGATGCCAAAGACTTGCCTAGTGGTTTTCAGCTGTGAGGCTTTAGACTGCTCAGAGACTTGCTTCATGGTAACCAGCTGTGAGGCATTAGACTGTCCAGCACCCACAATTACTCAAGGAGAAGATTGTTCTCCCATTGCTAAATACTACTAGTTCCTATGACCTAACAACTTTCCTGCTAAAGTTACTTCAAGCAATAAATAATAATAAGACAACCCCTAGGCTGTTTATTGGAGCTGGGATGAGTGGACTGTTGCTTGGGTGGACAGGCAGCCTCTACACTTTTGGGGAAGAACCAGCCGCTACAGGGGTAGTGTTACATTTCTTATCAGTATTGACAATGTCATACTGCTTAGGTCTGTATGTGTATTTTTAAAATTCTATGCACTTATGATGGACACATACATTACAATCTGAGTCTCCAAGAGGTTACAGAATCAGAAATGTGTGCATACAGCACTATTCAACATAGTGCAAGAGGCCAAAAGATAAGAACATATCGACTCCATACAGCACAATTACACAGATGCAGAAATCTGGAATATAGGTAACCATTCTTTGTAGTACACTGCTTACCATCTTAGCATGTGCTGTTCCTGGAATTTTCTTAAGTTTTTACAAAAAAGGAGGGGGGGCAAAGAAGAAGAAAAAGGGGGAGGGGAGGAGGTAACAGAAAAGGGAATCAAGGAGGGGAGAAGGGGAGGGGGAGGTACCTGGGCATCGGAAGGGGAGTCAGATCCCCCTCCTCGCCTGACCACCCGCTAGAGCAGGCATCACTAAATGGACTGAATGACAATCCCATACAGACCCCAGCTCCAACATTTGGAAGCCTGGATGTCCTCTGCAGTTGATATCCTCCTACCCCCCTCCCCACCGCCACAACATTCATCTTCATAGAAAGCAGAAGGCACGGCATGTCCAGCCAGCAGGCGGGAGCTATCTAACGTTTCAAATTAACAAGCCAGCTATTGGTTTCTAGGCTTTCCTAGCAACTAATCACCTGCCTGATAACATGAAAAGCATGTCCCACATGTCCCATGCCTTCTACCTGCTGTGGAAGGTAGGATCGAAAAGAAGGGTATTAAGGGGACTTGGCTGCAAGGAAAGAAAGGGGGGGCTGTGAAGGGGGAACAGTAAACAAAAAGAGGGTTGTAAAGGGGACTGGGGTGCAAGGAAGGGATAAACTGTGAAGGGGGCTGAGATGAAAGTAAGGGGGGCTGTAAAGGGGACTGGGGTGCAAAAAAAGGGGGGCTGTGAAGAGGACTTCAGTGCAAGGAAGTCGGGCTGTGAAAGGGACTGGGAAACAAGAAAGGGGGGGGGGGTTGTGAGGACTGGGCTGCAAGGAAGGGGGGCTGTGAAGGATGTTGAGATGTAAATAAGGGGGCGCTGTAAAGGAGACTGGGGTGCAAGAAAGTGGTCTGTGAAAGGGACTTGGGTGCAAGTAAGGGGGGGGGGGGCTAAAAATGGGACTGAGAAGTAAGGTTGTACAGAAGACTGAAGTGCAAGGAAGAAGGGATGTGAAGGGGACTAAAATGTAAGTGGGGGGGCTTTAAAGGAGACTAGGGTGCAAAAAAGGGCAGCTGTGTAGGGGACTGGGATGCAAGGGGGGGGGCTGTGAAGGGGACTGAGGTGCAAGTAAGAAGGGGGCTGTAAAGGTGACTGAGATGCAAGTAAGGTTGTAAAGAAGACTGAAGTGCAAAGAAGAAGTGATGTGAAGGGGACTGATATGTAAGTAAGGGGGGCGGGGGGCTTTAAAGGAGACTAGGGTGCAAAAAAGGGCAGCTGTGTAGGGGACTGGGATACAAGGGGGGGGGGGCTGTGAAGGGGACTGAGGTGCAAGTAAGAAGGGGGCTGTAAAGGGGACTGGGATTTAGGTAAGGGGGCAGTAATGTAAAGGGGTGACAAAGGACACTGATGTGAAGGAGAGGGGGGCTTTGATGTGAGGTGGGGGCTGAGGACACTAATGTAAAGGTTGGGGGGTTGTGATGTGAAGGGGAGACAAAGGACAATTAAATAAAGGAGGCACTGTGATGTAATATGGGCGGATTTAAATGCAAAAGGGGGCTGTGATGTAAAGCAGGTA
Source organism: Staurois parvus (assembly GCF_062004578.1). Classification (NCBI taxonomy): domain Eukaryota; kingdom Metazoa; phylum Chordata; class Amphibia; order Anura; family Ranidae; genus Staurois; species Staurois parvus. The sequence goes on along the minus strand of NW_028317809.1, from coordinate 6,048,906 downwards.
CTGTAAAGTAAAGAAGGCACTGTATTGTAAAGGGGGGTGCTGTGATGTAAAGAGGAGGTTCAACAATTTTAATGGTAGTACTGAGGTATAAAGGAGGGGCTGTGATGCGAAGAGGGTTGTGATGTAAAGGGGAAATTGTAATGTAAGGGGGGGGGGGGGGGCTGTGATATGAAGAACCCGAGTCATTCGGATGAAAGTTTTAATGATCAGACCTCCATGAATTTTATCTCAATATCCCTGCACTAGAGGTTCCAAATGGCAAAACAAAGATTGAGGGGCAGAAAATTACTCCTGTGAAGCCAGAGGGAAATGGGATTTGCAAGAAACCCTTTTTGTCAAACCCTGTGAATTTTTTGTACAAGATGTACTTATTATTGCTATGATTATATCACTGGTGACACAGAGCAAGCTTTTAATGAAATCAGTAGTGAATTTCAATAATAAAAAATTTCAGAACACATCTACAGCTTAATCAGTTATCTATGTATCATTAATTTTATAGGTTTCTATTGATATGCCATGTTTCTGTCAGGAGTGTCTAGTGCTCTTGATCCATCACAGCTGCTGGTCTCATACCAGAATCATGGTTTTGGCTATGATGCATTCTCCCTGTCTGTCTGTCCACCTTAAAGGTGACTGATGTGGCCAGTCTTTTTGTGCTGACCAAACATGATTTAAGCCAGCCAAACCTGCAGTCTCATGCTTGTGATGTTGCATTTGTAACACGTGCTACAAGCTCCCTCTTTGTCTGTCCTGCTGTTTGGATTCTCTCGTTGACAACCTCGGATCTGATATCAACTACTCTCTGAACTTATGCTTGCCTTTTATCTGGACTGTCAACTTACCACTCTGCCTGTCTGCCAACTGCAAGTACCTGTGTGCTTTGCTCCATTTGCGCCCACCCCATTGTGGTGGCCAGGCACTATAGCATTCTGTATAAGTCCTGGGGGCACCAAAGTGCTTGCCTTATGGGAAAGGGGACTGCTACAGGAGAAGAACACAGAAGTTAGCTATAGTGTCTGACCACCTGCGTTGTGGTAAGCGATACACTTTCTGAACGCTGCCATTCTTTCAAACTGCTGTGATGAAAATATGTTAAATTTTATTTGTAACTTCTCAGCTAGCAAGAAATGTCAACAAACAGACTTAGAGGGAAAGTGTCCAGGTGACATATAATGTATAAACTTTTCTATAGTGTAATAAAACCATGAAAATGTCATTATTTTCAATAAAAAAGTAACTAAAAAAAGAAATCAATTTTGACTATAACACTGATACTCCTGACAGTGCATTCACAGAGCATTAAGAGTTTTCTAAAGAGAAAGTACAGCTGAAACTGTTTACTTTCAGTCCCTTTCTGTAAGTAAAGCATTGTACCGAATTATCCAAAGAAAATGAGAGGGAGATGAGCCATTGTTCTGACTTCATCAGGTTGCAGGTTCCACAGGTTGGATGAAAAGAAAAAAAATAAATAAAAATATATAAAAAGAGAATACCCAGTATTTCACATTTACCTGGCTACAAAACACAAGGAAAATAATGTTAAAATGTAAATTTTATTGTCCTGAAAATAATAAAATAAATGCAAAATCATTATGAATGTAATCCTAACATTCTATATCTGCCTGTCTGCAAACTAATGACTTATCAGGCATTTTAAATACAATACACATTGGTCTGAAATGCATTAAAGAAAACTGGATTTCATCAGAATAGCAAAACTAGGAAACTTCAGATGAATATATGCCTTATTTTTCGCTACATAAAACGCACCTGATCATAAGAGATGACCAGAGACTGTGGACATAGTACAGGAAATGACCAGAGACTGCAAACACAGTACAGGAGATGACCAGAGAATGCGAACATAGTACAGGTGATGACCAGAGACTGCGGACACAGTACAGGAGATGACCAGAGACTGCGGACACAGTACAGGAGATGACCAGAGACTGCGGACACAGTACAGGAGATGACCAGAGACTGCGGACACAGTACAGGAGATGACCAGAGACTGCGGACACAGTACAGGAGATGACCAGAGACTGCACACACAGTACAGGAGATAACCAGAGACTGAGGACACAGTACAGGAAATGACCAGAGACTGCACACACAGTACAGGAGATGACCAGAGAATGCGAACATAGTACAGGTGATGACCAGAGACTGCGGACACAGTACAGGAGATGACCAGAGACTGCGGACACAGTACAGGAGATGACCAGAGACTGCGGACACAGTACAGGAGATGACCAGAGACTGCGGACACAGTACAGGAGACGACCAGAGACTGCGGACACAGTACAGGAGATGACCAGAGACTGTGGACACAGTACAGGAGATGACCAGAGACTGCAGACATAGTACAGGAGATGACCAGAGACTGCGGACACAGTACAGGAGATGACCAGAGACTGCAGACATAGTACAGGAGATGACCAGAGACTGCGGACACAGTACAGGAGATGACCAGAGACTGCACACACAGTACAGGAGATAACCAGAGACTGAGGACACAGTACAGGAAATGACCAGAGACTGTGGATATAGTACAGGAGATGACCAGAGACTGCAGACATAGTACAGGAGATGACCAGAGACTGCGGACACAGTACAGGAGAAGACCAGAGACTGCGGACACAGGACAAGAGATGACCAGAGACTGCGGACACAGTACGGGAGATGACCAGAGACTGCGGACACAGTACGGGAGATGACCAGAGACTGCGGACACAGTACAGGAGATGACCAGAGACTGCGGACACAGTATAGGAGATGACCAGAGACTGCGGACACAGTACAGGAGATGACCAGAGACTGCGGACACAGTACAGGAGATGACCAGAGACTGCGGACATACTACATGAGATGACCAGAGACTGCGGACATGGTACAGGAGATGACCAGAGACTGCGGACACGGTACAGGAGATGACCAGAGACTGCGAACATGGTACAGGAGGTGACCAGAGACTGCGGACATGGTACAGGGGATGACCAGAGATTGCAGACAGGTGATGACCAGAGATTGCAGACATGGTACAGGGGATGACCAGAGACTGCAGACACGGTACAGGGGAAGACCATAGACTGCGGACACGGTACAGGGACTGACCAGAGACTGCGGACACGGTACAGGGGCTGATCAGAGACTGCGGACATGGTACAGGAGATGACCAGAGACTGTGGACCTTTGGGAAGCAGGGGGGGGCTCCCACTTCTGCAGAGTTGTCCTCCCTCCCCATCTTCTGGGACACGTGACAGGTTCTAGAAGACTGCCGGACCATTCACAAAGCGCAGCGCTTCTCGCGCATGCACAGTGGGCGTCCGGCTGTGAAGCTGTAAGCTGTCACAGCTGGGTGCCCACACTAAAGACGCCAGGGAGAGAAGACGGTGAGGACAGTGCTGGACTGAGGAACAGGTAGGACTGAGCAGCACAGAAGAGCCGAGCGGCCGGCCCAGTATTCTAACACGGTGGCGTGAGAATACTGGGCCGGCCGCTCCATACTCACTCCATAAGATGCACAGACATTTTCCCCCATTTTCTTATGGAGCGAAAAATACAGTACATTAACTTAATGCATAGTAATGTATAGTAAAGTAGCCTAAAGGTTGGGGGTAAAACAGGCGTTGGATATGTGATTTTAACATAGACTGTTCTTAGCTTACAAGTATGTGTTTCTTGAAAAAAAAATTTTTTTTTTCTTTTTGAAGCTTTGCTTTATTTTACATCCCTGTTCAATGAGCAAAGTAAACTTTTTGGTTTTGATGAAATTCAATAAACAAAATTCCTAAAGCTTGTACATATCACTTACTTGTAATGCAGTTTGTCTTACATTGTCCAGGCAGATGGTTCCTGGAGATATCTTCACTGCACAGATGCCTGTCCTTATCCTGGCTCTACAATAGTTAACTTTGTGTCTTCATGCGGTCCAAGGGGGCACTCCCCTCTTTCCTCTATTGAGAAAAGTTTTTTAAATGATTACATTAATTGTAACACCATCTGTAAATGGGGAAGCTGTCAAGGTCCTACCTTTTCCCTGAGGTTATGTTACTCCATGTGCTGGCGTCCATCTTGGATTCTGCTGTGCATGATGGGAATCCTTTTATGCCTTCAGGTCTCTGTGGTCCATCCCCCAGAGGGGTGTGGCTGATGACATATAAGCCTGTGGCCCGCACATGCTCTTTGCACTTGTGTCTTTGTGTTGCTATTACTCTGTTATGACTCTCATGACTCTCCTGGTATCTGATTCGGCTTGTGACTTGACTATTCTTTGTATTCTCCCTTGATCTGATCCTCTGTTGCTGAACCCGGCTCGTGACCTGTGATTCTCGTCTGCTGTCCTGTACTAGTTTTGTCCTGTTGTTGTTGACCCGGCTTGTCTGACTACTCTTTTGTCTCTTCCACCAGCTACACGCCATTGGCGGCGGCCATTACCGCAACTGAGGTGTCTCGGGGGCCGCGACCTGGTTCCTGGCTGCGTCAAGTCCATCCCCACCATCAGGGGCCCTGGTGAAGGGCAGCCTGGGACTTAGACTCCGCGCCCTGAGGGACTTCGGTCTGTGGGTAGTGGTTGTCGTCAGCCAGTGCGTTACATTGTTAGGCCTGCCTGTCCGTTCCTCGGCCCCTGCCCTGACAGGAGCTCAGCCACAGAATGGATCCTCTTCCCCAATCACAGATTGTGTCAGAAGCAGTGTGATCAATGAAATAACTTTTCTCAATAGAGAAATGGTGTGTGTCCCCATTGGCCCATCTGTACTGCTGTTATGCCCGAAGACCCAAAGCTGTTAACCATTGCAGCACTGGAAGTTCAGAGACAGGAAGAGGACAGGCATACAGTGAATCATCATAGAGATTTATAGTGCTGAGAAAGAGAGAGGGTGTGTCTGACCAGATCTGAAAGATTTCTGAGTGTGCTGCGCAGAGTGGTCAAACTCTGGCGCCTAACAGGCTGTGCAGTTACTGCTATAATGGGAAAGTTTAAATAAGTCTAACAATCTATCTATTGTTAGCACAATAACTATCTGACTGAATGTGTACTTCTGTGAATTAAATTTGGCTTTAAATGCTTTCTACTTACTTGGTTATTCAGATCTCAGATGACTTACAGTCACAGGAGAGCTTCTGATAAGCCACTATATAAAATCAGGCATGCTGAGACAAACTGTCAGTGGAAACACTGTCATGCATACTCATAGAATTTAATGATTACAATTAGCAGCAGCCAATTCATCTAAGCACATTTTATATCAGATTAGAGCTTTGATTCCAAACAGACACTGTCTCTTCCATGGAAGTTATTGAACTAAGGACTGGAAATCAACAGCCTCCCATGTTCCGTTAAAAATAAAAACATTAACTCTTTCCTGATTATGCTCCTTAATAAATATCCAAAGAGATTATGGGTTCGAAATTTTTGTTACTCATGTCACACATTCCTGCTTCCACTTTTTATTTTTGTTTTCCTTTCACTTCAACAGCTAATATAAAACTTTTTACTGTAAGCTCATTTCATCTAATGTTTTAGGTATGATATAAATTCATTACATACACATTTTTGTTATTCAGTTTTTTTACTTTTTGTACAACAATTTGAGGTTTTTCAGTGGGAGGGCCACAGCAAATGCTGTAATGTAACTTAACTGACCAAGAGAATAAACAAGCTATAGGCTAAATAAATAATACCAGTTCCATTGTGGGAGTATTAAAGTGTTACTAAACCCAGGACTCTGCATTCACTATATCTGGTCTTCCACAGTACACACTACAAGAAAATGAAATTATTTTAGTAAATATAAACTGCTAAATGCCTTTTCTCATCAGCAGGTAGAGCAGTCTTATGACTTCTATCAGTGTCCAGCAGAGCTCTGGTTAAAGCTTGTAGGAGGAGTTTTTTTCTGTTCTAGGAGGATGCAGAACCCCTGACCTCTGTCTGATCACATGCACTCTCCCGAGAAAAAAACCTCCCTGTCAATACACATCAAGCTGAGCATGTGCAGAGTGACTCCACACATATGTCTTATCAGGAGATAAGAAGGGGGCACTGGAAAAAGGGGAGGCTCAGAGAAGTCAGGATCAAACAGTGTTTGTACACAATGCAGAGGATTAACCCCTTAGGTTCCACAGTGAGAATATCAAGCATGCTGTACTGCATATACAGACTGATTTTACTGTTTTGGTCTTACTAACACTTTCATTAGACATCACGGGACTGTTTAGTGGTCAATTTTATATATATATATGTGTTGCTAATTGATATATATACAGTATGTGTGTGTATATATATATATATATTATACTGTGTGTGTGTATATATATATATATATATATATATATATATTGTGACAGTATGAACGGCAAAGTGGTGGATGGAAGATATGTGTCACCTCGCATGAGGTCATACTGTGAGGTGTAAGGTGGAGTCCACTCCGGGTTTTCGGGGCCACAATGGCAGAGGTGGTTCCGAACCAGAGTTTGAACTCCACTAATGACCACCAACAGGTGGGCTGGAGCAAGGAGTCGCTTGTGGCCTGGGACTCAGAGAGGTATTCTGAGAGAGCTGTGTGTATGGACTATACCTGCAAGAAAAGGTTTGCTGTTATTTTGTTTTGGTGACAGGGAGAAGCCCTTCACCTCTGAGAGAGGAATCATCTTCTGTTTAGTTAGTGCCTGGATGGCAAGGGTTTATTTTGATGTTTTGTTTATTTTGATATTTCTTGCAAACCTTTTTAATAAAACTGACAGCCAGTCAGATTTTGACGAAAGCCTGCTGTGCGGTCTACCTTTGTCCCAGGGAAGGAGATCCCCCACCTGAGCTAACCCCACACATGGTGGAGGATGCGGGCACTTCCTGAGCAAGTGGGAAGATGGAGGAAATAATAAGAGCCTTGCTGCAGGCCAATGCAGCACAACGGGAGACAAATCGCCAGTTTGCGGAGGCCCAAGAAGCAGACCGAGAGCTCCTTAAGCAGGTGGCCCAACACCTATTAGAATTAAAGAAGGAATCTGCAGATCCGCTGCCAGTGGAGCAGAAAATGGCACGGGCCAGCTATGTTTTGCAGAAGATGACACCTGAGGATGATGTGGAGGCCTACCTCACAACTTTTGAAAGGGTTGCTGTTCGGGAAGGATGGAAAAAGGAGCAATGGGCAGGACTGCTTGCACCATTTTTGACAGGTGAATCCCAAAAAGCCTATTATGACCTGGAACCAGGGGATGCCCAGGACTATGAAAAACTGAAGGCTGAGGTCCTTGCACGCCTGGGTGTCACCATTGCAGTCCGGGCTCAGCGGGTGCATCAGTGGCATTACAGGGCTGACAAACCACCCAGATCTCAGATGTTCGATTTGATACATCTCTCCAAAAAGTGGCTCCAGCCAGAGGTATTGTCCGGCCCTCAGATTGTGGAGCGTGTGGTCATGGACCAATATTTGCGTGCACTCCCTGCCACTTTGAGGAAGTGGGTCGGCCGTGGAGACCCTAAATCTGCAAACGAGCTGGTGGACCTGGTGGAGAGATATGCAGCCACTGAGGACTTTTTTCATTTACCTGGGCCGTACCCCAAGGTCACTAGGGGTGGAAAACTATCCGGAGGATCCGGTAAGACTGTTCCATGGGCCAAAGGCTCAGGAAAAAACGATAAGACTATTGTGTCAGATAATGAGACTGTAGGCTTAGGACCTAGAGACTGGCCAAATAGGTCAGGAAGGTCCCCAAAGCCGTTTAGAGGTTTAGGTACTGAACATATCAAATGTTATCGGTGTCATGCGTTAGGTCATATTGCTGCAAACTGTCCTTTAAATGATGAACCTATGCAATGTGAAAATGCTTATTTAGCAAAAAGCATGTCTCTTTTTGCACAGGTGGTATGTACTGCAGCATGTCAGAAACGCATGGAAAAGCAAATGTGTGTGATTGCCATTGATGAAAAGCCAGTAACTGCTCTGCTAGACTCGGGTAGTGTTGTGACCTTAGTTAAAAGTGATTTGGTAAACCCGGAAAGGTTACACCCTAGCACTATTGGGGTTATTTATATTCATGGTGATACACGTAATTACCAGACTGCTCTGGTGGAGATTGATACTCCCTGGGGCCCTGTGACTCATTCTGTGGGGGTGGTACCCTCTCTGCTTCATGAAGCCATAGTGGGGAGAGATTTTCCACATTTCTGGAAGTTATGGGATAAGGAGGGGAGTCAGGAGGACCGAGCTCCCCCTGCTGGGGAAACACTGAAAACTCCTGAACTCTCTCCTGACCCCTTTGACGGCAAGGTGGAAGGGGAAACTGTTGGTGTGTCCAAGTGTGTCCTTTCTCTGTAATGGCTGGGGAGCAGGAGGAGGTGGATCCAACCCCAGACACTGAGGATATAGAACAAGAGATGATCGCTGGCTCTAGTGAGAGTGGACAGAATGTGGTGCCTGACCTAGAGGTCAGAAAAGAGGATTTTTGTACGGAACAACTGAAAGATTCCACACTTAATAGAGCCCGTGAAAACATTAAAATAATTGATGGGGAACCAGTTGAAAATGATGTAGCGGTGTCTTTTCCCTACATGGCTCTTAACAATAACTTGTTGTATCAAGTGGTAAAGCAAGGGGAGGAGGTGGTAGAACAGTTAGATGTCCCCAAACCCTTTCGCCGGATGGTACTAGATTTAGCCCATGGGCATATAATGGGTGGACACCTGGGTGTAGAGAAAACAAAGGAGAGAATAACCCAGAGATTCTTTTGGCCAGGCTTACATGGAGACGTCAAAGCGCATTGTGAGTCATGTCCGGAATGTCAATATTCTGCGCCCTCACCCCATTTTCGCAGTCCGCTAGTACCTCTACCCATAATTGAAGTACCGTTTGAAAGAGTGGGCATGGACCTAGTGGGTCCAGTAGTAAAGTCTGCCCGGGGCCATCAGCACATACTGGTGATAATTGACTATGCCACCCGGTATCCTGAAGCCATCCCCTTGCGTAATACCTATGCTAAAGATATCGCCAAAGAGCTTGTCCGGGTGTTTAGTCGTGTAGGTATTCCAAAGGAGATATTAACGGATCAGGGCACGCCATTTATGTCCAGAGTTATGAAAGAGTTATGCAAATTGTTCAAAATCTCCCATCTCCGTACCTCGGTCTACCACCCCCAAACCGATGGGCTTGTGGAAAGGTTTAACAAGACCCTTAAGAATATGTTAAAAAAGGTGGTGTACAAAGATGGGAGAAATTGGGATTTTTTGCTACCATATCTCATGTTTGCTATACGGGAAGTACCTCAGGCATCCACAGGATATTCACCTTTTGAATTACTGTATGGTAGACATCCCAGGGGATTGCTAGATGTTGCAAAAGAAACCTGGGAGACAGAGTCCACGCCCTATAGAAGTGTCATCCAGCATATCTCACAGATGCAGGATAGAATCGCAGCTGTCATGCCACTTGTTCGGGAACACATGGAGCAAGCCCAGGAGGTCCAGAGAAGGGTTTATAACCGGGATGCCAGGATCCGTACCTTCAACCCTGGCGATAGAGTGCTGGTGCTAGTCCCCACCGTGGAAAGTAAATTCCTCGCAAAGTGGCAAGGTCCCTTTGAAATTAGGGAGAAAGTGGGGGAAGTAAATTATAAAGTTTACCAGCCAGGAAAAAGGAAACCCGAACAAATCTATCATGTTAATCTCTTAAAACCTTGGAAAGACAGGGAAAGTTTGTTGGCAGTACCAAGCCCCCAAAAGGACGTGGTTCCCGCGGCCCCTCAGGTACCTATAACGGAAACCTTGTCAGTAGCCCAACAAAATGATGTTAAGGAGTTTGTGAGGAAAAATGGAGATTTCTTCTCCCACCTACCTGGACTGACGACGGTCATACAGCATGACATAGTTACCCAGCCCGGGGTCCGCGTAAATGTCAAGCCTTATAGAATACCCGAGGCCAGGCGGGAAGCGGTGGCAAAGGAAATAAAGGACATGTTAGAGTTGGGAGTGATTGAGGAATCTCACAGTGAGTGGTCGAGTCCCATAGTGTTGGTCCCAAAACCCGATGGAACTATTCGTTTCTGTAATGATTTCAGAAAACTGAACAGTGTGTCTAAATTTGATGCGTACCCGATGCCTCAGGTGGATGAGCTCATTGACAGGTTGGGAACGGCTCGGTACATAACCACCTTAGATTTAACCAAAGGCTATTGGCAGATTCCTTTAACGGAAGCTGCAAAAGAAAAGACGGCATTCTCTACCCCCGAGGGGTCCTTTCAGTATAAGCGGATGCCGTTTGGTCTACATGGTGCTCCGGCATCATTCCAACGAATGATGGACAAAACGTTAAGACCACATCACCAATATGCAGCTGCCTATTTGGACGATGTCGTCATCCACAGTCCAGACTGGGAGTCTCATTTGTCCTGCCTGCAAGCGGTATTAGATTCGCTGAGGGAAGCAGGTCTTACCGCCAACCCCAGAAAGTGTGCCATAGGCTTAGAGGAGGCCAAATATCTTGGCTACATCATTGGTCGAGGTCTCATTAGGCCTCAGATCAATAAAATTGAGGCAATTCAAAAGTGGCCCCAACCTGTAAATAAAAAGCAAGTCCGGGCATTTCTTGGGATCACAGGATACTACAGGCGGTTTATCTCCAATTTTGCCACCATTGCAGCCCCACTGACAGATCTGACGAAAGGTAGGGGGTCGGTCATGATTAAGTGGAATCCCGAGGCGGAGACCGCATTTCAAAGGCTGAAACAAGCTCTCTGTGCCCAACCTGTGCTTGTGACTCCAGATTTCACAACAGAGTTTGTGGTACAGACTGATGCCTCTGACGTGGGACTAGGTGCGGTACTGTCCCAAATCAGAGATGGGGAGGAGCACCCTGTGGTCTACCTAAGTAGAAAACTCAACAAACATGAGAGAAACTATGCCATTGTGGAGAAGGAATGTTTGGCCATCAAATGGGCCTTGGAGGCCCTGAAATATTACCTGTTAGGAAGACCGTTCAAGTTGGTTACTGATCATGCCCCGCTCAAATGGATGTGTGATAATAAGGAGAAAAACAGTCGAGTGACAAGGTGGTTTCTCGCGCTACAAGTGTTCAAATTCACAGTGGAACACAGAGCGGGGAAACTGCAAAGAAATGTAGATGCCCTTTCCCGGGTCCATTGCCTGGTTGGGACAGTTGCTCAGCCGCAGGGGCTTGAGCAGTGGGGGGGGATATGTGACAGTATGAACGGCAAAGTGATGGATGGAAGATATGTGTCACCTCGCATGAGGTCATACTGTGAGGTGTAAGGTGGAGTCCACTCCGGGTTTTCGGGGCCACAATGGCAGAGGTGGTTCCGAACCAGAGTTTGAACTCCACTAATGACCACCAACAGGTGATACAAAAAGGGCAGGGCTGGAGCAAGGAGTCGCTTGTGGCCTGGGACTCAGAGAGGTATTCTGAGAGAGCTGTGTGTATGGACTATACCTGCAAGAAAAGGTTTGCTGTTATTTTGTTTTGGTGACAGGGAGAAGCCCTTCACCTCTGAGAGAGGAATCATCTTCTGTTTAGTTAGTGCCTGGATGGCAAGGGTTTATTTTGATGTTTTGTTTATTTTGATATTTCTTGCAAACCTTTTTAATAAAACTGACAACCAGTCAGATTTTGACGAAAGCCTGCTGTGCGGTCTACCTTTGTCCCAGGGAAGGAGATCCCCCACCTGAGCTAACCCCACAATATATATATATATAATTTATTTATATATAATTTTTTTTTTCTAATTGACCCAAGCTTTGTTCATTAACTTTGAATGCAACCCCACCAGCAGTATAAAATAATTACCTTCCCTAGGCTCCCCCACCACCATGTTTGGTCATTAGTATCAATAAGAGTTAGCCTTAGGTAAATTTCCAAGCCACAACTTAAAGATGAACTCTAGATACATACATATGAAAGAAACAAATGCAGGGACAGTAAGTATCTGGGTTTGACCTGGTATTGAGCTCTGGCAGTCCCTGTACAGCAGAGCTCAAAGGAGCATGATAAGCAGCACAAAAAGCTAGTTGGTTCACATGCAATGCATATGTGCTGACATGATGATAGGATTAGAGAAAAGAATGACAGTGAGATAAGCTCATCAATTAACTGCTCTCATTTCACTGTCCAGTCACAAGCTGAGGGAGGGGCAAGACCTGTAAGTGTTAATTGACTGCAGTAGAGATAAGTCAGGTCTCCTGCCTTGCCAGACAGGTCTGTGTTGTGTTGATAAATGGTGTAAATCCATGGAAATGCAAATCCCTTGTCAGGTAAAAAAGCTATAGGCGGTCCCTGGGTTACAAACAAGATAGGGTCTGTTCTTAAAGTGTTACTAAACCCAGGACCCTACATTCACTATATCCTCTCTCCCACAGTGTATCTTATTTGTGAATTTAGTGGTTTGCCTGTAGTTGAGATTTAAACATATAAATGGCTCAAGAGTTTTTCCCTGCCTCCACTTATGTGCTGGGTGCCTAAGCAGCCAAAAACCAGGGCTTGAAAATGGAAGCAAGGACGTCAGTTATATGCTCCCCACAGCAAAAGTACTGCTTACATTTATGCATTCCTGGCTGCTAAAGTGGTTGTAAACCTTTACATAGTCCCAGTGAAATGACTATCCTCAGGTGATACACGGTGATAAAACAAATTTCCCTATATAAGTTGTATCTGTTTATCTGTAGCCCTCTCTCCTCTAAAGTCTTCCAAAACACACATTTTACACAACATCTCTAAGCTCTAAAAAACAGGAGACAGAGATCTGACATCATACTCACACCACGGAGCTGGTGCAAAGATTTAATAGCTGATTGGAGGGAAGGTGCACAGCCCCCTCTAACAGGCTCATAGAAGAAGCATACAAAGTTGATGCTATGAGTCACCTGCTGTGACTCAAACAGATAGCAGAGAGAGGAGAGATCAGAGAGCAACCACACTCAGTGCTTTGGATTCAGGCTAGTACACGTGATAATGGGATGTGCTTTGTTCATTTTTCATGTTTGAGGTTTTGCAACCACTTTAAGTCGAGTCTAGTTTGGGCATAATCTAACAAATTAGAACCCCAAGAGCAATTTAAAAAGAAGCATCTCCAGCTGTTGTCCATTGTAGATTTACTTCAGGTCCACCCATTGCTCTTTTTTCCGGGTTGAATGATGGCCAACATCATTCAACGCACTTCCTGTAGTCCCCTAGTGTCAACATTCTATACCTTGCCCTTGGCTCACATCTTCAACCTTTGAGATCAACCAACTGCTGTACGAAGAGGAGGGAGAAGAGCAACAGCAACATTTTGAAAGCTGGACAAAGATACCTCAAAAAAGGTAAGTATAAAGTTTCTTCTTCAAAGCATTAGGGCTCCTTTGAGGTGGGGCAGGAAAAGGAGGCCAAGAACCCAAGCCCTGAGTTGGTTCTTTAAGTGAACCTGTTATATTTTCCTGCATTTCCTTGCTAGCTGAGCATTAAGTTCAGCAGCTTCATTCTGTGTATAGGAAGCTCGAGCTACCCATCATATCTTCAGCTTAGCTTGCTCACTCTTTTTTTTAATGTTGCAATAAATAACTGATAAAAGAACTGTTAAATAATGTAAAACTGTTCCCTAAATATTAAGAGACAAGAGTACATGTTTATTAACCTCTGCTTAAGGGTTTGTCACTTGATTAGTTATAAAAATATATACACATAATTAACAAGTTGTTAGGCGCTTACAATGACAACATAATCCAGTGAATTTAACATTTTATACAATAAACCACACATAACAAATAGTTGGCAATGATTAGTAGATTATTTTAATTTGGGTAGATGCAATTAGAACAGTAATAACAGATCATTATCATCCTTCTTGAATTATTTCAAATACTTTTAAAGAATAGACTGATTTATCTTTTAGATTAGCAGTTGATACGTTTGGTTTCCTTTTTACCCACATTCCTAATTCTTTTCATACATTCTCTCGAGTGAAAATGCTTAAAGCTGAAATTGTGTTATGGCGTTTTTTGCAGTTGCATTGGTCCAGCTTGGTATGCATAATGTCATACCTGGCTGATTCCCACGGAAGTGGGAAATCACTGTAGTAGCCACAGCTATTACTGTAATCACTGCTGACTTCTGGGTCCCACACCAAGCAGGTTCCCTGCTACTTAGTAAACATAGGAGGTCACTCGATTGGCATGGGCACTGCTAAGAGAACAGTTTCTCAAGTAATGCAAACCATTCCGTCATTGAACAAGGTGGAGATCATGGCCTCACTGCCCACCTCCCCACTTCCTCCAAAAACAGAATGCTTTACTTTTTTTGAGTAAATAGAAAGTGTTCTGAATGGCACCCGTGCTCCTGTGTTCACAATGCAGCAGGGCACCCACTTAGCATGGAACCCAGAAGCAATTTCCAGCTTCCTCAATGATCGGTCAGGCATAACACATACATAATTGCATTAATATTTACATTGCTGGGTTAATGTAACTATGCACAAAAGCTGTACCTAAACTTCAGCTTTAACCGCTAGCCTACAGGGCACTTATACCCCCCTCCTGCCCAGGCCAATTTCCAGCTCTCAGCGCTGTCACACTTTGAATGACAATTGCGCGGTCATGCAACACTGTACCCATATGAAATTTTTATTATTTTTTTGTGACAGATAGAGCTTTATTTTGGTGGTATTTAATCATCTCTGGGTTTTTTATTTTTTCTTAAACAAACCAAAAACCGCTGAAAATGTTGAAAAAAAATTTTTTTTCTTAGTTTTTGTTAAAAATTTTGTAAATAAGTGATTTTTCTCCTTCACTGATGTGCACTAATGAGGCTGCACTGATGGACACTGATAGGCTGCACTGATGGACACTGATAGGTGGCACTGATGAGGAGGCACTGGTAGGTGGCACTGATGGGCATTGACAGGCATCACTGATGGGCACTGAAAAGCAGCACTGATAGGCGGCACTGACTGTCACTGTTAGGTGGCACTAATTGGCACTGTTAGGCGGCACTGACTGGCATTGATAGGCGGCACTGACTGGCACTGTTAGGTGGCACTAACTGGCACTGTTAGGCGGTACTGACTGGCACTGATAGGCAGCACTGACGAGCACTGATAGGCGGCACTGACACACACTGATAGGCGGCGCTGACTGGCACTGATAGGTGGCACTGATTGGCAGCACTGATAGGTGGCACTGATTTGCATTGATAGGTGGCACTGACTGGCACTGATGGGTGACACTGAAAGGCAGCTCAGATGGGCACTGATATGTGGCATTTATGTGCACTGGTAGGCACTGATATGTGGCATTGATGTGGCACTGATGGGCACTGGCACGTGGCACTGTTTAGCACTGACAGCTGGCACTGATGGACACTGACTGGTGGCACTCCTGGGGCCACACTGATCATCAGGGCACACTGATCATCAGTGCCCTGATGATCAGTGTACATGTCCCCTCCGCAGAATGCCGATTACCGGCATTTCCCTGTTTACATGTGATCAGCTGTGATTGGACACAGCTGATCACATGACCCAGCCGACATCTTTGTTTTTTTCCGTAGATCGGTGATCCGCTGTGTCCGAGGGACACAGCGCACCGCCGATCACCACGCTGCGCGCTCCCTGAGCCGCGCATGCACGGTGAGAATGGGAGGACATCATATGATGTCCTCCCAGAATGAGTGAACCACCTTGCGCCCATCATTGGACTATATGGCGTGCGGGAGGTGGTTAAAGTTTAGCTGGAAAAAATATTCTCTACAGCTTGAGTGATATTACTTGTCTGTAATGAATATTTACCTGCATTGTGCAAACAACCGAATTCTATAGAAAACGTATGTGCATGGATGCTGGTCCTCTTCCTGTTGCTGAACATCCAGAGCTGTGAAGCCTAATAGCTTCAGGTGCTTGGGTAAAACTGCAGTGAAGATGGTCTAACAGGGACTCACTCAGTTCTTCCTCCTCCATTGAGAAAAGTTCTTTCATTAATTACACAGCATGTAACACAAACTTTGAATGAGGGAGAAAATCATGTAATTCATCCAACTCAGCAAAAAACATGTTGCAATGTCTCTAAATTATATATTCAACAGATATATATATATAATCACAGATATTGTGTAAAAATCCATCTACTATATCAAACACATAGTAATATCCAATCAATATGAATCACATTGCTCAATATTCATCAGTGATAAAACAGTCCACCAACATGTAAAGAAACATTCTTCTGGTGTGTGAGATCTCAGTCAAAACCATCCAGTGCTGCTCCACCTACACACAGAACTGCTTACCTGAGCAATAGATCCCACTTTCACACAGCGCTTTAGTACAAATTCCAGATGAATGGCTGGGTCAGACTATTTCCCTTTTCAAGATGCCAAAATCGGTCTGCAAAGCTCAAAAAGATTCACAAGGAACCTCAGAAAAAAACTCCATAGTGTAGTATTATGTTTACTATTGTAGGTGCTCACAAACTCATGCAGCATAACACAGAAGATGCTCCACTCTCTTTGGCGGGTGTACTGACATCACTGCTATGCTCAGCCCTATGCATGTTTCGTCTCAAGGGACATCTTCCTGGGGATCCTACCTACTTTAAGCACTTGTGTATGGAGCATTGTGTCAATAGATGGGGTTTTGTCATTATTATTTCTATCTTTGTTTCCTTGTCTTAACCTGTGGCTCCAAATTTTCTTTTTCCTTCCCTGGGTTGACATCATGAGAAGCATGTTTCCTTTGGTTAACGGGTTCTATAATACTGCGACACAAAGATTTTAAAAAAATTAAAAAGTTAAAATTGATGCCCTTAATATGGGTAAGATTTATATTTATTTATTTTATTAACTTGGAGTTTTGATGTATAGCAGGGTGCCCAACATCTTTGCCCCACAGCAGACTGGACAAGATCCCATGCTCAAAATGTGGGGAGGGGGATATGCTGTGTTTTTTTCTTTTTCCTGGCAATGGGGTAGGTTCTCTTATTTCCCTTTGTGATTTTTTTTTTTTTTAATTCACGTGATTTGCTGCATAAAATTTCTCCAAAGATTAATCAACTTTTGGATATGTTTACACGTTACAATCTTCATGTTCCACAGACTGTGGTTTGTGTCCTGAAGAAGTGAATGAATCATGAAACGCATTGATCTAAAAATGCCATATATGGATGCAAGGGCGGACTGACAACTCATGGGGCCCTCGGGCAATAGGGGATCATGGGGCCCCTGTGTCCTTACCCACACTCAAAGTACTCCCAAAAAAGCCTATAAAGGGTACCAGGGGCATTTCATGGGGCCTCCTACTGACCCCGGGCCCTCGGGCAGTGCTCGAGTGTTCGAATGGTCAGTCCGCCCCTGTATGGATGATAAATTCTGTGGGACAACATAATTCATAATGGTTTTTTTAATAGATTAATTGATGGTCACAGTGTATAATATGTTGATTACATTTTACCTTTGTTATAAATTGATTTTAACGTTGTGTTTATTTGTGGATCTCTATGAGGTGCAATTATAGTCCCATCTTCTCCTTTACCATAGCCTCACCTTGTCTGCTGGTGGAGAGAAGAGACATTTGGTAATGACCCTCCCCCCAAAAGATCAAACAAAAGGGGGACAGCATCAATACAGCAACAGAACCTGCTGTTGACACGCGCGCACACACACAAACGTAGTCCTAAAAAGGACCGTTGGATCTTAGGAAATCACAGTGAATGCAGGTGGGCTTATACTCAACTCTCCCTAACCTCACAAACTGCAATTCACTGCAAATATACAGCACAGAATATAGTACCGTATATAGCACTGATACCAGCACAAAGCAGTAGTAGCACACTACACTAACCAACTCTCTCTACTGTATGTGGGCTGCAACTCAGGTCAAAACCATCATTGGAAAAATGTCTTGCACCTGACCAGAGCTGCAGGATCCTGAGGTTCATGGACAATAGTTGCAGGCAGCAGAATGAGGAGGTTCATGGACAACTGTTGCAGGCAGCAGGCTCAGAAACGTCCAGGACCAGCAACCATAGAGGATCAGGAGGTTCATATACAACAATTGTAGACAGCAGGATGAGGAGGTTCATGGACAACAGCTGGGTCAGGAGCCACAAGCAAGTGAAGCCTTATTCATGGGACCTGTTGACTGCTGATAGACATCTGCTGGTGGACACCAGAAATTAACTCTTCAGGTTCATGAACCATAGTGCCAGCAGGTGTTCCAGATCAGCACATACAAAGTACATAAGCATATCCCCCAGTAGGTTACTGTAAAACCAGACTGACCATTTTCTTCCTGATCTTTAGCACTTTGCGAATTTGTTAGATTCAATAGATTTAGATTGTACATAGGAGCTATACAACATGAAGAAATTGAATGCATATTGTCCTCTGCGGTGATTTAATTTTGAAAATGGCCCAGTTTATACAGAATGGGAGATATGGTAAAAGCTCCTGGTTTAATATGAAACATAACAAGGTCACTGAAGAGAATAATAAAGCTTACCTGGCTATACAAACATAATTATAGCAAAGCAGTGTGCTATTAAACAGCACAAAAACTGCTGAGTAGAAAACACATTGCAAGAAAAAGCAGGAATTGGGAGACAAACATTTAACACGGAATTATGTAAACAAAAATGCAGCGCTAAGAAACTATAATAAGCAATAAAGTGAGATACGTGCAAGTGCCTTGTACGCGTTTCGTGCTCGTGCCCTTTGAAAACGTGCATGAGCACGAAAGCATTAGGGAGGAGCCTAGCTGTTGATGTCACACCACTGAGGCCGCATGGAAGGCCGTCGGCCATCTTACTTTTACCTGTTGCCAGATGTGAGTGTATCCTTACTCTGTTCATTATTCGCCAAGTCATAATAAAATTACTGCACTATCAAGTATTTTCTTTGGCTCATTATTAACGAGCCTCTAAGGTGGAGTTTTCGAAGTGCCCACTGTGTTCCCATCCAATGGTCAACGATATCTGATGAGGTGTCCATGGAGACTGTGCGAGAGGCCTGTTAATCACCTTGTATGCTGACGTGTGCCAGATGATTTCCTACATCCCCATCCACATGCAGATGACCATGATGGGATAAATTTATTCACAAATGCGCTTTTATATTGCGCTTCTGGTGAGTGCAATCATATTATCAGCTCCCAGTCTGGGAATTCACCAATATGGAATACTTTTTTACTGGGCTTTATGATATTTACCAATAACCACTCAAGTCATTTTATTTCATTTGAACCTTATTAACATATTTATTCACTATACCAATACGTCTATTTTGGGATGAACCACTTTGTATTATATTGTGTCACATATAGAGCTACAAGGCGCTTACATGTATCTCACTTTATTGCTTATTATAGTTTCTTAGCGCTGCATTTTTTTTTACATATTTATTTAGAGGGTAAGAGGTTTCGCCTTGATGCAAGCAGCTTGATACCTAGCACTCGCTGTTTACCTTGTTCACTAAATGTAACAGGGAATTACTTTTCCTTTCATTTGGTCCTGCCTTCCAAGGCATGGAAAGCCCTGTCTGTTCAGGAAGATCCTGCCTCTGGGCTATTTAGGGGACGGGAGGAGTTAAAGTGATGCTAAACATACAATCTTTAATTGCCATCATCACTTCTATTTATGTATAAAGATCATACCACTGTATTTAATTGAATATAAAAACAAAATCACCTGAGTACCTTATTTAATCATTGCTCTTCAGCAGTCGCGTGACATTTCACAGGTCTTTCACATCCTTAGGGAAAGAGGATGCTGATATATGCTCTTTCGCAGCAGAGGTCATCTAGAATATGAATCTGCATTGATTGGTGCTGTGCCAGTCACATGACATTAAAAAACTGCTTTCATGATAGAGAATTTAAATAAATAATTATTAGCAATAAAGTGTTTTCAAGCTTCGTACAAGTCTATATTCAAAACAAATGTTTATTTTATTTATTTATGTATTTATTTATTTTTTGCAATAACATGTTGTAGATGGAGTTTAAGTTGACTGACAATAGCCTTCACTTTGTTCATACTATAAAGAAATCTTGAGGAGGTGCTGCCAATCACAGACTGTGTCATGCCCCTGCAGCCTGTGTCTATGGTGTGTATGTACTGGGACTAACAGGGAGGTAAAGCCTCCATCAATCACCATCTTATATCCCGCCCCTATAGTGTTTAGCAATAGGAGGACATGGAGAGGGATGGAGTAAGGGGATTGTCACATATGTGTGACTCTATAATCAAGTGGTCTGCACAGATAAGAAAAAGGAGGAAATTAACAGTTTAGAAGAAAACTGAAACTGGAGCATGTTCAGTAGGTTTAGCAATGACTGGTCTACACAATATCAGGCTACAGCAGGGACAAAGACAAGGAGGGAGGGACAGTGAACAGCAAGATCAACCAGGTGTTTTGCAATCTACAGAAAATGAATGCTCTAGTGACAAACTGAGTACTAACATAATGTAATTTAGCATGTATTGACAGTTTATAATGATTTGGATTTAATGACACTTTAAGAAAAGGGCCGGAGAGTTAGTCATGGACTAGTATATACAGGGCCCTCTAGAAAGCAGTCTGAGGAAATAGAGGACCTTTATTAAAACAAGTTCTAGAGGGTAATACATATATTTTAATAGGATTATTACCAGAATCTTCTTGTGTGAAAGTAAGGATCACCTGTAGCCAACTGGGCATTTTTGTGCACTGGAATGCATATTTTAGGGAGCTTCTGAGTGAAGTAGGAGTAACATTAGATGAGAATGGAGACACCTTTTATGAATGGTCAACAATTTAACTTAAAACATAGCTGAAGTAGAACTCACATGAAGAGGAGCTTGGAGTCATCATAAAGCCTAACTGCAAGAAAACCCTAGGCATTTATGCAGTATACAGTACATCATACAGTACATTATGCATTATACAGTAGTTCAGAACACAAGAGATTTTATCTGAAAATTTGGAATATTTGGATTCAAGAAGAACTACGCATAAAATATTGCTATTTAATAATTTACCTTTTTATAAAAAACGGAAACCAAAAGAGATGTGGAAATTAAATATCTTTACTCAACATAACATTATTTCCAAAGTTCTATACTTAATTCTCTTAAAGTATACCTAAGAAATCCCAGGCAGTCTTCAGTTTATTATTATTATTATTACATCGAGTTTATATAGCGCCAAAGGGTTTGATCAGCGCTGTACAATAGGGGGACAATACATGGCACAGTACAACAAAGACAGACAGCGTACGAGGGGTAAGAGGGCCCTACTCTTTCAAGCTTACAATCTAGGAGGGAGGGGGTAGTGGAACAATAGGAAGTGGCTGAGGGGAATGAAGTGGCTGAGGGGGATGAAGTGGTGGGAGGAATGAGGGAGAAAGGCCGTTAGGTGAGGGTGGGGTAGGCTTCCCTGAAAAGATGGGTTTTGAGGGAGCGCCTGAATGTGGGGAGGGAAGGCGACAGTCGGATGGATTGGGGCAGTGAGTTCCAGAGGATAGGGGAGGACCTGGAGAAGTCCTGCAGTCGTGCATGGGAGGAGGAGACCAGGGAGCAGGATAGAAGGAGGTCCTGTGAGGAGCGAAGGGTACGGGTAGGGTGGTACTTGGGGATCAGGTTGGTGAGGTAGTCAGGGGCAGTGTTATGAACGGCTTTGTAGGTCAGGATTAGAAGTTTAAATTTGATGCGTTGGACAATCGGGAGCCAGTGGAGGGAGAGGCAGAGGGGGGTGGCAGAGGTGGAGCGGGTGGTGAGGTGGATGAGTCTGGCCGCTGAGTTCAGGATGGTCTGGAGCGGGGAGAGCCTGCACTTAGGTAGGCCAGTGAGAAGAGAGTTGCAGTAGTCAAGGAGTGAGATGATGAGGGAGTGTACAAGAAGATTGGTGGTGTCTGGGGTGAGGAAGGCACGTATCTTGGCAATATTGTGGAGATGGAGCCTGCAGGTGTTTGCAAGTGATTTGACATGAGGGAGGAAGGAGAGGTTCGAGTCAAGAATGACACCAAGGACTTTGGCTTGCGGGGCAAGAGTGATAGTGGTGTTGGTGGTGGTGATGGATAGGCTGGGGGGGGGGTGTAGGCAGGGGGGAAGATGAGGAGTTTGGATTTGGAGAGGTTAAGCTTGAGGAAATGGAGCGACATCCAGTCTGAGATGTCGTTTAGGAGGTGAGTGATGCGGGCGGAGATAGTGGGGGTGAGGAGAGGGGTGGAGAGGTAAATTTGGGTGTCGTCAGCATAGAGACGATAATTGAAGCCATGGGAGTGTATGAGTGTGCCCAGGGAGGAGGTGTAGATGGAGAAGAGAAGGGGTCCAAGGACAGAGCCTTGAGGGACCCCAACAGAGAGGGGGAGGTGGCGCCATTGTAGGTGATGCTGAAGGAGCGTCGGGATAGGTAGGATGAGAACCAGGAGAGAGCGGTATCTCTGATGCCAAGGGAGAGTAGTTTATTAAGGAGGAGGGGGTGGTCGACTGTGTCGAAGGCCGCAGAGAGGTCCAGGAGAAGGACAGAGTAGTCGCCCTTGGCTTTGGCGTTTAGTAGGTCGTTAGTGATTTTGAGGAGGAGTTTAGATTGCACCCTAAAAAATAAATACTGATGTAAGCACAAGATGTGATGGAAAACAAAGTACCAGGTATAAATATGTATTTTCCTTGAAGTGTCTTGTGCAAATATTTCATTGCAAATGTGGAAAATTACAGAAGAGAATAAAAGTACGGACATCACGGGTAATAGGTGCACACATCAAAGGCAATAAAAGGGTACAGGATTAACAACAACATGCTCCAAGAGGGGAAGGGGTAAAAATATAAAGTTGGATACAAAATAAAGGTAGTAACGGGCCCATGATGTTATCAATAGTTAGCCTAGTCTGGGCTACTCATGCATGGAGAAAGAGGGGCCATGGATGTTCATGGGTTGAATGAGCACTCATAAGGAGCGATAATTGGGTATGGTTAAGTTTGTCTGGGCACCATATAGGTATATAATGTGCAGACAAGGAGAGGAAGAAAGAAGGGGAGGGGTGGAAAGGGAATTCCCAGGAAGTCATGTGCAGGTAGGTGTCGTGTTGAAAGGGTTTGCAAATGGCGCAGTAATTTTGCTAAGGTAACAGTAAAGACTCATCAAAGTTTAGTGGAAGGAAGTGAGCCACCTAGGGTTGCCATAGTTTTTCATATCTCCATGCTCTAGCTAGCTGGATATCTTCGATTTTAGCATGAGTCATTGTATTGAATGATTTGGTTCTTGGCCTCCACTATGTAGAGGGAAGGGGAATTCCAGGAATTCACCATAGCTTGCTTGGCAGCAGTAGTTACTTAGCAAACGATTAAACTGGGTGGGGTTCAGATTCGGTGGATGGGAGTTGAGAAGACTTCTTCCTAGAAATGTAGTGGTGCTCTCTCTAAGACACGCTAATCAAATCAGTAATTACATTGGGAACTAAGACCTACACTTTTAAAACAACATGAAATGCAGCTCGGGGACTTCTAGAAAGTCCTTTTAAAATTTATGGCTCAGAATCTGAAAGAGAAAATTGGTACCACAGACACAAACATAAGGGTGTATCTGTTGTTGTGTGACATTGTAAAATTCGTAAAGTTAGACAGGCCTGGGTGAGCATGTAATGTCATCTGACTGGATAAAAATAACTCTGCCAAGAAAGGTCTATTAGTTAAGCCCGAAGGACATGCAGAAAAGGAAAAACCTTCTAAGGATTTTCCTGAAAGTATTTTGGAGATTATCCCAATATTCTAAGCCACGTTAGGTCCAACAAAACAAGTTCTGTGTAAAGCAGCTGATCCTAATAGAGCTGTGTTGATTTGAGCACTAAAGCACCAATCTAAAAGGTATCTTAAAATTGCAAAAGCCACAAAGTTAATGTCATCTGAGAAACTCCGTGGGGCAAATTCAACCTTGTTAAACCACTTGCCGCCCTGCCACTGTAGAAATACGGCGGCAGGGCGGCACGGGCAGGCAAAACCATGTTTTAAAACGTGTCTTTTGTAAACAGATAGGGGGCGCGCCGCCGCCCTATCTGTCCCGCCGATCACCTCCACGGATGTCAGTCGCCGGGTCACAGCCGGTCCTTACCGGCTGTTTCCCGGCGATCGGCGGCAAACGGTGACAGACAGCACAGCTGCAGTAGCTGTGCTGTCTGTCACTTCCCTGACAGCTCGAGGACGAGCTGATTGAGAAAGAAGAGTTTCTCTCTCTCGATCAGTGGTGTCCCGCCCAGTACACACCCCCGCCCCCTAGTAAAGCACTCCCCCTCACACAGATAACCCTTCCCTGCAAAATAAAGTTAACCCCTTCCTCCCCAGTGCCATTAGTACAGAGTCAGTGGTTTTTTTTTTGCACTGATCACTGTATTAGTGTTTTTGGGGATGTCAGTGACCCCAAGTCAGTACCCCCCAATGTCAGAATGTCCGCTGCAGTCCCGCCATAAGTCACTGGTCGCTGCCATAATTCACTGATCGCCGCCATTATTAGTATAAAAAAAACCCTAAAAATCCCAGTATCTTTCCCGCCATTTGTAAACGCTATAACTTTCACGTAAACCAATTAATTTACACGTATTGGTTTTTTTTTTTAGCAAAGACATGTTGCAGAATGCATTTTGGCAGAAATTTATGACTATATTTGATTTTTGCATTTTTTTTTTACTGGACATGTTTTATAGCAAAAAGTCCAAAATATTGTTATTTTTTCCTCAAAATTGTCAGTCTTTTTTTTTATAGCGCAAAAAATAAAAACCGCACAAGAAATCAGATACCACCAAAAGAAAGTTCAATTTGTGGGGAAAAAAAGGATGTAAATTTAATTTATGTACCGTATTGCATGACCGCGCAATTGTCCGTTAAACTAGCGCAGCGCTGTATAGCAGAAAAATGGCGTAAATTGCAGTATCTATACCATAGTTTGTAGACGCTATAACTTTCACACAAAGCAATCAATATACACTCATTGGGATTTTTTTTACCAAAAACATGTAGCAGAATACATTTTGGCCTAAATTTATAACCAACTTTGAGTTTACTATATATTTTTTATAGCTGAAAGTAAAAAATATTGTTTTTCTTCACAATTTTTGGCATTTTTTTGTTTATAGCGTGAAAAATAAAAAGCACACAGATGATCAAATACCACCAAAAGAAAGCTCTATTTGTGTGAAAAAAAGGACGTAAATTTCGTTTCGGGGGAGCATTGCATGACCGTGCAATTATCAGTTGAATTAGTGCAGTGCCGAGTAGCAAAAAGAGGCCTGGTCATTAAAAATCCTCTGGAGCTCATGTGGTTAATGGTATATCCAAATACAAAGCCTTTATTTCCTTTGGTAAGGAATATCGCTGTCTCTGTCCCAATAGTGAGATTACTCTTTATTTTCTTGACACAGAACAGGAATTGGCAGGAAATCTCTCCAAAGTGACAGAAAATCTGCTTTTAGACAGGGGCATCAATCAATCCAAAACTAAAGAAAAATTGGCTTTAGCTACACTTTAGGGTTGATTTACTAAAGGCAAATAGACTATTCACTTTACAAATGCAGTTGCACTCTGCACGGGAATTTGCTCCAGAGCTTTATAAATGGGGTGAAGCTCTAATGACTTCCATAATCCAATCATGTGCAAGCAAAAATGCTGTTTTTTATTTTCCTTGAATGTGATTGGGTATTCTTTGCAAGGTGAAGCTTCAGCACATTCACTATGCTCTGGGGATAATTCCCATGCAACTGCACTTTCAAAGTGAACAGTCTATTTCCTCTTAGTAAATCAACCCCTTTAATCACTTGCCCTCCAGAGGATTTACCCCTCTTCCTGACCAGACCATTTTTTGCTATATGGTGCTGCGTTACTTTAACTAACAATTGCACAGTCATGCAGCGCTGCACTCAAATGCAATTTATGTCCTTTGTTCCCACAAATAGAGCTTTCTTTTGGTGGTATTTGATCACCTCTGCATTTTAAAAGACTACCAATTTTGAGAAAAAACTATATTTTTGACTTTTTGCTATTAAACATGTCCAGTAAAAACATTTTAAAAATCAAATTTCTTCATAAATTTATGCCAAAATGTATTCTGCTACATGTCTTTGCTAAAAAAAATCCAAATACGTTTAAATTAATTGGTTTACGTGAAAGTTATAGCGTCTACAAATGGCGGTATACTGTTTATACTGGGAATTGTTTTTTATACTGGTAATAGTGGTGACTGATTGCGGCAGGCATTCTGACACTGGGGGGGAACTGACTAACTGTCACTGACATCCCCGGTGACACCAATACAGTGATCAGTGCTAATAAAAAGCACTGACACTGTACTAATGACACTGGGCAGGAAGGGGTTAACATTTTGGGCGATCAAAGGGTTAACTGTGAGCTGTGGGCTGTTTCACTGTGTGCTGTGTGTGTCATTTCCACTGTAAGTACACTGCTTTGTATGGCTCTGCATAGCAGAGCCATACAAAGCAGTGTGCAGGAGCTGACAGGGGAGAGATTTGTATTATTTACACACAGGTCTCTCCCCCGTCCGTGATACACAGAGATCACCATGTGCCGGCAGGGAATCACCGGCCGGGACCCGGTGATTAACAGCCGAGGCTACCAATGGCAGCGCGGGTAGGGGGCGCATGTGAATCAAATACGAAGTCACGTATATATACACGATTTTGTGCACCCCTGCCTCCCTGTAGCAGTATTTCTGCTATAGGGTGGCAGGAAAGCGGTTAAGCTGAGATAATGGAAAAATTAGAATGAATGTGATTCATTTTCTAATAATCTTTGCATTATATACCAAAACTGTGCATTGTAAAGTACAGCAGCTTGAGTTGTATTGTTAATGCTGCTTATTGTATTTAACACTCAAAAAGATGTGTGCACGTTATAAAATAGCATTACTAATTATAGTACTAGTACTAATTATAACCTTTCCTCTGGTTGTTGTATACATGTTTAATATTTCCAAACACCAAGTGACCTTCTTGTTTAGGTGTATATGTCTGTTGCACTTACCTAGGCTGCTATTTTCTAACATTTTCAATTCAGGAAGAAAGACAGAAGATTGCTTTCATGCTGTGATCTAGTGATGCTGTCACAACATGAAGCTTCACAAAACTTGCCTGTGCTTCATCTCCAGTGAAATACAGGTGCTGAGCTTACAGAACTCCAATTATGAACACTTGACTTACCACTATAGTATGCATCACATTTTCTTGCTTCACAAAGTTATATTGTATTTTTGCTTAGTGTCGGTATTTGAACAGACCTTTAATAAAGGGAAAAAAGCAATAAGGAAAGTGAAGTAACCCTAATAACAAATTAGCAAGTATCTTTCATCAGAATGGTTGATTGAATACTGAGCTTTGTCAATCATCTTTGAGATAAGCTCCTATGTGTTTTCTATTGAATAGAATGAACTTTGAAGGGAAGTTGTACTTTGCAAGGGAATTTTTCTCAGTGAATGTGGCGAAGTTCCACTTTGCAAAGGATACCCAATCAAGTGCAAGGAAAATTTAAAAAATGCATTTTGCTTGCACATGATTGGATGATAGAAGTCAACAGGGCTTCATCTCATTCTAGCTCTAAGAAAATTTCCCTTTTAACAGTGAAACTTCCCTTGCAAAGTGAACAGTCTATTTCCCTTTAGTAAATCAACTCTCAAGCTTCTACTGCAGACTTGGGTAAGTGATGCTCAGGCAAAGCCAACCAATTAGGGGCTCTGCTGATTCTGTCAGTTTTAAGGGACCAACCACCAAAGATAACTTAGGAAACCATTTTTTTTCCGAAATTCCTGGTAATTTATAACTTCAATCACTATACATTTTTCATTTATCTAATAGCACTATATCAAACGTCACACCTTAGAAAACGAGGCTGTTTATTGTTAACAATCTGTCTAATTTTTCTATATGTTGTCGCTTAGGAGCCTAATAACCAGGGGCGGACTGACAACTCATGGGGCCCCCGGGCAATAGGGGATCATGGGGCCCCTGTGTCCTTGTCCAAACTCAAAAAAGCCTATGAAAATGGTACCAGGTGTTATGGACCACCTGGTGTACTCTAGCAGTCCCCAGGACAGTATTCCCCAGGGCGCGGAGTCTAAGCCCCAGTCCGCTTGTTCACCAGAGCCCCTGATGGTGGGGATGGGCTTGGAGCGGACAGTGACCAGGTCGCGGCCTCTGAGTACACCCACCTGAGGTAGAGGAATCACCAGAGGTAATGACAGGTAGAGAGCCTGACGTGAAGAGGCAGACAGGTCTGGAGAGTAGCAGCTAATCCGTGCGGGTCGGATGGATGGCTGAGCAATAGCGTGGTCAAACGGGCCAGGTCGGTAACAGAGGGGTCAGCGTAGTACAAGGGAGCAGGCAGAAGAATAGTCAGGTCACTCGCCGGGGTCGCTACCAGTAGTTCAGATCAGGTAAGGATATCCAAAAAGAGAGGTCAAACTTAGCCAGGGGTCAGAGCAGGAGAAGTCAGCAGAGGCCAGGTCCAGGCAGGTCAGCAACGAATCTCAAACAACAGGAACACAGGAACCAGATCAGACCATACGGCAACTTGTGTCTGTGCAGTGTTGGTTTAAGTAGCCGCCCTGCACCTGACAGGCGCAGCCTAGGTCCTAGTGCCTGCCCAGCACCGTCATAGGCGACGGGTGCGCCTGGGTCCTAGTGCCCTGATGCCTGCATGTCTTGACAGACACCTATGCATGTGCAGACCCATGCGTCACGATGGTCCCTGACACTAGGGGCATCTCATGGGGCCCCCTACTGACCCTGGGCTCTCGGGCAGTGCCCGAGTTTCCAAATGGTCTGTTCGCCCCTGCTAATAACTCCAGCACTGAGCAACAACAATCAGAGAATGACTCTTAAATGCCATAGGTTCTTGCAGGACACTACAGTTAGTTTCTGCTAACACACCTGGATAAATGAGGTTCACTAATATTGCCAGTATATTGTAATGGCTTACTTCAAGAGCATAAATTGCAGTAAGTCAGTCAAGAACAAAAATGTAATATATTGCAGCTAATCGGTCTTTAGATGTGCTGGCTGCATTCGTTTTATCTTATTCTCAGGCTACTTTTCTTTTATTTTGACTTGGTGTTCCTACTAGTAACACACTCCCTGTTCTAAGGTGACAATGCTCACTTATTTTACTGAATCAAAGGAAGAGGAGCAGTGCTTTCACTCTAGCCTACTCACTACTGATCTCGACTTCAGAATACCTTTCCTTCTGCTATTCTCAACATGGGAGGTGTTCTGTAGTTCACAGAGGTGACCTGGGCAGGGCTAAAAACACTGCTTGAGACAAAACTGTAGAGTGCACAAGAACTTGTAAGCTTAAGCCGGCCACAGATGGTTTAAGTCTTGACCAGTTCAGCAGGAACCGGCAGAGGTTCGATACATATGTGCATAGGGAAAATCGTTCCCCAAAGATAGTTTCATGTGGGACCATACAACTTTATCAAAGGGCTTCTATTAGAAAAAAAAAACAAATGTGTATACACACAGAAGCTGAGCACACCACCACCATAACTTCACCAAACTAAGAAGACAACATTGTCTCGTCACCTTAGCAGATGCCCATACAACCTCCAACATACACACTTAGAGGAAGGGGGGCGAGAAAGGCTAAAAGGTGCAACTTGGGAACATATGGGGCAAGAAACCATGTATGGAATGTGAGAGTTGGATGATTGTCATTCAGTAGCGTCCCATATAGTAGAGATAGGAGTCAGGTAGAACCTGTCGAGATTCAAACCTTCTATGGGCAGGCTGATTGTACATAATTCAATTGTACAACTTGGGTACAACCAGCAACCAACCTGTCAGATTTTTCATGTGATTATTGCCACCAGGAAAACACAATAGCTCTGTGGGAGGGATTCACGTGGTTTCAGGACATAAAACACATTGTCTATGGCCTGCCTCACTCAATTTTTGTCAGAACCAGCTGGTATTGTTTTGCATGTATTAATTGAAATCAAAACACATTTAATATGTTTAACAGACCAAAAGATCCTACAGTGATGTGAGGCCAAATGGAGGAACTAGCAAATGCTTTGAGGGACCATATAGACCCAGATGTGTTCAGGGGACCAGTTCTCTGCCATGGAACAGCACTGAGTGGCACAGGCAGCAGGGGAGGTAAGTAGTCAGTCTCTTCTCAACAGGTATGAGGTTCCCTAGAGGCATTTTACTACACGACAGGGTCTCTTTCATTTTTACTCTTTAAAAACCTAATAAGTATATGTACAATTTCATATATTCTTGTAAAATTAAACTTTTAGGTGTCAGCTTGTATTAGTGTTTAGTCATTGCTGAGACCTTGATAACTTAAAGTATGTGCAATTTGCATATTTCAAACAGAAAAATGAAAGCACAATATCCCCAAGGAGAACCGTGGTTGCCATGGATAATCCCTCGGCTCAGAACAAGAGAAATTTCTGGTATATTGTTAGTCACGCAAATAGTTTATATAATGGAAAAGAAAAGTCAGCTAAAGCTCAAATAGTCTGAACGCTCAATGAACACAACCTGCTGCATCAAATCCAGGAAATGTTTTATTGACGTCATTTCTGAAAAGGAGATGTAACAAAGGTGTCACAAGTTGCTGAAATTTGTTTGCATTAAAAAGCCATCCCTGAGCAGACTATGGAGGAAACAAAATGCAATCATCCAGGATCAGACAATGGTGCATTTTGTATTATGTTACTAATCAGGCAACAATAGAAGCCATAATTACACTATAGAACATTGTAACCATATATTTTACAACTTTAATATATTCTTTCCCCTCTTTGAATACATTTTCAGAAATAAATGCACCAGAACACAATATATATCTTACTAATATAACTCTTTTCATTTTTTTGGAGTTTTTATTTCTATTTCTGATATGTTCCCTTGAAAAGTCTTTAAAGGGAGCATAAATGCTATTTGTCAATCAATATTAATCGCTAGCCTACAGGGCACTTATACCCCCTTCCTGTCCAGGCCAATTTCCAGCTTTCAGCGCTGTCACACTTTGAATGACAATTGCGCGGTCATGCAATACTGTACCCATATGACATTTTTATAATTTTTTTGAGACAGATAGAGCTTTCTTTTGGTGGTATTTAATCACCTCTGGGATTTTTATTTTTTCTTAACCAAACCAAAAACCACTGAACAAAAAAGTTTTTTCTTAGTTTTTGTTATACAATTTTGTAAATAAGTGATTTTTCTCCTTTACTGATGTGCGCTAATGAGGCTGCAGTGATGGGCACTGATAGGCTGCACTGATGGATACTGATAGGTGGCACTGATGGGCACTGATGAGGAGGCACTGG
This sequence comes from Staurois parvus, assembly GCF_062004578.1. Classification (NCBI taxonomy): domain Eukaryota; kingdom Metazoa; phylum Chordata; class Amphibia; order Anura; family Ranidae; genus Staurois; species Staurois parvus. Next base: position 6,017,620 of record NW_028317809.1, on the reverse strand, counting down.
TAGGTTGCACTGATGGGCATTGACAGGCATCACTGATGGGCACTGAAAGGCAGCACTGATACATGACACTGATAGGCGGCACTGATAGGCGGCACTGATAAGCAGCACTGACTGGCACTGATAGGCGGCACTGACTGGCACTGATAGGCGGCACTGACTGGCACTGTTAGGTGGCACTGACTGGCACTGATAGGCGACACTGACTGGCACTGATAGGCGGCACTGACTGTCACTGATAGGCGGCACTGATAGGCAACACTGACTGGCAGTGATTGGCAGCACTGATAGGTGACACTTATTGGCACTGATGGGTGACATTGAAAGGCAGCTCAGATGGGCACTGATATGTGGCATTGATGTGCACTGGTATGCACTGATATGTGGCATTGATGTGGCACTGATGGGCACTGGCACGTGGCACTGATGGGCACTGGCATGTGGCACTGATGAGCACTGACAGGTGGCACTTCTGGGGCTGCACTGATCATCAGGGCACACTGATCAACAGTGCCCTGATGATCAGTGTACATGTCCCCTCCACGGAAAGCCGATTACCGTCTCTCCTCTCCTCTTGAGCTGTCAGCGTGACAGCTCGAGAGGAGAGAAATGCCGATAAGCGGCATTTCCGTGTTTACATGTGATCAGCTGTGATTGGACACAGCTGATCACATGACTGAGCCGACATCATCGGCTCTTTCCGTGATCCGCTGTGTCCGAGGGACACAGCGCACCGGCGATCGCCGCGCTGCACGCTCCCTGAGCCGCGCATGCGCAGTGAGAATGGTAGGACGTCATATGACGTCCTATCAGAACGAGAGAACCACCTTGCGCCCGTCATTGTAATATAGGGCGGGCGGAAGGTGGTTAAATCTCATTTACGAATGAACTATATACAGATTATCACCAGCAGTTTATCTCTGTGGTCTGTAAACCATGTGACTTGAGGTCTCCTACCTTTTTTTTCATTTCTGCTAGTATCGATTCGTTTTTTTTCAGCTTTGTTGACCATGAGTACTCTTATGCACTTGAAACTGGCAAAGTGAGCACGGACCCTTTTCTGGATGGCTGATAGCGTTGACACATGGCTGCCAGGAGTTTAAAAGCAGGACCTACACCCAATAAAGCAATGTATTTGCACCTGGCTCCTCCCACTTCCTTCTTCCACAAATAGATTAAAATAATAGTTTATTTTTTGCTTCTGTGACTCTGTGACAGAGGTTAGCCCTATTATAGGCTTATCTGTAGGTACAAACCAAAAAGGGGAATTTACTCCCATTTTAAGTCATTGAAGCGACTAGCCTCAGGTGATACACAGAGATTAAACAAATCCTTCTACATAAGTTGTACTTGTTTATCTGCGGTATTCTCTTCTCTACAGCCTGCAATCCTCACTTCTCTACAGCAATTCAAAGTACAGCTTTTACACAGCATTTTCAGGGTGTGGGAAACATATGTCACATACTACAGAGCATAGAGCAGAGAGCTGTGTGTAATCTTCCACCTTGGTCCTATTTCTTTCCCAGCCCCCTTCAGTGCCTCACCGTCCTCCTTTACCTTCCCCACTTTCCATCTACTTCTGGTCTGAATCAGCCTTCTCTGGCTAGTGCCAAAGATGCTCACTTTATCACAGGGGTGTATTTATCACAAGGCAAACAAGGCATTTGCCTAGGGCGGCATTTTTCAGGGGGGCAGCAGCAATTTTCAGGGGGGCAGCGCCATCCCCCAAAAGAAAGGATGGCAGAAGGGACACACGCAGCATGGGTACCAGGTGGGATCTTAGAGAAAAAAGGAGTTGTGAAAAGAGATTCACAGGAAAGCGGCTACATTTTGGACAGAATGCGATACTCAGAAAAATTTCCAAAAATTATTCTTTATTAAACATTATTAGTAGACAATAGGTTAATTACCCCAGTTCACCATCACCTCAGTATGAGATAATACTCACAGACCTAAAACCACATAAAACCACACCAAGACTGGTCTAGATATGAATATGCTGCAAAAACAATGACAAAAACCCTTGTCTAAAGCATTTGCAGCATGACCACATTGGTTACACTACCAGTAGGAGGTATATCAAAAAATTGTACCATAAGGTATATATAATTATTATGACATGCTATGCAAAATCTTAGAGAGGCTGCGGTCTTCTTGATGGTGTATGCAGAGCCTGACTCTTGTTATCGGAGACATCCAGAGCTGTATGGGGGGGCAGTGATAGTGGAAGGCTCTCTAGAGTGGGGCTGGGGTGTTGTTGGTCAATGGCAGCCTAGGGCAGCACAAAACCTAAATACACCCCTGTTCTTACAACAAGAGTTGATTATGATTCTTTGTTGTGTTGACTTGTTTTTGTCTATACTCGGCTAATTCTTTTTTTTTAGATAATGCAAGGAAATAAGGGCTGGAACTCAATCTAACATCATATATGTTTAATTTCATAAATAAAAAAAGTATATGAAAGAAAAAACAGGACAGGATTACAAAGTTTGGATCATGCAGGTTATGGGTACTACGGTATGGCTATTCATAGCATCCTTGCTAACTGTCATAGGGAAAGGTCCAGGACCTGAAAATGTTGCCAGAATTAGCTTCTAGTTCAAATATGATTGCAACATGTTCACCCTGTCAATGTCAACCTTTTTCATGATCTAAGTGATCAAATAAACAAAATATTGCATTTATTTTTTGTAGTAATACATTACTCCGCATAGGATTTAATTAACCACTTTCCAGGCGGCTCTGCACTAGCCAACTGCAATTTTTGTTTTCCAGAATTTTCAGGTTCATAATCCACACTTTTACATAAGTGAGTTGGAGATATTATTAAGATACAGTTATCGTATCAATTTGGATGGCATTTTTTCCTTCTTTGACGTATGACATTCCTCACTTGGCCTAAGGGCAGATGGATTCCAGGAAGTAAATGAATCATCTACCTATACTCAAGATGACCATGGCCAGAAATGGCTAGGTGGTGTTTTTCAAAGTAATTTCTCAGTAAAATAAAGCATGGAGACATGGATGGGTGACTGAGTTTGCTTTGAACATTAGAAATAAATTAAATAGTATTTTTGCTTTGTTATGCTCAGATGCAGAGTAGTTCCCCTTTAATGTCAATGTAAAACCTGTAGGCTGTTTGGACTCCTCTGGAAGAACTCCCCTCTAACTACCCAACATCCTGCCTTGTTGCTAGGATGTGAAAAACATTGTTTTTTTTTTGGTTTAAATAGTAAAAATGAATTGAAAAACATTTTCAGTTTGTGGTGCTCAGATGCAGTTTACTTCCACTTTGAGTAACTCAGGTTAGTTTAGAGGCATCCACACCATACTATATTCTTCTTCTCAACATTATTTAAAAGAAAACACCTGAGAGTTTTGACCTGCCTTCCATAACACCTTCAGTAGTAGAAGTTAGAGACTGAAAACATCAGAAAGAAAAAGGTGAAAAGTGTAGAAAAATGCTATCAACATACCTCCCCCTCTCTCCAAAGTACCTCTCCTAGCCAGGACCTCTTCCTCCAACATCTCTACAGAGCCACCTGCCGTCTTGAGTAATAGTAGGTGTCCCCAATGAATGCTCTTTATTTTTGCAGGGAGTGCACGGAGTCCATGGGGTTGGTTTACTAAACGCAAATAGGCTGTTTAGTTTGAAAGGGAAATTGCACTATGCAAGGGCTTCTTCTCCAGAGCTTAGTAAACATGGTGAAAATTCACTTTGCTAAGAATACCCAATTGCATGCAAGGGAACTTTAGAAAAAAAAACAGCATTTTTTTCTTGCACATGATTGGATGATGGAAGTCAGCAGAGCGTTCCCTCATTCATTAGGCTCTGGGGAAGCTGGCACCTTACCTTATAAAGTGAACAGTATTTGCCTTTAGTAAATCAACCCCTATATCTTCAAAGAACTATTGTTCATCTTTGACTATGCTTGCAAGTAGAGATGAGCGAAGTATTCAAAAATTCGATTCGACTGATTCGGCGAATTCGTGGAAAAATTTCGATTCGAGTCGAATATATTCGCTGTGAATTTAACTTAAAAAAGGGTGTTTCTAGGCTTCAGAGAGACTTAAAATTAGTGCAGAACACTGTACCTTTAATTTAAATGCCCTTGGAGTCTGCTGGGGAAGAGAAATAATACTGTCAGTCAGTATGACATGCAGATGAGTGCCGTCGATCTTAGAATCACCGCACACTTCACTCATTTGGCCAGTCACGGGGCCAAAACCAGAGTGTGGAGCCACAGTGTGGCGGTGGAGGCAGCAGCAATGGGAGGCCATACAGCACCCTATGACAAAAATGGAAACCACCAGCAGTGTGAGGAGACCTGAAAGTGGCACATGGCAGAGTGTGGCGATAGAGACAGCAGCAATGGGAGGCCGTACAGGGACCCATGACACACTCTGGACCTGGCAGCAGCATGAGGAGGCGGTACAGGGGCCCATGACAGATTACGGGCCTGGCAGCAGCATGAGGAGTCGGTACGGGGGCCCATGGCAGATTACGGGCCTGGCAGCAGCAATGGGAGGCCGTACAGGGACCCATGACACACTCTGGACCTGGCAGCAGCATGGGGAGGCGGTACAGGGGCCCATGACAGATTACGGGCCTGGCAGCAGCATGAGGAGTCGGTACGGGGGCCCATGACACACTCTGGACCTGGCAGCAGCATGAGGAGGCGGTACAGGGGCGCATGACAGATTACGAGCCTGGCAGCAGCAACTTGGACAGGAGGACGTTCAGCTTCTGCACCGTCGGGTGCGTGCTCGCAAACTGTTGTCTCTTGGAAACGGATTCCAAGAAAGACTGCTGACGGAATCCGTGAAGAGGAGTAGCAGGAGAAGGAGCATCTGAACGAGCGGAATATGCCAACAAGCGACAACAGGGGCCCATGACAGATTACGGGCCTGGCAGCAGCATGAGGAGTCGGTACGGGGGCCCATGGCAGATTAGGGGCCTGGCAGCAGCTATGGGAGGCCCGTAATCTGCCAGCACCCTATGACAAAAAATGGAACCCACCAGCAGTGTGAGGAGACCTGAAAGTGGCACATGGCAGAGTGTGGCGATGGAGACAGCAGCAATGGGAGGCCGTACAGGGACACATGAGAGACTCTGGACCTGGCAGCAGCATGAGGAGGCAGTATAGGGGCCCATGGCAGATTAGGGGCCTGGCAGCAGCTATGGGAGGCCCGTAATCTGCCAGCACCCTATGACAAAAAATGGAACACACCAGCAGTGTGAGGAGACCTGAAAGTGGCACATGGCAGAGTGTGGCGATGGAGACAGCAGCAATGGGAGGCCGTACAGGGACCCATGAGAGACTCTGGACTTGGCAGCAGCATGAGGAGGCGGTATAGGGGCCCATGGCAGATTAGGGGCCTGGCAGCAGCTATGGGAGGCCCGTAATCTGCCAGCACCCTATGACAAAAAATGGAACACACCAGCAGTGTGAGGAGACCTGAAAGTGGCACATGTTTGGGGCATGATTCATGGCGGATTTAGTCAGTTGTGTCAGGAACTGGTGGTTTGAAATCCAGACTAATCCACGCCTGATTCATTTTCACAAACGTGAGTCTCTCCACACTTTGGGTGGACAGTCGTGTCCTCCGCGGAGTTGCAATACCTCCTGCCGCACTAAACACGCGCTCCGATGCCACGCTACTGGCCGGGCATGACAGCCTTTCAAGGGCAAATTCAGCTAGTTGGGGCCAAAGGTCAAGTTTCGTTGCCCAGTAGTCAAGGGGATTGTCTACCTCGGTTGGCAGGGTGCTGTCCAAGTAGGCCTAAGCCTGTTGTTTGAGGTCCTGCTCCAGGTCCACCTGATGCTGCTGCTGCTGCTGCTGCGGCTGGTTAATAGTTTCCTCACTGCGCTGGTGAAGAAAGCTACTCATCATCGACTGCAGACTGAGGCAGCCGCTGCTGGTGGAGCTGCCACTGCTCCTACCACCCCACCCCTCCCCTGCTGCCATGGCAGCGGAACGCGAGCGCACAGGGCCCACAGTGTCTGAGGATGGACGTTGGCGCAGACAGGCAGAGACCAGCTGACTACATAGGTGGTTTTTATAGTACGTTATTTTGGCCTCCCTCTCAGCAGGTGTGAAAAAGGCCACCATTTTTGAACGGTAGCGAGGGTCCAACAAGGTGGACAGCCAAAAGTCATCCCTCTGTCTGATGGTTATTATTCGGCTGTCGCTACGCAAGCAACCGAGCATGCTATGGGCCATTTGTGCCAAGGAATGCGAGGGACTCCCTGCCTCCATCTCCACAGCATACTGCCACGGTGCGTCTGGGTCCTCTGTCTCCTCTTCCTCCTCCTCTACCAGATGCTCCTGCTCCTCCACTCCTGTCCGCTGAGTGGAAAAACCACCCATTTCACTCAATAATTCCTGAGCACCAATGTCCTCCTCTACCTCCTCCTCTTCTTCCTGTCCTGCCCCCACAGGGGTCATGTGGCGTTGAGATCTGTGCGCCACGTCTACCGCACCCTGACCAGCCATTGTTAACAGCATTTGTTCCAGGATGTGCAACAGAGGAATGACGTCGTTCATCCCATAGTCCTGCCGACTCACGAATAGCGTGGCCTCCTCAAAGGGCCTGAGCAAGCGCAGGTGTCACGCATGAGCTGCCAATGGCTGACATCTAAGTTACACAGGGATTACCTTTATCCGCTTTTAACATCAGGAAATCTGTGATGGCCTTTTGCTGTTCGTAAAGGCGGTCTAACATATGTAGGGTTGAATTCCACCTTGTTGCAACGTCACAGCATGAGGAGTCGTATAGGGGCCCATGGCAGATTAGGGGCCTGGCAGCAGCTATGGGAGGCCCGTAATCTGCCAGCACCCTATGACAAAAAATGGAACACACCAGCAGTGTGAGGAGACCTGAAAGTGGCACATGGCAGAGTGTGGCGATGGAGACAGCAGCAATGGGAGGCCGTACAGGGACCCATGAGAGACTCTGGACCTGGCAGCAGCATGAGGAGGCGGTATATAGGGGCCTATGGCAGATTAGGGGCCTGGCAGCAGCTATAGGAGGCCCGTAATCTGCCAGCACCCTATGTCAAAAAATTCAACACACCAGCAGTGTGAGGAGACCTGAAAATGGCACATGGCAGAGTGTGGCGATGGAGACAGCAGCAATGGGAGGCCGTACAGGGACCCATGACAGACTCTGGACTTGGCAGCAGCATGAGGAGGCGGTATATAGGGGCCTATGGCATATTAGGGGCCTGGCAGCAGCTATAGGAGGCCCGTAATCTGCCAGCACCCTATGTCAAAAAATTCAACACACCAGCAGTGTGTGAGGAGACCTGAAAGTGGCACATGGCAGAGTGTGGCGATGGAGACAGCAGCAATGGGAGGCCGTACAGGGACCCATGACAGACTCTGGACTTGGCAGCAGCATGAGGAGGCGGTATATAGGGGCCTATGGCAGATTAGGGGCCTGGCAGCAGCTATAGGAGGCCCGTAATCTGCCAGCACCCTATGTCAAAAAATTCAACACACCAGCAGTGTGAGGAGACCTGAAAGTGGCACATGGCAGAGTGTGGCGATGGAGACAGCAGCAATGGGAGGCCGTACAGGGACCCATGACAGACTCTGGACTTGGCAGCAGCATGAGGAGGCGGTATATAGGGGCTTATGGCAGATTAGGGGCCTGGCAGCAGCTATGGGAGGCCCGTAATCTGCCAGCACCCTATGTCAAAAAATTGAACACACCAGCAGTGTGTGAGGAGACCTGAAAGTGGCACATGGCAGAGTGTGGCGATGGAGACAGCAGCAATGGGAGGCCGTACAGGGACCCATGAGAGACTCTGGACCTGGCAGCAGCATGAGGAGGCGGTATATAGGGGCCTATGGCAGATTAGGGGCCTGGCAGCAGCTATGGGAGGCCCGTAATCTGCCAGCACCCTATGTCAAAAAATTGAACACACCAGCAGTGTGTGAGGAGACCTGAAAGTGGCACATGGCAGAGTGTGGCGATGGAGACAGCAGCAATGGGAGGCCGTACAGGGACCCATGACAGACTCTGGACTTGGCAGCAGCATGAGGAGGCGGTATATAGGGGCCCATGGCAGATTAGGGGCCTGGCAGCAGCTATGGGAGGCCCGTAATCTGCCAGCACCCTATGTCAAAAAATTCAACACACCAGCAGTGTGTGAGGAGACCTGAAAGTGGCACATGGCAGAGTGTGGCGATGGAGACAGCAGCAATGGGAGGCCGTACAGGGACCCATGACAGACTCTGGACTTGGCAGCAGCATGAGGAGGCGGTATATAGGGGCCTATGGCAGATTAGGGGCCTGGCAGCAGCTATGGGAGGCCCGTAATCTGCCAGCACCCTATGTCAAAAAATTCAACACACCAGCAGTGTGTGAGGAGACCTGAAAGTGGCACATGGCAGAGTGTGGCGATGGAGACAGCAGCAATGGGAGGCCGTACAGGGACCCATGACAGACTCTGGACTTGGCAGCAGCATGAGGAGGCGGTATATAGGGGCCCATGGCAGATTAGGGGCCTGGCAGCAGCTATGGGAGGCCCGTAATCTGCCAGCACCCTATGTCAAAAAATTGAACACACCAGCAGTGTGTGAGGAGACCTGAAAGTGGCACATGGCAGAGTGTGGCGATGGAGACAGCAGCAATGGGAGGCCGTACAGGGACCCATGAGAGACTCTGGACCTGGCAGCAGCATGAGGAGGCGGTATATAGGGGCCTATGGCAGATTAGGGGCCTGGCAGCAGCTATAGGAGGCCCGTAATCTGCCAGCACCCTATGTCAAAAAATTCAACACACCAGCAGTGTGAGGAGACCTGAAAGTGGCACATGGCAGAGTGTGGCGATGGAGACAGCAGCAATGGGAGGCCGTACAGGGACCCATGACAGACTCTGGACTTGGCAGCAGCATGAGGAGGCGGTATATAGGGGCCCATGGCAGATTAGGGGCCTGGCAGCAGCTATGGGGGGCCCGTAATCTGCCAGCACCCTATATCAAAAAATTGAACACACCAGCAGTGTGTGAGGAGACCTGAAAGTGGCACATGGCAGAGTGTGGCGATGGAGACAGCAGCAATGGGAGGCCGTACAGGGACCCATGACAGACTCTGGACTTGGCAGCAGCATGAGGAGGCGGTATATAGGGGCCTATGGCAGATTAGGGGCCTGGCAGCAGCTATGGGAGGCCCGTAATCTGCCAGCACCCTATGTCAAAAAAATCAACACACCAGCAGTGTGTGAGGAGACCTGAAAGTGGCACATGGCAGAGTGTGGCGATGGAGACAGCAGCAATGGGAGGCCGTACAGGGACCCATGACAGACTCTGGACTTGGCAGCAGTATGAGGAGGCGGTATATAGGGGCCTATGGCAGATTAGGGGCCTGGCAGCAGCTATAGGAGGCCCGTAATCTGCCAGCACCCTATGTCAAAAAATTCAACACACCAGCAGTGTGAGGAGACCTGAAAGTGGCACATGGCAGAGTGTGGCGATGGAGACAGCAGCAATGGGAGGCCGTACAGGGACCCATGACAGACTCTGGACTTGGCAGCAGCATGAGGAGGCGGTATATAGGGGCCTATGGCAGATTAGGGGCCTGGCAGCAGCTATAGGAGGCCCGTAATCTGCCAGCACCCTATGTCAAAAAATTCAACACACCAGCAGTGTGAGGAGACCTGAAAGTGGCACATGGCAGAGTGTGGCGATGGAGACAGCAGCAATGGGAGGCCGTACAGGGACCCATGACAGACTCTGGACTTGGCAGCAGCATGAGGAGGCGGTATATAGGGGCCTATGGCAGATTAGGGGCCTGGCAGCAGCTATGGGAGGCCCGTAATCTGCCAGCACCCTATGTCAAAAAATTGAACACACCAGCAGTGTGTGAGGAGACCTGAAAGTGGCACATGGCAGAGTGTGGCGATGGAGACAGCAGCAATGGGAGGCCGTACAGGGACCCATGAGAGACTCTGGACCTGGCAGCAGCATGAGGAGGCGGTATATAGGGGCCTATGGCAGATTAGGGGCCTGGCAGCAGCTATAGGAGGCCCGTAATCTGCCAGCACCCTATGTCAAAAAATTCAACACACCAGCAGTGTGAGGAGACCTGAAAGTGGCACATAGCAGAGTGTGGCGATGGAGACAGCAGCAATGGGAGGCCGTACAGGGACCCATGACAGACTCTGGACTTGGCAGCAGCATGAGGAGGCGGTATATAGGGGCCTATGGCAGATTAGGGGCCTGGCAGCAGCTATGGGAGGCCCGTAATCTGCCAGCACCCTATGTCAAAAAATTGAACACACCAGCAGTGTGTGAGGAGACCTGAAAGTGGCACATGGCAGAGTGTGGCGATGGAGACAGCAGCAATGGGAGGCCGTACAGGGACCCATGACAGACTCTGGACTTGGCAGCAGCATGAGGAGGCGGTATATAGGGGCCCATGGCAGATTAGGGGCCTGGCAGCAGCTATGGGAGGCCCGTAATCTGCCAGCACCGTATGTCAAAAAATTGAACACACCAGCAGTGTGTGAGGAGACCTGAAAGTGGCACATGGCAGAGTGTGGCGATGGAGACAGCAGCAATGGGAGGCCGTACAGGGACCCATGAGAGACTCTGGACCTGGCAGCAGCATGAGGAGGCGGTATATAGGGGCCTATGGCAGATTAGGGGCCTGGCAGCAGCTATAGGAGGCCCGTAATCTGCCAGCACCCTATGTCAAAAAATTCAACACACCAGCAGTGTGAGGAGACCTGAAAGTGGCACATGGCAGAGTGTGGCGATGGAGACAGCAGCAATGGGAGGCCGTACAGGGACCCATGACAGACTCTGGACTTGGCAGCAGCATGAGGAGGCGGTATATAGGGGCCTATGGCAGATTAGGGGCCTGGCAGCAGCTATAGGAGGCCCGTAATCTGCCAGCACCCTATGTCAAAAAATTCAACACACCAGCAGTGTGAGGAGACCTGAAAGTGGCACATGGCAGAGTGTGGCAATGGAGACAGCAGCAATGGGAGGCCGTACAGGGACCCATGAGAGACTCTGGACCTGGCAGCAGCATGAGGAGGCGGTATATAGGGGCCCATGGCAGATTAGGGGCCTGGCAGCAGCTATGGGAGGCCCGTAATCTGCTAGCACCCTATGTCAAAAAATTCAACACACCAGCAGTGTGAGGAGACCTGAAAGTGGCACATGGCATAAGAGACTGTGGACCTGGCAGCAGCATGAGGAGGCGGTATAGGGGCCCATGGCAGATTAGGGGCCTGGCAGCAGCTATGGGAGGCCCGTAATCTGCCAGCACCCTATGACAAAAAATGGAACACACCAGCAGTGTGTGAGGAGACCTGAAAGTGGCACATGTTTGAGGCATGATTCATGGCGGATTTAGTCAGTTGTGTCAGGAACTGGTGGTTTGAAATCCAGACTAATCCACGCCTGATTCATTTTCACAAACGTGAGTCTCTCCACACTTTGGGTGGACAGTCGTGTCCTCCGCGGAGTTACAATACCTCCTGCCGCACTAAACACGCGCTCCGATGCCACGCTACTGGCCGGGCATGACAGCCTTTCAAGGGCAAATTCAGCTAGTTGGGGCCAAAGGTCAAGTTTTGTTGCCCAGTAGTCAAGGGGATTGTCTACCTCGGTTGGCAGGGTGCTGTCCAAGTAGGCCCAAGCCTGTTGTTTGAGGTCCTGCTCCAGGTCCACCTGATGCTGCTGCTGCTGCTGCTGCGGCTGGTTAGTAGTTTCTTCACTGCGCTGGTGAAGAAAGCTACTCATCATCGACTGCAGACTGAGGCAGCCGCTGCTGGTGGAGCTGCCACTGCTCCTACCACCCCACCCCTCCCCTGCTGCCATGGCAGCGGAACGCGAGCGCACAGGGCCCACAGTGTCTGAGGATGGACGTTGGCGCACAAAGGCAGAGACCAACTGACTACATAGGTGGTTTTTATAGTACGTTATTTTGGCCTCCCTCTCAGCAGGTGTGAGAAAGGCCACCATTTTTGAACGGTAGCGAGGGTCCAACAAGGTGGACAGCCAAAAGTCATCCCTCTGTCTGATGGTTATTATTCGGCTGTCGCTACGCAAGCAAGCGAGCATGCTATGGGCCATTTGTGCCAAGGAATGCGAGGGACTCCCTGCCTCCATCTCCACAGCATACTGCCACGGTGCGTCTGGGTCCTCTGTCTCCTCCTCCTCCTCCTCTACCAGATGCTCCTGCTCCTCCACTCCTGTCCGCTGAGTGGAAAAACCACCCATTTCACTCAATAATTCCTGAGCACCAATGTCCTCCTCTACCTCCTCCTCTTCTTCCTGTCCTGCCCCCACAGGGGTCATGTGGCGTTGAGATCTGTGCGCCATGTCTACCGCACCCTGACCAGCCATTGTTAACAGCATTTGTTCCAGGACGTGCAACAGAGGAATGACGTCGTTCATCCCATAGTCCTGCCGACTCACGAATAGCGTGGCCTCCTCAAAGGGCCTGAGCAAGCGGCAGGTGTCACGCATGAGCTGCCAATGGCTGACATCAAAGTTACACAGGGGAGTACCTTTATCCGCTTGTAACATCAGGAAATCGGTGATGGCCTTTCGCTGTTCATAAAGGCGGTCTAACATGTGTAGGGTTGAATTCCACCTTGTTGCAACGTCGCAGATCAGGCGATGCTGTGCAATTCCGTTCTGCCGCTGCAGCTCAAGGAGGGTGTGCTTTGCGGTGTAGGAATGGCTGAAATGCATGCAAAGTTTACGTGACATTTTAAGGATGTCTTGCAGTGGGATGGTGGATTTTAGGAACCGCTTGACAACCAGATTGAACACGTGAGCCATGCATGGCGCATGGCACAACCTTCCTTGACGCAGAGCAGACACCATGTTCTTTCCGTTGTCGGTCAACATGGTTCCGATTTTGAGTTTGCGCGGAGACAGCCATCTGTCGATTTCTCTGTTCATTACACTGAGAAGTTCCTCCCCTGTGTGACTACGTTTGCCAAGGCATACCAGGTGCAGCACAGCGTGACACCGTTTCGCCCTGCACATGTGATATGCCGGTCGGGTAATGGGACTTGGCACGGAGGTGGCGGCTGAGGACACGGCGGAAGAAGAGGTGGTAGAGGCGGACATCTTTGCCGGACCAAGGACGTGCAAACGTGGAGGGAAAAGCGGCGTGACCTGTCCAAGTTGCTGGTGCGGCTGTGACGGCACCACGTTCACCCAGTGGGCCGTAAATGACATGTACTGTCCCTGACCGTAGTTACAGCTCCACACGTCGGTGCTGCCGTGCACTTTGGCAGAGACCGACATGCTCAAAGACTGGCCCACCATCTCTTCTACATGTGAATGCAGGGCTGGCACTGCCTTTTTGGCGAAGAAATGACGGCTTGGCACTCTCCACCGCGGCGCGGCACAAGCCATCATTTCTCGGAAAGGTGCTGAGTCCACCACTTGGAAAGGGAGGGACTGCAGCACCAGCAACTTGGACAGGAGGACGTTCAGCTTTTGCACCGTCGGGTGCGTGCTCGCAAACTGTTGTCTCTTGGAAACGGATTCCAAGAAAGACTGCTGACGGAATCCGTGAAGAGGAGTAGCAGGAGAAGGAGCATCTGAACGAGCGGAAGATGCCAACGAGCGACAACTCCCCTCAGCAGAGGTGTTGGAGCCTTGACTGGCTGATGGAGGGCGATTGACGTCGGGTGACGGAGCAAGTAACGGAGCGGGTGATGGAGCGGGGGCTGGGGCGGGCAGAACCGCCGTATCTTTATCACGGTTTTCCCAGGCCACCAAATGGCGACGCTGCATATGCTGCCGCAACGCTGTAGTCCCAACATGGGCCCCCTGGCCACGCTTGACTTTCTGGCCACATAGTCGACATACGGCTACGTTTACTTCCTCGGGCGGCTTGACAAAAAATTGCCACACCGCCGAGTAGGAAACTTTGCCCCCGATACTCCTCACTGGCTGACTGCTGCTTCCTCCGTGCACACCGGCACCACTACTGGCCGTGGTGGTAGGCTGCAGTGGAGCTGGTGCTCTACTCCGTGGGCGTTTGGCTCCACTGACACTGCTGCGACCCTGCTGCTGTCTCCTGGGCAACCCACCGACTGTTTCGCTCGCTGCCAAGCTGCCACCCTCTTCTCCTGATGATGCGGAAGAAATTGCCTGATGACGACGAGGCTGCCAAGTGCGATCAACCTCCTCATCATCAAGTAGGGTCTCCGCCTCACTGCTAGCCCCCTCGGCTGCGTCTGGGTCAGGAGACAGACCTGTCTCTAGACCGGCTACCGAGCCACTCTCCTCGCCACTACTTCTTCGCCTGGCTGCTGAAAAGGCGGATGTCTCCCCCCGTTCCTGACCGCCCTCTGTTAGCTCTTCCTCACTGTACAGTGGGGCTGAGCCCACAGCATGCGATACTTCGCTTGGTGAGGGAACACCAAAGGACAGGGGCAGGTAGAGGACACGTGATTTCAGTGGGCTTGGTCCCGGGCCATGCCAACTAACGGTTGTGTCTGACGTACCCACCGACTGTTGGCTGTAGGTGTCAGAGGTGACCTGGGAAGAGGAAGACGACCGAGCCAACCAATCGACGATGGCAGGGTTGTCGGTGGAGACACGACCGCTGGATGACACCGGGAGCACTGGCCTCTGGCTGCGAATAGTGCTGCCTCGACCCCTTCCTCTGCTGCCACGTCTGCTCGCTCCTAAAACATTGCCTCCTCTGCCACTCCTCTGCATGTTGTCTGACATACTCTTTAATTCAACGATTCTGTGTCCCTGAGTAACAATTCTGTGTCCCTGAGTAACAATTCTGTGTCTGTCCCTGAGTAACAATTCTGTGGCCCTAAGTAACGGTTCTGTGGCCCTCAGTAACAATTCTGTGTCCCTCAGTAACAATTCTGTGTCTGTCCCTGAGTAACAATTATGTGGCCCTAAGTAACGGTTCTGTGGCCCTCAGTAACAATTCTGTGTCCCTGATTAACGTTTATGTGGCCCTAAGTAACGGTTCTGTGGCCCTCAGTAACAATTCTGTGTCCCTGAGTAACAATTCTGTGTCTGTCCGAGTAACAATTCTGTGGCCCTAAGTAACAGTTCTGTGGCCCTCAGTAACAATTCTGTGTCCCTGAGTAACCTTTCTGTGGCCCTAAGTAACAGTTCTGTGGCCCTCAGTAACAATTCTGTTTCCCTGAGTAACAATTCTGTGGCCCTAAGTAACAGTTCTGTGGCCCTCAGTAACAATTCTGTGTCCCTGAGTAACAATTCTGTGGCCCTAAGTAACGGTTCTGTGGCCCTCAGTAACAATTCTGTGTCCCTGAGTAACAATTCTGTGTCTGTCCGAGTAACAATTCTGTGGCCCTAAGTAACAGTTCTGTGGCCCTCAGTAACAATTCAGTGTCCCTGAGTAACAATTCTGTGGCCCTAAGTAACAGTTCTGTGGCCCTCAGTAACAATTCTGTGTCCCTGAGTAACAATTCTGTGGCCCTAAGTAACGGTTCTGTGGCCCTCAGTAACAATTCTGTGTCCCTGAGTAACAATTCTGTGTCTGTCCGAGTAACAATTCTGTGGCCCTAAGTAACAGTTCTGTGGCCCTCAGTAACAATTCTGTGTCCCTAAGTAACAAATCTGTGGCCCTAATTAACGGTTCTGTGGCCCTCAGTAACAATTCTGTGTCCCTAAGTAACAATTCTGTGGCCCTAAGTAACGGTTCTGTGGCCCTCAGTAACAATTCTGTGTCCCTTAGTAACAATTCTGTGGCCCTAAGTAACGGTTCTGTGGCCCTCAGTAACAATTCTGTGTCCCTCAGTAACAATTCTGTGTCCCTCAGTAACAATTCTGTGTCTGTCCCTGATTAACGTTTACGTGGCCCTAAGTAACGGTTCTGTGGCCCTCAGTAACAATTCTGTTTCCCTGATTAATGTTTCTGTGGCCCTAAGTAACGGTTCTGTGGCCCTCAGTAACAATTCTGTGTCCCTCAAGAAACAATTCTGTGTCTGTCCGTGAGTAACAATTCTGTGGCCCTAAGTAACGGTTCTGTGGCCCTCAGTAACAATTCTGTGTCCCTGATTAACGTTTATGTGGCCCTAAGTAACGGTTCTGTGGCCCTCAGTAACAATTCTGTGTCCCTGATTAACGTTTCTGTGGCCCTAAGTAACGGTTCTGTGGCTCTCAGTAACAATTCTGTGTCCCTCAGTAACAATTCTGTGTCTGTCCCCGAGTAACAATTCTGTGGCCCTAAGTAACGGTTCTGTGGCCCTCAGTAACAATTCTGTGTCCCTGATTAACTTTTATGTGGCCCTAAGTAACGGTTCTGTGGCCCTCAGTAACAATTCTGTGTCCCTGATTAACGTTTCTGTGGCCCTCAGTAACAATTCTGTGTCCCTCAGTAACAATTCTGTGTCTGTCCCTGAGTAACAATTCTGTGGCCCTAAGTAACGGTTCTGTGGCCCTCAGTAACAATTCTGTGTCCCTCAGTAACAATTCTGTGTCTGTCCCCGAGTAACAATTCTGTGGCCCTAAGTAACGGTTCTGTGGCCCTCAGTAACAATTCTGTGTCCCTGATTAACTTTTATGTGGCCCTAAGTAACGGTTCTGTGGCCCTCAGTAACAATTCTGTGTCCCTGATTAACGTTTCTGTGGCCCTCAGTAACAATTCTGTGTCCCTCAGTAACAATTCTGTGTCTGTCCCTGAGTAACAATTCTGTGGCCCTAAGTAACGGTTCTGTGGCCCTCAGTAACAATTCTGTGTCCCTGAGTAACAATTCTGTGGCCCTAAGTAACGGTTCTGTGGCCCTCAGTAACAATTCTGTGTCCCTGAGTAAAAATTCTGTGGCCCTAAGTAACGGTTGTGGCCCTCAGTAACAATTCTGTGTCCCTCAGTAACAATTCTGTGTCTGTCCCTGAGTAACAATTCTGTGGCCCTAAGTAACGGTTCTGTGGCCCTCAGTAACAATTCTGTGTCCCTGAGTAACGTTTCTGTGGCCCTAAGTAACAATTCTGTGGCCCTCAGTAACAATTCTGTGTCTGTCCCTGAGTAACAATTCTGTGGCCCTAACTAACGTTTCTGTGGCCCTAAGTAACAGTTCTGTGGCCCTCAGTAACAATTCTGTGTCCCTGAGTAACGTTTCTGTGGCCCTAAGTAACAATTCTGTGGCCCTCAGTAACAATTCTGTGTCTGTCCCTGAGTAACAATTCTGTGGCCCTAACTAACGTTTCTGTGGCCCTAAGTAACAATTCTCTGGCACTCAGTAACAATTCTGTCTGTCCCTGAGTAACAATTCTGTGGCCCTAACTAACGTTTCTGTGGCCCTAAGTAACAATTCTCTGGCACTCAGTAACAATTCTGTCTGTCCCTGAGTAACAATTCTGTGGCCCTAATAACGTTTCTGTGGCCCTAAGTAACAGTTCTGTGGCCCTCAGTAACAATTCTGTGTCCCTGAGTAACGTTTCTGTGGCCCTAAGTAACAATTCTGTGGCCCTCAGTAACAATTCTGTGTCTGTCCCTGAGTAACAATTCTGTGGCCCTAACTAACGTTTCTGTGGCCCTAAGTAACAATTCTCTGGCACTCAGTAACAATTCTGTCTGTCCCTGAGTAACAGTTCTGTGGCCCTCAGTAACAATTCTGTTTCCCTGAGTAACAATTCTGTGGCCCTAAGTAACAGTTCTGTGGCCCTCAGTAACAATTCTGTGTCCCTGAGTAACAATTCTGTGGCCCTAAGTAACGGTTCTGTGGCCCTCAGTAACAATTCTGTGTCCCTGAGTAACAATTCTGTGTCTGTCCGAGTAACAATTCTGTGGCCCTAAGTAACAGTTCTGTGGCCCTCAGTAACAATTCAGTGTCCCTGAGTAACAATTCTGTGGCCCTAAGTAACAGTTCTGTGGCCCTCAGTAACAATTCTGTGTCCCTGAGTAACAATTCTGTGGCCCTAAGTAACGGTTCTGTGGCCCTCAGTAACAATTCTGTGTCCCTGAGTAACAATTCTGTGTCTGTCCGAGTAACAATTCTGTGGCCCTAAGTAACAGTTCTGTGGCCCTCAGTAACAATTCTGTGTCCCTAAGTAACAAATCTGTGGCCCTAATTAACGGTTCTGTGGCCCTCAGTAACAATTCTGTGTCCCTAAGTAACAATTCTGTGGCCCTAAGTAACGGTTCTGTGGCCCTCAGTAACAATTCTGTGTCCCTTAGTAACAATTCTGTGGCCCTAAGTAACGGTTCTGTGGCCCTCAGTAACAATTCTGTGTCCCTCAGTAACAATTCTGTGTCCCTCAGTAACAATTCTGTGTCTGTCCCTGATTAACGTTTACGTGGCCCTAAGTAACGGTTCTGTGGCCCTCAGTAACAATTCTGTTTCCCTGATTAATGTTTCTGTGGCCCTAAGTAACGGTTCTGTGGCCCTCAGTAACAATTCTGTGTCCCTCAAGAAACAATTCTGTGTCTGTCCGTGAGTAACAATTCTGTGGCCCTAAGTAACGGTTCTGTGGCCCTCAGTAACAATTCTGTGTCCCTGATTAACGTTTATGTGGCCCTAAGTAACGGTTCTGTGGCCCTCAGTAACAATTCTGTGTCCCTGATTAACGTTTCTGTGGCCCTAAGTAACGGTTCTGTGGCTCTCAGTAACAATTCTGTGTCCCTCAGTAACAATTCTGTGTCTGTCCCCGAGTAACAAT
This sequence comes from Staurois parvus, assembly GCF_062004578.1. Taxonomy (NCBI): domain Eukaryota; kingdom Metazoa; phylum Chordata; class Amphibia; order Anura; family Ranidae; genus Staurois; species Staurois parvus. Next base: position 5,998,985 of record NW_028317809.1, on the reverse strand, counting down.
TCTGTGGCCCTAAGTAACGGTTCTGTGGCCCTCAGTAACAATTCTGTGTCCCTGATTAACTTTTATGTGGCCCTAAGTAACGGTTCTGTGGCCCTCAGTAACAATTCTGTGTCCCTGATTAACGTTTCTGTGGCCCTCAGTAACAATTCTGTGTCCCTCAGTAACAATTCTGTGTCTGTCCCTGAGTAACAATTCTGTGGCCCTAAGTAACGGTTCTGTGGCCCTCAGTAACAATTCTGTGTCCCTCAGTAACAATTCTGTGTCTGTCCCCGAGTAACAATTCTGTGGCCCTAAGTAACGGTTCTGTGGCCCTCAGTAACAATTCTGTGTCCCTGATTAACTTTTATGTGGCCCTAAGTAACGGTTCTGTGGCCCTCAGTAACAATTCTGTGTCCCTGATTAACGTTTCTGTGGCCCTCAGTAACAATTCTGTGTCCCTCAGTAACAATTCTGTGTCTGTCCCTGAGTAACAATTCTGTGGCCCTAAGTAACGGTTCTGTGGCCCTCAGTAACAATTCTGTGTCCCTGAGTAACAATTCTGTGGCCCTAAGTAACGGTTCTGTGGCCCTCAGTAACAATTCTGTGTCCCTGAGTAAAAATTCTGTGGCCCTAAGTAACGGTTGTGGCCCTCAGTAACAATTCTGTGTCCCTCAGTAACAATTCTGTGTCTGTCCCTGAGTAACAATTCTGTGGCCCTAAGTAACGGTTCTGTGGCCCTCAGTAACAATTCTGTGTCCCTGAGTAACGTTTCTGTGGCCCTAAGTAACAATTCTGTGGCCCTCAGTAACAATTCTGTGTCTGTCCCTGAGTAACAATTCTTTGGCCCTAACTAACGTTTCTGTGGCCCTAAGTAACAGTTCTGTGGCCCTCAGTAACAATTCTGTGTCCCTGAGTAACGTTTCTGTGGCCCTAAGTAACAATTCTGTGGCCCTCAGTAACAATTCTGTGTCTGTCCCTGAGTAACAATTCTGTGGCCCTAACTAACGTTTCTGTGGCCCTAAGTAACAATTCTCTGGCACTCAGTAACAATTCTGTCTGTCCCTGAGTAACAATTCTGTGGCCCTAACTAACGTTTCTGTGGCCCTAAGTAACAATTCTCTGGCACTCAGTAACAATTCTGTCTGTCCCTGAGTAACAATTCTGTGGCCCTAATAACGTTTCTGTGGCCCTAAGTAACAGTTCTGTGGCCCTCAGTAACAATTCTGTGTCCCTGAGTAACGTTTCTGTGGCCCTAAGTAACAATTCTGTGGCCCTCAGTAACAATTCTGTGTCTGTCCCTGAGTAACAATTCTGTGGCCCTAACTAACGTTTCTGTGGCCCTAAGTAACAATTCTCTGGCACTCAGTAACAATTCTGTCTGTCCCTGAGTAACAATTCTGTGGCCCTAACTAACGTTTCTGTGGCCCTAAGTAACAATTCTCTGGCACTCAGTAACAATTCTGTCTGTCCCTGAGTAACAATTCTGTGGCCCTAAGTAAAAATTCTGTGGCCCTCAGTAACAATTCTGTGTCTGTCCCTGAGTAACAATTCTGTGGCCCTAACTAACGTTTCTGTGGCCCTAAGTAACAGTTCTGTGGCCCTCAGTAACAATTCTGTGTCTGTCCCTGAGTAACAATTCTGTGGCCCTAACTAACGTTTCTGTGGCCCTCAGTAACAGTTCTGTGGCCCTCAGTAACAATTCTGTGTCTGTCCCTGAGTAACAATTCTGTGGCCCTAACTAACGTTTCTGTGGCCCTAAGTAACAATTCTCTGGCACTCAGTAACAATTCTGTCTGTCCCTGAGTAACAATTCTGTGGCCCTAATAACGTTTCTGTGGCCCTAAGTAACAGTTCTGTGGCCCTCAGTAACAATTCTGTGTCTGTCCCTGAGTAACAATTCTGTGGCCCTAACTAACGTTTCTGTGGCCCTAAGTAACAATTCTCTGGCACTCAGTAACAATTCTGTCTGTCCCTGAGTAACAATTCTGTGGCCCTAATAACGTTTCTGTGGCCCTAAGTAACAGTTCTGTGGCCTTCAGTAACAATTCTGTGTCTGTCCCTGAGTAACAATTCTGTGGCCCTAACTAACGTTTCTGTGGCCCTAAGTAACAATTCTCTGGCACTCAGTAACAATTCTGTCTGTCCCTGAGTAACAATTCTGTGGCCCTAACTAGCGTTTCTTTGGCCCTAAGTAACGATTCTGTGGCCCTCATTAACAATTCTGTGTCCCTGAGTAATGCTTCTCTGTCCCTAAGTAACGTTTCTCTGTCCCCAAGTAACGTTTCTGTGGCCCTAACTCTGTCCCTAATACAGAGCGGTCTGCCTCTCTTGAATGACTGGAGGCAAATGAAGAATTCTAAAATGGCCGCCATTTATAGCTCGACCATTACACAGTGCTGGCTGGCTGGCTGCTGATTGGCTAATGCGATCACATGTCATTAAGGAATGCATTATGGGTCAGCGCGCCTTGTCTGCGCGCCTTCCCAGACATCCCCGCTCCGTCGCCACACATGTCCGCTGCCATTTTAGGAAAAATTTCGATTCGCGCGTCCGAAGTAGGCTATTTTTCGGATTCGGCGTGAATCGAAAATTTTCCAATATTCGACTCGAATTCCACTTCGCCTACTTCGATTCGCTCATCTCTACTTGCAAGTTTTCATGAATCAAACTTAATGTGATCTTGTTTTTAGTGAGTCCTAAATTAATTGTTGTGGGTTTTCATGATCTGTTAATTGATTGTTTCTAACAAAGCTTGAAGAAGTTGCAATCGCTAGCTAAAATGACCCAGTTTTGGATTGTATTAAATTCAACAACAAGGCATCAGGGAGCACAAGAAAGATATAGACAACTACAAATTGTTTAATTATACTATTAGCATTTACGGCTCCTGAGAACGTCTCAAGGGTAAAATTACAAAATTGAAATCTATTAGGAAATTTATATGCAGAGCTAAATGTAACATTAATTTACATTATTGATCATTTCTTTACTTAGCTGACAACACATAGCTCAGTTTGTTAGCGTTGCGCAAACATCTTGTTATTTTTATGTATACACTCACTTCAAATAGCTTCAAGAAAATTACATGAGGCTAATGCTTAAAAATAAAATAAAGTGGATTATTTGAAGTCATTGTGCATGATGTTCTCACTTGGAATTTTATCTGCTCTCTAGAGCCGCTAGATATTTTGATACATTCTCTTTCTAACAATGGAGAATCATTCAGGCATTTAAACTTTCTAGATACGGTCTATTCAGCCACAATTTCATGTTTCAGAATATTCTCATCAGCTGAATTCCTAATTGCTGCTACGGCAATGGTGTAACTTTCATGGAATATGTTCTGCAAAAAAAAAAAAGTGACAGAAAAAGAGAAATATTAGGCTATTGTCTGCAAATCTGCATGTCTCTTGCACAAGTTCACAGTTATCAGACAGCACCATATTTTTCCCTTATCAAAGGAGCACAAATGGGATGGGCTAATGTAACAGAATCATATGACCTTTTGTCAAGTGATAACGTACTATGTAACCTTGGAGCACCCTATTACATAATGTTTTTAAAAAAAGGTCAAGAAGGGCCTGTAAGAGTGTTTAGTACTAGTGTTGATATAGAGCATCATAGGTTCAGGACACAGTTACCAACTGTTTCTTTCTGATAATATTTCCATCTCTTTACTTTTTTTTTTTGTGCTGACATTATGCTATTTTGTGCTTTAAAGTTGAATATAATTACTAGCATATGTGCAGTAGTACAGCAAAAGCAGAATTTACAGTTACATTTGATTAAGCATACTGATATAAGAAATAGGAAAAAAGGGGCAACTTTTTTGTATTCATGTTATGCTATGCAACTTTCTTCTTTCATGGAGATTGCATTTGGATTGAAGTGTGAATGATTTATTTTGGAATGAATATAGAGGATTAAAGCATACCTAAGGCATAATAAAGTATAACAGTGCAGTGCTACTCATTTAAATACAATACAATACAGTAAATCAAATAAAATAAATATAATGTGGTGTGTAAGAACATAAAAAATGTAAGTCCAATACTTGTGTAATCCAAAGAAAGTTCCATTCCATGTGTCAACATAAACCATTACACTCCAACTGTGTTGTTCAAAGAATGTCAACCACAGCTTCCAAAGAACTTTCATTCACTCTGTGCAGTATCTCCTCTGATTCACTCTGCTTCTCTTCCACCTCAAGTGAAGTTGTGCTCTCACCTTTAAAGGATGACCTGTATATTATAGTGTATATATAAAGTTTTTTCCCCTTCCTGAGGTCCAGACTCTGTAGGCACTAATCTGTTTCACCAGCACCAACAAACAAAATGTAAGTACATAGTATGTACTGCTCAAAAATACATTTAATAAAAAGCTTTAAAACCACACTCACATTAAATATGCACCTATTCCTCAGTGTACACAGGTACTGTAAACTGCATCAATAATATGCTGACAGTGTAATAAACAGCTTCTAGCAGCAAGAAAACTTGTAGTTCCAGCCGCTAGGTCACTTGACTTCATCAGGGAAATATCTTAAGCATGCTTCACCTATCCTTATTTATCCTATGAATAAGTCAGAGTGACAAAACATGTCAGGAAGTGATGGCAGATGATGTAGCCGAAAGTTCTGAATCGGCCATCTTGGAAGTGGTTTATCCATCTGGGAGATAGTGAGCTTTATACTTTTGCTGCTGGTTGTTTTAGCTGAGCTAACTCTGCAACTTTAAATGTAAGCAGTTCTATTAATGTGCCTTTAAGTTCTTTTGAGGTCTTGCACTATTGCTATATTTTTCTCTTTGTGGTACCATCATCAGGGGCGTATTTGCCGCAAGGCAAACAAGGTGTTTGCCTAGGGCAGCATTTTTTAGGGGGTGGCATGGCGGCAGCGCCGCCCCCCATTTTCCCTCGGAAGGAACACTTAGTACAGGGGTGGGCTGCTGTGTCTTACCTGGGTCTGCGACTCCGTGTCTCAGTCCCACGTCGAACCAGTCCACGAGGTGCTGCTGGAGGAGTGGGTAGAGAGGTTGTCCGGTCAGCGGGTCCAGTGTGTTCATTTCCCTGGATCGCGATGTGTGGGCGGGATGACATGCCGCCCCTGTCATCTGGCCACACCCCCGGGATCACTCAACAGCTCCGCCTCCTCATTGGTGATTGGCCGCCGGAACTGTAGCTCAGGAAAGGCACACAGGTGGCCAAGCGCCGACAAGGAGGCAGAGCTTGGAGAGGAGGAGTCGAGTGGCAGTACAAAGATCAAAGAAGATTGAGTGAGGGAGCTGCCTGAGCGGCTGGAGAAGGAAGACAGCTGACTGGTAAGTGTCTGTACCGTGCAGATGGTGCTGCTGCAGCCAGGTATGCTGGCTGCAGATGGGAGAGGGAGGGAGCGAGCCCAGGCTGGAGCAGGGGTCAGCAAGGTAAGTATCATTAGTGTCAGTGGGAGGAATAGTGCCCCATTATTGGTGTCACAAATACCAATGATGGGACACTATTTCCCTCCCACTCACACCAACAATGGGGCACTATTCCTCCTCCCACTGACACTAACGATCGGGCACTATGCCCCCCCCCACTGACACCAACAAAGGGGCACTATTCCCTCCCCCACACTGACACCAATGATGGGGCACTATTTCCCCCCCTCCACTGACACCAATGACGGGGCACTATTCCTCCCACACTTACACCAATGATGGGGCACTATTCTTCCCACTGATACCAATGATGGGGCACTATTCCTCTCACTGACACCAATGATGTGGCACTATTCCTCCCACTGATACCAACAATGGGACACTATTCCTCCCACTGATACCAATGATGGGACACTATTCCTCCCACTGACACCAATGATGGGACACTATTCCTCCCACTGATACTAATGATAGAGCACTATTCCTCCCACTGATACCAATGAAGTGGCACTATTCCTCCCACTGATACCAATGATGGGGCACTATATCTCCCACACTGGCACTAATTATGGGGCACTATTCCTCCCACTGGTACCAACGATGGGACACTATTCCTCCCACTAACACCAATCCAATGATGGGGCACAATCGTTGGTATCAGTGGGAGGAATAGTGCCCCATCATTGGTGTCAGTGGGAGGAATAGTGTCCCATCATTAGTGCCAGTGTGGGAGATATAGTGCCCCATCATTGGTATCAGTGTGGAAGTAATAGTACCCCATCGTTGGTTTCAGTGGGAGGAATAGTGCCCCATTGTTGGTGTCAGTGGGAGGAATAGTGCCCTATCATTGGTGTCAGTGGGAGGAATAGCGCCTCGTCGTTGTTGGTGGGCAGAGCTCTAATAGGAAGAGGTGGGGCCTAAATAGGAAGGGGTGGAGTTTGCAGATGAAGGGGTGGATCTTAAACATGAAGGGGTGGGACAAATTTAGATGTGGGGGGGTGCCCGATTTTAGTCTTGCCTATTGCAGCACAAAACCAAAATACACCACTGACCATCATTATTGTGCAGAGCATTCGAAGACAGGATCCAGGATAGCTGGTGGTCTATTCTAAGCCCTGTTTACCTGTCCTCTGGTAAGGAAGGTGCACTGGATGACAAGTTTTGGTTCACAGAAGACACCTTTTTCACTATTTGAGTGTATGAGTTCATATCATTTGTTTTGCAATTGAAGGGAGGATTTGCAGTATGTTTTGTACTTGGTTTTTTTTGTCAATTTGGTACGGTACAGTACATCGATTGACAGGAGATATTGTGTTTTGGTTTTTGTTTTGTTTGTGTTTGTGCATTCACTTTCACTTTTTCTTGCTGTGATAGATTTTCACGTTTGCAGTCACTTAGTGCTGGTTGCACATAGTGTTTTCATTTATTTATATATATTTTCCCACACGGGTACACTGAGGTGTTTTGTAGGCATATTAAGTTATAAGGATAATGCACTATGTTTATTTCTTTATTTTGAGGTAATATGGGAACAAGGAAGAACCGTGTATGACTACGCATATCTTTGGACAGTTCACTACATAAGAAAAATATTTTTTGGACACTGGATGATTTTTAGTGATTTTGGATTTATTTAGAAGATTCATTTTCAGATCACAATTTGGATTTTTGCACGCATAATTTTTTTAAATTTTTTTTATTTATTTATATTTATGTGGCTCATTATCACTGTTAATATCTAAATCATGCTTCACCATTGTTACCCTCAGAAAGTGTGCCATGAGCAATGATATGTGTACAGACAGGATGTGGCCGAAAGAGGCTGGAGGACATCATCAGCACGTAGGTGCAAAAATGATGGAAAAAAGGGGAACAATGGTATTTTATGAAAACATGGTGATTCTTGTTGATATACAGTGTCATCTAGTTAGAGTTAGTTAGGGTACAATTGCTGCTTACCCTGCAAAAACTACTCTGATGGTTAGGTAGCTTGGAGACCATGTTCCTGTGCTTGACTACCTGTTATTGACTGTAAAATTTAAATCAACTAGTGTGCAAACTGAACTCTTTGTAAAGGAAGGCACTGCTATACTGGCAGGGATCTTTTTGTTACAATAAATCTACAATTAATGGATGGTCTTATTACAACATCTCCAGTGGCCCTTATGCTGCCAGTGTCCAATGTTTCACTACTCAGCACCATCTCACTGGGCTGTGCAAAGAACTTTGTACACAAAATTAATGTGTGAACAGATTTTAAACCAGTGGGTCAGATATTAAGATGCTTACCCTTCTCTTTAAGAGACTGTTTCCTAAGAACTTAGGAAATTACTAGAATATGCTTGTCTTTGATGCCCAGTACAAGAGCAATAATAGGACATTCTACTAAGCAAATGGACAAACTCAGGACTGAACCCTGTTCTACCTTACTAGAGTTTAAACATGGATTGTTCTTACTTGGTGGCTATATTGGCCATGGATCTCATCGCTTATTAGTACCAGAGACACTGAGAGAGAACTTTTACAACTTGCACATCAGAGTCACCAAAGAATTGTGCAAACAAAGCAAAGACTATGTGAACTATACAGGTGGACAGGCATTGATGCCCAAGTACTAAATGCTATACAGTCTTGTGTTACTTGTCAGAGTCATAACAAATCTGCTGTCAGACAAAGTCTACCACTTCAGTTAGTGCCATTATCTGATTCTGCTTGAGAGAAGTTTGCTATTGATTTTGTAGATTCTCCCACAGAGCCACACGTGTACTGCAGATTTGCTATATAGTTAATGGTTTATTACAGTATATGGCCAGAAATTGCTTTTGTCTCAAACATAGCATGTGCTACTGTATGTCAATGATGTTTCTCTCCATAGTTTTTAGCAGGGTATGTAAACCAAATGAATCCATGTCTAACAATGGACCACAATTTGTTTCATCTGAGTTTGAATCCTTTCAGAAAATTTTTAGTTTATTACCCTCCAGCAAATGGAGAGATTGAAAGATTAAAAAGAAGCCTTAAAGATGCTCTTCAGCCTGTGAATCTTACAGGGAAATCTTGGAAAATGTTTTACTACAGAGTTCTTACATATATACAGAGCCACTAAACATGCAACTACAAAAGCATCATCAGCTGAACTACTACATGGCAATCACAATAAACTACATGTGCCTCTGAACTCATCAGTTGCGAAGACTGTTAAAAATGATCAAGATATAAATAAGATACGGTATATACTGATCGGAAATGTGGTGTAAGACAGTAACACTTTCAGCCTGGATCTCCAAGTATTGTTAACATCCTTCCTCCATTATGCAAATATGTGGCCTCTGGCTCCTGGGTGGGCTTTAATGCCTAGAGGCCGCATACTGTATATGCGTACCATAATGTAAACAATGCTCTGTGGAGAGTGTGTGCCCCCCCCCCCCCGCTCCTGCTACAGTTACTGGTGGGCTCTACTAGTGATTGTGAGCTTTCTGATCATGTGACCGCTATGAAAGCCAATCATGGCAGTCACACGACTGAAATGCCCGCCTCCTGGCATCTGAAACCTCTTAAGGTCAATTTATTAAACAACGCATGCACTGCTCTTTTTCAGTGAGCATATTAGCACCTATAAAAGGGTTAGCAGCTAGTAGGCTGCTTTCATAGAGTGCACCTGTAGCTTTCCTGCAGGTTAGCTGCTGTAAGGGAATCCCGGTGAGACGATTGGCGAATAGAAATGTGCATGCGCACAGAAATGCGGTGAATACGGTGAATATTGGCACCAAGTGCCTCTGCCTGTGCTGAGTGCTGACTGGTCTTCAGCTGTTCCCTGTTTCCTGCTCGTTCCTGTGTGATTTCCTTGTTGCTGATCTGGCTTGTTCCTGACCTGACTCTTGATTACTCTCCTGCTTGATACTTGTTCCTGACTTCGGCTCTGCTCCTGACTTTGGCTTGCTTATGATTTGGTACCTTGCTGGCCACCCGTTGATGACCCCAGCTATTCCTATGACATTGCTCCTGTCTCCCATCCCAGCTTCCTGCCTTGCTCTGGTGCACACCTGGTGACCTACCATACCAGCTCTGCATACAGTATCACTACTGTTCCTGAATCGGTAGTCCATCAGTCTTTTAAGGACTCCAGCTGCAAGAGCTGCAAACAACATCTGCTGGCACTCTTGTCCCCCTGGTCCCTAGATACCCTCTGTTCCACTTCCAGTGGGGTCAGGGCTAGTGACACAAGTGAGGCCGACCTCGTCATTTCAGTCTCCAATCAGGTACGTGACGGCTACACTGAGCTATAGACTTCTATTATATCTTGAATGCAGGAGTTTTGGTCCACTTTCATAAATTGAACCATACCCGCAAGATAAAATAGAAGTCTATGGCAAAGGGCAGCTAACCTGCAGGAAAGCCGCAGGAAATCCACAGGTGTGGTATGATGGTGTAACAGAAAGGAAGCAGGGTCTAGTTGGAACAACTGGTTTTTCACTTTTTGCGTAATACACAAGACCTCCGTTTAGAAAGGTCGCACCTTATCAAATGACCAAAAAACATGTAGTAGGTCCCCTATGGCCTTCCCACATCTCCAGCAAAGATTGCAACTCATTCACTCTCTTATTATATCACGACTTGACTACTGTAACTCCCTCCTCACCGGCTTACCTCATCACAGGCTATCCCCGTTTCAGTCTATCCTGAATTCTGTGGCCAGACTCATCCACCTTACTAACCACTCCGTATCCGCCACCCCCCTCTGCCAATCCCTCCACTGGCTTCCGATTGCCCAACGCATAAAATTCAAATTACTAACATTGATGTACAAAGCTGTTCATAACACTGCCCCAAACTACATCACTGACCTGATATCCATTTACCACCCAAAACGTACTCTCTGCTCCTCACAAGACCTCCTACTCTCTAGTTCCCTGGTCTCCTCCTCCCATGCCCATCTCCAGGACTTCTCCAGGGCTCCCCCATCCTCTGGAACTCACTATCCTAATCCATCAGACTGTCACCTACCCTCCTCACCTTTAGGCGCACCCTGAAAACCCATCTCTTCAGGGAAGCCTACCCCGCCTTCACCTAATTGCTGATCTCCTCCACTCTTCCTACCACTCCATCCCCCACAGCTATTTCCTCCTGTACCATTATCCCCTCCCCCCTAGATTGTAAGCTCCAAGGAGCAGGGCCCTCGAACCCCTTGTGTATTGTATTGTATTGTTACTGTGCTGTCTCGTGTACTGTCTCCCATTATAATGTACAGCGCTGAGCAAACTGTTGGCGCTATATAAATACTGTATAATAATAATAATTGGAGCTCAGTGGGAACATGTTACTTAGGCAAGATGGTGTATAATACAATCTGGTGAGGATTATGAAGCCTAATTCCTGATACCTCAAATATATTGAGGTCTTATATGGAAAAAAAGGAGCTGAGGTGAATGAAATATGAAGATCCCGTTTCCATTTAACAATGTATGATGATCTATAACCTAGTTTGGGCAAGGTAGGCATGTCATAAGTCAATGAAATTGCATGTTTAAGATGTTCCAAAAAGTCACAAACGAACTGGGAGAGTATAATATAAGTTTACGATAAGATGTTCATTTTTAAAATGTTACATCTACTGAACCAAGAAAAGGTCCCTGTATGCCATCTATGCAGGTCTTGCTAAATCTGTTGGAGAAGGGGGGAGGATAATTAAGGGTAAAAGTGAGTGCGACATCCTAAGGGAGATTAATGCCTAAGTATCTGATTGATATATCTGCGCATTTAAATGGAAAATCAGTCTTAAGGAGTCATACAGCAGTTTCTGAAAGAGAAACATTCAAGGCCTCAGATTTTTGGTAATTTATATGAAAATATGATAGGTCACTAAATGTCTCCATCTCCCTCAGCCACTTTGGCGATGTCACCAGTGGATTGGTTATGAAAAAGAGAAGATCATCGGTGTAAGCTGCTACTTTCAAGGGAGGGGATTTACCTATAATAGGCCCAATACTCAGATTTGCCCTGATCCTTCCTAATGAAGGTTCTAATGTGAGAATAAAAGTCAGCAATGACAGGGTCCCATTGGTAATCTGAAATGGGGAGGATAAATGTCCATTATCTTTACCTGTGCTATGGGGTGGGAATAAATTGCCCTAATTCAGGCCATCATCCTATTACCCAAGCCCAAGTGGGCCAACATCCCCTCCATAAACTTCCAGTTTACTATATCAAAAGCCTTTTCAGCATCTGTTGATGACAACAATAGAGGGATGAAGCTGGAACAGGCAGCATGTATAATAGCAAATGCCTTAATCATATTGTCCCTGGCCTCTCTGGAAGAGGCAAAGCCCACCTGGTCTAGATTTACAATAATTGTTATATAAGGCAACAGTCCTGTGGCCAAAATTTTAATAACAAATTTGATATCTAAGTTCAAAAGAGAGATGGGTCTGTAATTTTGGCATAGTTACTACTGCTTCAACATAGGTCCTTTAGTGCATTCCACTTTGACTCTAATGACATTGACTGCTCAAGTCCTAAAAAAGGTTATGAAGGTCACAAATGCCATTATCTAAGCAGATTTTGAACAGAAACATTATGCTTTTACAATATGCAAGTTATCAACAGAACACGCCAAAGCAGGATTTTCAAACTTTCATATGACAACTTTTGAAGAGAGAAAGTAGTGTTACATAAAATAGGTCTAGTCTGGACAAAATAAATTGTCCTCTCATTGTGCTGATTATTCCTACCATAAAATGGGAGAGGATCTTGTCTCAGGTTTGCCTTCTATGAGTGGCATAAGGCAAGCTTCATCTGACATTGGTCTGCATAAATGTCAATGCCTATAATGTTTTTCCAATATTTGTCAAGCTGCTATGAGTATAGATATGAAGCTTGCCATCTTAGAAGGGTCCTAATACTGAAAGTGGCAAATAGAAAGCAGAACCCGCATCCCCACCCTTAGCTATTCCTAGATCATTTAGAGTATACGGATGTTCAATGTATAGAGGTATAATCATGAAATGAACACAACACTGTTTTTTTAAGAAAGAGCACATAAATGCTTGAAAAAAAAATATTTATTATGTATTCTAATTATGTTGTGCCTGTCTAGATGTTGTGGCTTCTGGTTTTCCGTGTTGAATAAATTGATGATAGCAGCTGCTTCAAGCCATCTGTACAGTGAAAAGTTCTGAAAAAAAAAAGAACCCACAGATTTCATTCAAGTGAATTCAATTACAAATTCAATCAGCTAGCATGGTCTTTACATTAGAAAGGCAGCCTTTTAATCAAAGGAGTAAACAGTCATTTTGGTTTATTCACAAAAGATTTTTATTTTCTTTTGTCTAATTATCCTGTGCAATTCACTTTGACACATTATGAATAATCGGCTGCCTATTAGAAAGCTTGTGATTTTTGGGCCAGTGAAATTTTGGAACATATTGTTTCTTCCTCTTAAATGTAACGTACTAAAAGACACAGTATGTACTATATAAGAAGTGTTTGTTAGATTGTGCCCTCTGTGGACTTTAGTAAGCCATGTTTTCCGGAGATGTTCAGAATTAGGTTTTAAAAATTAGTAGCCTTTTGAGAAGATTTAAAAGGAGTTTTTCAAGCTTAAAAATATCATAAGTTATGTAATCTTATACAGTCATTAAAGCTCATACTTGCTTAAAATTGTTGCATCAGATCCAAGGCCTATTGACCTTTGCCTGCAGTATAATAAATCTTCTAACCACAGGTAACAGTGAGAACGTTCTTTTATTAATAAATTGTAGCACATGACAGTTCATGATGTCCTTTGTTACTGCATGCTGCAGGGAGATTTTTATTTCTTAACCACTTATCGCCCACAATGTAGTACGGACTAAGCATGTGATTGTGTGAAATGCGTTATCATCCATGCACATGTCCTAATGCTTTTGGTGTCCTATGGATCAATAAATCATTTGTACATTTTTCATCATGCCTCCGGTGTGCGGCCAACCCTTCTTTCTTATGCATGTTATGTGGTGGTGAGCCAGGGTCTGCACCTGTTTTGGTTTGATACCAATTGTTTGCTTGAGCGGTATTTCCCTTATCCATTGAATACAAACGGGGAGCCGCTGTAGGCAAAGCAACGTACCCATACGTTACTACATACCACCAGGTTTCAGGCAAGTGCATGCGTTCCCCCCCCAGCCGTCACCCACTTGGACTGAACACAGAGGGAACCTGTCAACAAGTCCCGGCCAATGATTCACGCCTGGGACCTGCTGATTGGCTGGGTACAATCACAGCCCAGAGCTCTGTGTTGACATTCAACACAGAGCTCTGTGTTTCTCATCCCTGCAAAGAGGGGATAGGAAACTTAGAGATCTCTTAGTAAAAGCAGCACACTTTACACACATTACACATAGTTAGGCAAACATTTAACCCTTCGATCACCCTTGGGTTAACTCCTTCCCAGCCAGTGTTATTAGTACAGTGTGTATAATATTATCACTGATCACTGTATTAATGTCTCTGGTGATGTCAGTGGCAGTTAATCAGTTCCCCCCAGAGTCAGTTAGTGTCAGACTGCCCGCTCCACTATCGCAGTCCCAATATAAGTGTCAGGGACCATCGCGACGCATGGGTCTGCACATGCGTAGGTGTCTGTCAAGACATGCAGGCAGCACGGCACTAGGACCCAGGCGCACCCGTCGTCTATGACAGTGCTGGGCAGGCACTAGGACCTAGGCTGCGCCTGTCAGGTGCAGGGCGGGCTACTTAAACCAGCCCTGCACAGACACTTGTTGCCGAATGGTCTTTCTGCGATTCCTGTTATCTGATACCTGTGTTGTGAGTACTATTGATCTGGATTGTTTGACCTTGCTGCCTTCTCCTATCCTGACCCCCTGGCTTGCCTGACTTCACTCCTGGATGTTCCCCTTTAGATCTGATCTCCTGTTATTGACCTGGCGTGTGACCCGACCATTCTTTGCCTACTATTTTGTACCGCACCGACCCCCCGGCTACCGACTCGGCTTATTTGACTTAGCTTTCGCTCCTCCATCCATCCATCCCTCTAGGACCCCCTGGTCCCCTCACATCAGACTATCACCCCGTGGGAGCCCCTGGCGGACTCCTCTACCACTGGTGGGTATATCCAGTAGTCGCAACCTGGTCTCGGAGCGCTCCAAGTCCATCCCCACCATCAGGGGCTCTGGTGAACAAGTGCTCCGGAACTTAGACTCCGCGCTCTGGGGAAGCCCGACCAGTGGGTTGCTAGAGATGCTGTCAGGTGGTCCATTACAATAAGTCACTGATCGTCGCCATTAGTTGTACAAAAAAAATTTTAAAACTGAATTTCCAGTATACATCACATAGTTTGCAGGCGATATAACCTTCAAACAAACCAATGTATGTACCCTTATTGGGATTTTTTTTTTTTTAGCAAAGACGTAGCAGAATACATTTTGGACAAAATTTATGAAAAAATTTGATTTTTTAAAAATTGTTTTTATTAGATATAAATTATCGACAATAGTAAACAATATTGTTTTTTTTTTAATTTTCAGTCTTTTTGTCGTTTATATTGCAAAAAATAAAAAACCCACTTGTGATCAAATACCACCAAAAGAAAGCTCTATTTGTGTGAAAAAATTATATAAACTTAGGCATTGAAGCTGATTTACTGAAAGATTTGAGAATGTTCACACAAATTTTGTGAGGATTCAAATCAGTTATATAATCACATGAAAAGAAAATCCCCATTTACTTATTTAATCTACACATGAATGTGAATATTTTAACAATATATTGTGTGAACATTTTCAAATCTCATAGCGAATCAGCATCATTGTGACTAATAGTTAGTTGTGAACATGTAGTTCTTCTGTGGTCAAGGAATAACAGAGTTAAACATTTCTGTCATAAAACAGGATAGGATTGGTTATTGTATGCTTCAACATATCTCATTGGTGGTATATAGGTGAAGGAATAAGCTACTGTATATGTACTGGGGGGCTAATGCATCCATTTACCAATATACATCTGAAAGCATAAAAGAAATATTGCGTGCAGACTTTCATAAAGACTTTGAGGCAGAGAGGGGGAGCAGTGGGAGGGAGGGGATGAGGGCGGGTGGGGTGGGAGGAAGGTCCATGAGATGGGTAGTCTATGTGGGTTTTTGCTGTGGAGGAGAGATTGGTGGACCCAGAAGGCCGATTCCTATGCTTAAGAGGTAAAATATGGGGACAAAACTATACCTTGGTTAATATCTATTGCCCGAATCAAAACCCAGAATTGTTTCTGTATGGAGTGTTGGGGAAAATTATAGAGTTTAAGAGGGGGATGCTGGTCTTGGCAGGAGATTTTAATTTTTGTCTTGGCCCATGGATGGATACGTCATCGAACGTGCAGAGAGGAGGAGGTAAAAACTATGAATGTTGAAAAAGAGGTTACATCAAATGGAGATATGGAGGGTGAAACATCCTAGAGAAAGAGATTATACCTGCCTTCTCTCCGGTGCATAGATCGTACTCACGGTTGGATTATATAATGATCGAGCATAGACAATTGGACTCATTGGTTAAATCTAATATTGAAATTTATCTCGGATCATGCTCCTGTTACAGCAGGATTAAAGGAAGGAGGAGAACGGAACAAAAGGGCAATGTGGAGACTAAATGTGACACTTATACAGGACCCTGAAATAGAGATGAGACTAAGGGAGGAAATAGAGCAATTTTTTCTACTAAACAAAACTAAGATAGTCTCTGTGGCCACCATTTGGAAAGCACATAAGGCGTATGTGAGGGAAATCCTGATAGCCGCAGGAGCCAAAAATAAGAAAGATTGTGAGAGAAAAATAAAGGAGGTGATGGAGAAACTGTATAGATTTGAACAGTCACACAAAAAGATACAGGACACAGAGGTTTATTCAAGCATCATACTCAAAAGAGAAGAGTTAAAAGACCTATTGGAACAGGAATCAAAGAGGATTTTCAATAGGGTTTCAAAGGAAAGGTATCAGTGGGGGAATAAGCCAGGAAAATATCTGATGAAAAGACTTAAGGAAAAGAGATCAATAAACTATACTGAAAAAATTAAGAACGAAAAAGGAGAACTGGTCTACTCCACCACCAATATTGCTGAAACGTTCCAAAAATTCGATGGTAAGCTGTATAGTGTAAGCTGAGGGGGAAACGGCTGAAATATCAAAAGGCAGCAGACCTGCCAAAAATAGCAAAAGAAAAATTAGTGTCTTTAGAACAAGTTATCTCCCAGGAGGAAATTAATAAGGCCTTGAAGAATACAGCAGGGGGGAAGAGCCCAGGTCCCAACGGGTATACGGTGGGGTATTATAAGAATTTAGACATCTATTGGTCCTTAAGTTTTGTATATATATATATATATATATATATATATATATATATATATGAATGCCTTAGGAGAGGGAATGGGAATAAGAGCAGAATCATTGCAAGCGTATATAACGATCATTCTAAAAGAAGGAAAGGATAGCTCACAATGTGCTAGTTACAGACCTATTCACTTCTAAATACAGATACAAAACTGTTTGCGAAGGTGCTCGCTATCAAGTTAAAAGAGCTGATGCCTGAATGGATACACTTAGATCACGTGGGCTTTTGTCCCAGGAAGGGAAAGGAGGGATAATGGTTTAAGAACATTGTTTCTTTTACAGAAGGCAAAAAGAGAAAAATTACCAACAATTATATTGTCGATCAACGCTGAAAAATCTTTTGACAGGGTAGACTGGGGGTTCATGATAAATACCCCAGAGGTCTTGGGAATAGGTACTAAGATGATGAGTTGGATAAAGGAGCTCTATAATTGCCCGACAGCGGCAGTTAAGGTAAATGGGTTTCTCTCTCAGTTTTTTAAGATGTACAATGGTACAAGACAGGGATGCCCCCTATCCCCGTTATTATTTGTTTTATCCTTGGAGCCTTTGTTGGTGACTGTAAGAAAGAGTGTAGATATTAGAGGAATCAAGATAGACGAGGTAGAGCATAAGGTAGTGGCATATGCTGATGATATGCAGTTATACAGTATACTGTGAACCCTAGGTTAACGTTACCTAACCTAATGAGATTACTAAAAGAGTATGGAGAGCTTTCAAACTTGAAAATAAACCCCATAAAATCAGAGATCTTGAATATTAATGTTTCAAAGAAAGAGACTCAAACTCTACAAAAGGACTTCCCATTCTTATGGAGGAAGAAGGAATTGGGCTACCTGAGAAGACTTTCAAGGTAAAGGGTCTCTTGGATTGGGCGTATAAGTTTGGTTAAGATGGTGATAGTCCCAAAACTCCTATATAAATTTCATATGCTCCCAGTCCATAATCCAAGATCCTTCTTTGCGATAATAAAAAAATTAATACTTAAATATATATATGGGCTAATAAAAAACAAGAATTAGGTATGAACTTCTGTGTAATAAGAAAGAAAAAGAAGGATTAAATTTGCCTGATATTAAGAATTATTACGCAGCGGTGATACTGTCACGAATTGTAGACTGGACACATAATTCACAGGGGAAGAGTTGGGTTAAAATAGAAGGCACTTTAAGTAACACACGATTAGAGAGGATTATTTGGATACCACGAAAGTTTCGTATTATGGATGAGACTAGTAGTACACTGACGCAGGAGGTGTTAAGAGTATGGGATGGAATACATAAACAAATGGATTGGAAGTATAATTCACTGTTGATTCCCCTGGTGAAAACTGATTTTTTCCCGCCAGGGAAGGATAATATTTTGGGGAAATGGTTTAAGGATGTAGATGCATGGTTGGGGGATATAATAATTAAGGGGAAGTTGTGCACTTTTCAAGATTTAAAGAGTAAAAAAGAGATATTTGTGGCATTAGATGTATTGAGATATTATCAATTAAGACATTTTGTTTCGAAGTTGCCTCAACCCCTGAGGATGGCGAAGGACATGCTCTCGTTCGAAAAGATGTTGGGTTCTAGTATGGCTCCAAAACATGTCACTTCTGGGATATATAAGATTCTTACTGAAATGAGGGGGGTGGGTCCTCCTCTGTTCTTAGAGAAATGGGAAAGGGAACTGGGAAAAAAAATTAATGAATCACAGAAAAATAAAATGTTTAAGCTAACGCATGGGTTGATGAATATGAACACGGTCAAAACTAATTACAAATGTTTAGCGAGATGGTATTTGACACAGAGTGTTGCACATAGACAAGGAGTAGAAGTCTCACTGCTTTGTTGGAGGGATTGTGGAGCTAAGGGAACAATGGCACATATTTGGTGGGACTGTCAAAAAATACAGGGGTTGTGGCAAGATATAATCCAATTTATACAAGAGATACTGGGGACAACTATACAGTAGGATCCTTGGGTGTGTTTATTTTATAGGTCAGATGTACCGGTGAAGCAGTATAAAAATAGTGTATTATACCATCTAATTAGCACGGTTAAAGGGCTTATTCCCAAATTCTGGCAGGTACAGGAGCCTCCAACAATGAGGGGCTGGTTAGAGAG
This sequence comes from Staurois parvus, assembly GCF_062004578.1. Classification (NCBI taxonomy): domain Eukaryota; kingdom Metazoa; phylum Chordata; class Amphibia; order Anura; family Ranidae; genus Staurois; species Staurois parvus. The sequence continues at coordinate 5,980,110 of NW_028317809.1, read as the reverse complement.
GGTTGATTATATAAACAAGATGGATGAGTTATATCATATAGACAAAGGTAAAATGGAAAAATTTATAAAGGAATGGGGAAGATGGCTTGACTTCAAGACATCCAGAAAAGTGATCTGATCCATGGTAGGAGATTAAAAGAGAATGTCTTGTAAGACTGTAGCAGAAATAGGAAAATTGAAAAGAAAGGTAGGAGAGAAAGAAAGATTAGTAAGAAAAAGAAAAGTAGGAAGAGAGGGTTGAGGAGAAAGGTTATTGACATGAACTGGACTATTGGAAAGAGATGGGAAGAGTGATATGGACTGGGGTGGGGGAAAAAAAAAGAAAAGAAAATAAGGAGGAAGAAAAAGGCTCCTGGGGGATCACGGTATAGGGTTGCTAAAGCGACAGAAGGGCATTGTCAAACCTAGGTGGCTGGCTATATTAATCAAAGGTTGCCAAGTCCAGAGGAACTTGCCATGCGTGTCCAGCAGTATGGCTGTCAACTTCTCATTAACCATTATAAAGTTCATTCGATGTTTGACTGCCTCAAAACTGCGGAGGGGGGTTTTCCATGCTTTCACAATAGTCAGTTTGGTGGCTGTGAACAAATGTGATGCCAACTGTCGCTCGGGGTGGAGTAGGTCTTCTATTGGTTTAAATAATAGCACCTTATAGGGGTTGTGTTTAATATTTGTGTGAAACATGCGGAGGAGGGCATAAACCCTGTTCCAGAGTCTTCATACCCAAGGGCAGGACCACCAAATGTGGGCTATGGTGCCGACCTGTTGGCAACCCTGAAAACAATTTGGTGAGTAAGATGTGATAAAACGGGCCAATCAAGCTGGTGTGTAGTACCACCTACAGAAGATTTTATAGGCATTTTCCAAAATAAGTATGTTTTTCGAGTATTTGGATAATGTTTGGGTCATGATCTGCCAGTCCTGTTGATCGAGCTGGCCTCCTTATTTTTTAACACTTTTATTGCTATCACAAGAAATGTAAACAACCCTTGTGATAGCAATAAAGCTTTTTATGTAGTCATCTGCGGTCTATAAGACCCAAGATCTCTCCTCTACCCTTAAAAGCATGAGATAAAAAAAATTGCTAGATTTGAACAGGGCCTAACACAACAGCAATGGAATACTCAGCCCAGCCTCAGTCACTGACATTGCCAGTTGCCACACAGTCTATCAGAGTTACCTAGTATGAACAGAAGAATGGCAGCAGCAGCACAGCAGTGGTAAGTCTGGGGACACTCTCTGAGACTAGACCAAAAGGGAAAGAGGGACGCACCCGTGACCTGGAGAGCTGCAGTTAATTTATGCGGCGGACCGGCAGCCACACTATGCCCTATGCAAGCTTTGCATTCTGTGAGCCAGGGCCCAGGCAAAACTCCTCTTCCCCAAGCCCAAGGTGGGAAGTACTGCAAGCCAATGGAAATACAAGGTGTAGAGAGCGGTGGGTGGTGTGACGATTGTTCGCACTAGAGACAAGGAAGCTGTACCTGACAGCCATCTTGTTAGGTCTCAGCCATGTTCTCTCCTGTCCTCCCTCCTCCCTTTTCAATGGAATGCATAGCTATAAGTTGAATGGAGGTCAAGAGGATCTCTTATCCTAAATAAAACACAGATAGATAAGCTTCAGGGCTGTAAACCGCTAATTAGTCTGGTTCCAGGGGGTCTGCTTGAAAACCACTTTCCTCTGCCCGATTGTAAAACAATAACTCAGTCAGTTATGACCTGTTAGGCCTATAGGGCTAGAGCGTGCCATAAAACGTACATTCCACATGAGTCATTTTTCGTACAATTCATAAACCTCAGCAGAAACTGGGCACATTAATATGAAGTACAGTCATGGCCGAAATTGTTGGCACCCTTGATATTTTTCCTGAAAATCAAGTATTTCACACAAAAAAGGTATTGCATTAACACATGTTTTGCTATACACATGTTTATTCCCTTTGTATGTATTGGAACAAATATAAAACAGAGGCAGAAAAGCAAATATGACATAATGTCACACAAAACCCCAAAAATGGGCTGGACAAAAGTATTGGCACCCTTAACTTAATATTTGGTTGCACACCCTTTGGAAAACATAACTGAAATCAGTCGCTTCCTATAACCATCAATAAGCTTCTGACACCTCTCACCCGGAATTTTGGACCACTCTTCCTTTGCAAACAGCTCCAGGTCTCTCTTATTGGAAGGACACCTTTTCCCAACAGCAATTTTAAGATCTCTCCACAGGTGTTCAATGGGATTTAGATCTGGGCTCATTGCTGGCCACTTCAGAACTCTCCAGCGCTTCTTTGCCATCCATTTCTGAGTGCTTTTTGACGTATGTTTGGGGTCATTGTCCTGCTGGAAGACCCAGGATCTTGGACGCAAACCCAGCTTTCTGACACTGGGCCCTACAGTGCGACCCAAAATCCTTTGGTAATCCTCAGATTTCATGATGCCTTGCACACAGTCAAGGCACCCAGTGCCAGAGGCAGCAAAACAACCCCAAAACATCATTGAACCTCCACCATATTTTACCGTAGGTACTGTGTTTTGTTCTTTGTAGGCCTCATTCCGTTTTCGGTAAACAGTAGAATGATGTGCTTTACCGAAAAGCTCTATCTTGGTCTCATCTGTCCACAAGACGTTTTCCCAGAAGGCTTTTGGCTTACTCAAGTACATTTTGGCAAACTGTAGTCTTGCTTTTTTATGTCTCTGTGTCAGCAGTGGGGTCCTCCTGGGTCTCCTGCCATAGCGTTTCATTTCATTTAAATGTCGACGGATAGTTCGCGCTGACACTGATGCTCCCTGAGCCTGCAGGACAGCTTGAATGTCTTTGGAACATGTTTGGGGCTGCTTATCCACCATCCGGACTATTCTGCGTTGCAATCTTTCATCAATTTTCCTCATCCGTCCACGACCAGGGAGATTAGCTACAGTGCCATGGGTTGCAAACTTCTTGATAATGTTGCGCACTGTGGACAAAGGCAAATCTAGTTCTCTGGAGATGGACTTGTAACCTTGAGATTGTTGATATTTTGCCACAATTTTGGTTCTCAGGTCCTCAGACAGTTCTCGTCTCCTCTTTCTGTTGTCCATGCTTAGTGTGGCACAGACAGACACACAATGCAAAGGTTAAGTGAACGTCTCTCCTTTTTATCTGCTTTCAGGTGTGATTTCTATATTGCCCACACCTGTTACTTGCCCCAGGTGAGTTTACAGGAGCATCACATGCTTGTAACATTCTTATTTATCCGCAGTTGTGAAAGGGTGCCAATACTTTTGTCCAGCCCATTTTTGGAGGTTTGTGTGACATTATGTCGAATTTGCTTTCTTTCCTCCCTTTTTTTGTTTTGTCCCAATACACACAAAGGGAATAAACATGTGTATAGCAAAACATGTGTTAATGCAATACGTTTCGTGAGAAATACATGATTTCCTGGAGAAATATCAAGGGTGCCAACAATTTCGGCCATGACTGTATATATTCGGATAGATCATTTTAATATGAGTTACCCAAGACCTTACATCACTATACTAGTACCTGCAAGAGAGAAAAAGCAGTCTCTTTTATTCTGAGTAACAAGGGTATGCTATGTTTGGTATCTTTGCATTTGGAATATAATTCTAAATATTAATCTGCCAGTTGCTAGGATACTACCTGTACCTATTGAAGGTTATTGACCTTAGTATGAAATTGTAAGGGATTTGGTCATAACCTTGGTTACCGCCTAACACCCGTCCCCAAACTGGATGATTGGTCATTTGTTCTCAGGAGACACCCCTTTGATGTGATAGAAAAAGACTGACAGGCTGGAGAAAGACAGCTCTCGTTTAACATCAATCAGGAACCATCTCAGAGACTTGAGAGCCTCCCTACTTTTTCCTCCCTGCACTGTGAATGTTTACATGTTATGTGCAATTAAACCATGGCAACATCTAATGTTTGTGTAGGATTATGTTCAGCAGACTGTGTTCTTCTATTGTTGTGACTTAGATGACGTTCAGAGCACATTTTATGCCCAATTCATGCAAAACTCCACGTAATCCCAAGGGGTTCACATACTTTTTCTTGCAACTGTATATGAGGCTGCACTGCAACTGTCCCACAAAACGTACACGGTTGCAGGGTGATGGTGTAGCATTTATAAGGATATAGCAGGCTGAGAGAAGGCAACGTATCACCTCCCATGAAACATCTCTGAGAAGCGATTCTTGGTGGATTACTTTTCCAAGAGACAGCAATGGTTGACCCCTCTGCCCATTCTCTCCCCTGACACCCCTGCACTGTGACCCCTCTACACCCCAGATACCCCCTGCACTGTCACCTCTCTACCTCACAGATATCCCCCATACTGCAACCCCTCTACCCATTTCCCCCCCACCGATACCCCCTGCATTGTGACCCCTCTATCCATTCCTCCCCAATACACCCTGCACTGATTCCGCTTTTCATTTACCCCCCCATATACCCCTGCACTATAACCCCCCTACACATGCACTCGCATACCCCCCTCACTGTGACCCATCTACCCATTCCCTCCAGCACTGTGGTGACCCCTCTACCTATTATCCCCCCCTCAATACCCCCCTACAATGTGACCCCTCTACCCATCCCCCCCCCCACTGTCACCCCTTAATACCTATGACCATGCAAGTTCCCCCCCCATCCCCCCTCACCATTTTTTCCCTCCATACGCCCTAGATGTCCCCCAGCACTGTTATCTTATCAATACCATACCCCTTTTCTAATGCAAATACAGTTATGTGAAGTTTTATGTGCTCCTCTCCAGCACTGTGACAAGGACTTACCTATGTACCATGTCATGCCGGCAGAAGGCGGTCTGAAACTCAGCGGCATCCACAGCCCACCACACAGTCACAGTTCCCCCACACAAGGCTGCTCTCCAGATTATTGATGTAGTTGCTGCTGCTGGTTTCAAATTCCCAGTGTTAGGGGCCTACCGGCGGTAGCCTCTAGCGTTCCACAGACCGGAATTCCCCAAGGCGCGGAATCTAAGCCCCGACCTGCTTGTTCACCAGGGCCCCTGATGGTGGGGATGGACTTGGAGCAGGCCGAAACCAGGTCGCGGCCCCTGGGTGCACCCAGCTGTGGTAGAAGCGCTTGCCGGAGGTGTATAGCAGGTGAGAGCCTGATGTAAGGAGGTAGAAAGAGTAGAGTCGGGCAGGTCAGGCCGGTAGCGGTGGAGGCAGCACGGTACAAAACAGTAGACAGAAGGATAAACTGGTCACGAGCCGAGTTCGGTAACAGGAGATCAAAACATGTGGGATTAGACAGGAGAATGGTCAGGTAAGCCAAGGTTCAGAGCAGGAGACAATCAGCACAACAAGGTCAGGCAGGATCGGCAACAAAGCAATCTTAAATCAGGAACACAGGATACAGGTAAGACCATAAGGCAATTAGAGCACAGACCTGACCTGTTTTAAATAGGGCGCCCTGCGCCCTGATTGGTGCCAGGCGCGCATCCGCAATCGTGAGTGCGCATGCGCGACCGCCGCTGCCGTTGCGGGTGCCCAGGTCCCAATGCTCGCACGCTGGTGCGGCTGGGCATACCGCGCATGCGCAGACCCGTGCGCGATTGTGGACAAATCTGGGGTCCCTGACACCCCGCCTGAACAAAACTTGTCACAGGCACAGCACGGGCTGAATGCCGGGGGTTGCAGACTCAGAGGGATATGGATGAGGGGGTGGAGCAGATTCAACCTCCTTCCTCCTCCATTCAGGGGCGGGGAGAGAAAAGGGGAATTGCGCTATCTGCCCAATTTAGAAAGTAGTTTTCATAGCTGCAGCCAGCTGCCAGCACTCCCCCTATTAGAGGCTCCTGGTCTTCTCTCTGGCAGGAGCCTCTCATGGGGCCCCTTACTGGCCATGGGCGGTATAAATTTGTGTCAGCCTGAGCCAGCCCAAGCACAACATACCAGCGTTGAACAGCGTGAGTGTGGCAATAGCATAATGATCTGTTGACTCTTGCTGCAGCTGCTTTATTACACACACTACGACACTCTGCCACTGACTGCTCTGCTACTTGTGGCTCGTGCCCTGTGCAGCTGGCAACAAAGCAGGGATTTTTGGCAGATGCTCTGAAGGAGTTTGAACCCCCTTGACCCCCCCCCCCATCTACGTCCCTGCGTGAATTGTATTCTTATAAACAATGCCACCAAATCTGGCTCTCTTGGACGATGCTTCATGAACCTTCTGAGCTAAGAACCTCCTTGCAGGCCAGGGCTAAGCCCTGACCCTAATTTACAGGTCTGTGACATTTCTGGTTGCCCACTCCTGGCTACATAAGTATTTTTCTTCTTCTTTTCTCCATTCCTCTGTTTCAGTTTTTTTCTTTTGTTTCTTTTTGCCCTCCCCCCCTTTTTTTTTTTTTACTCCTTCCCTCCTCCTCCATTTTCTCAGGGCTCCAGGATTGATTTTGTGGTTCATATCCACAGTTTCACTTCTGTATCCTTTACGCAGTGGTGCTCCTGTTGAGTAGCTTCTCCGATGCTGTCAGCTGCTTTCTCAGCTGCTATTATACTGCTCATATCTGGGTAGGTTCATGTATAATCTCCTTGGTCCTGGCATTATTTATCTTATGCACAAATTTTTTTTCTTATTTGCCATTTGTATATTTTTATATGTATTTACTACCCTGTACCAGGGGCGGACTGACAACTCATGGGGCCCCGGGCAATAGGGGATCATGGGGCCCCTGTGTTCTTGCCCAAACTCAAAAAAGCCTATGAAAAAGGTACCAGGGGAATCTCATGGGGCCCCCTACTGACCCCGGGCCCTCAGGCAGTGCCCGAGTTTCCAAATTGTCAGTCAGCCCCTGCCCTGTACTGTACAATTGTACCTTGTTTCCTTGTACCCTACAATCCTGTTTTGTATCTGACAACTTTAAGGTAAGCTTGAACACAGACCCCAACCACGGCACTGCCTTGAGTTTGCATTTTCTTCCTGTGCCTGCATGGGTTTCCTCTGGGTCTCTGGTTTCCTCCCACACTCCAAAGACATGCTGACAGGTTAATTGGCTCCTGTCTAAATTGGCCCTAGTATGTGTATGTATGAATGTGAGTTAGAGACATTAGATTGAAAGTTCCTTGAGGGCAGAGACTGATATGAATTTATAATATACATGTAAAGAGCTGTGTAAATTGATGGGGCTATATAAGTACCTGTAGTAAATAAATGTGCTTAGGACCATATTGAAGTCCATATCAGTAGAGTTTACACTTGATCTCATAAGATACAGCACCACATCCCCATTAAATGATGGCAGCTACCCCTAACACCAGCTGCCATCCTCTTCTGGTTGTGTTGTACCTGCTGTTGGAGACCAGTGTCTGATCAGGTCCAGAGCAACAGGGTAATTAAAGGAAGGGTTATAATATCTCCATCCATGACCGGTGCTTCCACTAGGCAGCCACCTAGGCCGAACTGCCACCTAGGGGCACCTGGGTGCAGCACAGGCCAGCGCTCTCTCTTTGTGGCCTATGGACCTCTTGCATGAATTCTTCATTTCTCTGAAGAGTCTCCCTCTCCTCATACACAGGGAATGATGAGAGAATAATTGCATCTTTACTCTGTACAATTGTCTCACAGTGTGTCCACACACATGACCGTTTAGTAAATCTCTTAGCAGTCTCTGATCCGAGGATCAGTCCAAACATCTCCAGTACACACAATCCTCCAACTGTAACAGGGAGTCGGCTATTAATTTAATTATTTATTTCAGGTACTTATATAACACTGTCAATTTACGCAGCACTTTACATACATATTATACATTCACATCAGTCCCTAACCCTCATGGGGTGTGCAATCTAAGGTCCCTAACTTACATTCATACATACACATACTAGGGACAATTTATACAGGATCCAATTCACCTACCAGCATGTCTGTGGAGTGTGGGAGGAAACCGGAGTACCCGGTGGAAACCCACGCAGGCACAGGGAGAACATGCAAACTCCAGGCAGGAGGTGCCGTGGCTGGGCTAGTGACCAAATAAGACGTTTCTAGCACTGGTTCCACCTTCTTTTACACAGCTGGAGCCAATCAATAGGCGAGGGTGTGCTCTGGTTTGAGGGTTAACGCTATGTGAGTGGGATGACTGTGGCCCAATGTGTATGAGCAGGAAGCAGTGTAGTGCTGGGAGGCCACCTGTCTTCCCTGGGAGCTGCAGCCTGGAATCTGCATCCTGGCAGGAGCCATTATAGGTGAGCCGAGCCTAGGAGGATGGTAGGTAGTGACAGGAGGAGGAGAGGGGAGGACAGCGGTTGGGATGAGGGGAGCAGATGCTGAATGATCATGTGGGATGCTACCACGTCATGATTGATCCTTCAGCTGAGGAGTGGAGTGGCAGAGGGGGAAGAAGAAAGAACAGAGGAAGATGCCGGGTGTCTGAAGCCAGTGTAGCAGCTGAGCTACCGCTCCTTCCAGTGTTCCTCTTAGACTTAGTCCCTTACTGAAAGCGGGCTGGCGGCTGCTGATCTCTGCAGAGTTTTGTAACTCTGTCTCTTTTTTTTGTTTCTCTGTCTGATTGGTTACTACAGTTAATTTATATTTCGTTACTATATATTTTGTCTTTAATATTGGTGCTGGTGGCATCTTATGGCACTTATTTTTGCAAATTAGAAGAAATTTAGCAGTTTCATGTTTTGTTTATTTAATATTTTCTACAGTTTAAAAAAATTGGTTTTTTTTTTGGGGGGGAGGGTGTAAGTAGATTGCCTAGGGCACAAAATAGGCTAGCATCATCCCTGTCTCCATCCTTACAGAGGGTTTGCACTCTCTGTCTCTAATATACAAGAGTACAGAATGTCTTTTTCCTGTTGAAAAACTGATAATGGTAATTTAGAAGGTTAGCTTTCATACAACAAAGCCACTCAATCTTTATCCCAAGACTGATAAGCTTGGGGCTTTTAGTTTCCTGTAACTCTCTGGACGTCCTGACACTGAGATCCCCACGCTGGTTTGGTCTTTGTTACTCTCCTCCCAGGGGGTTTGTTTGGTGAGGTGGTGGCCTCCAATACTTAGCAGATGGTAGATGGTGCAGCTCTTTTACAACTCTATCCTTCACAGTTCCTGATGAAGTGGGTTCAGTGACCCACAAAATGCACTGACCTTGCCTGGACCCCATCATGTAACCAGCATGCAAGATATGATGAATGAAAAATCTTTCCGTGATATTTATAATATGCTGAAGGTTGTGAGTAACCAGGTATTGTATATTGGTGTTGTTTTGTACATTTGGTATAAGTTGAGAAAGAAATGCCCGTAGCGAATAGGGAAGAATGGAAATAGCGCAGGGCATACATGACTAGGCCCAGAGTGGTGTAGGGAACGGAAAGGGTTAAATTTAGCTCCAGGGGGTGGGGATTGATTGGGGAATTATAGCATTGGCCAGATGTGGAGTGTAGGTGGGGTTTGTGGTACCTTAGGGTGGGGGGTTCTGCGGAAGGGGCGTCAGTGCAGCTGGACGTAGCAAGGAACAGAGCTTCCCTCCCGCCCTCCCTGTTTGGTTGGGTATAGGGTCTCGTCCGGAGGCAGGTGAGAATAAAAAAAAAAAAAAAAAAAATGGCAACCGGGTTGGAAAGGGGGGTTTTTTCGTTGGTTCGTGGGCGGTTGTTGGTCTTTGGAGGCGGTTCTCATCTTGGAAGGTAAAACAATGGTGTGGGACCCCATCCGTGGTATGGGGGGCCCGGTGGATATTCCCAGTTAACCAAGGTTTAACTGGAAGGTGGTGGTGCTGCACTGCGGACGGTATGGTTGTCTCCGAGCTGGTTGGTTGCGGCTGGAGGCCTGGTGTATAGGGTTGTCCGCAGGTGCATTTTGGATCGTTTGTGGGTGCCTTTGAAGACCAACAACAATTCTTTGGTTTCTGTTAAGGAACGGTTGATGTATGTTAAAATGTGAAGTTGTTAATAAAAGGCCATGTTGGCCATTTACTCCAAAATGGTGTCATGTTTTTTGTAAAGTTTAGTCGGTTAAGGGGGTGTGGAGTGGTATGGTTAAGTAAAGGTGGAAGTCGGAGTGGACAAGCCTATCTATGGTGCATTAGTCATGAATTTGTTACTTTTGGAAAGCAGACATTGCCTAAATAAAAAAGTTGGTTGCCTGTCAGTATGCTGAAGAGAAGGACCCCTGCTCTTTATAAGGGATGAGATGTTCTTTCTGTAGTGGTCTTCCTGTGGACATGTTAAGTGGATATGCCCCATTGCCTGCTAAGTCAGAGCCAGACCTCCCCAATCAGCAAAGCTCATGTTCTCTGCTGATTTGAGAGTTGTAGCTCTGGCTCAGCAGGAGGCAAGTCAAACTAATTGCAGAAAGTCCACTGCTTCCACAGAGAGCAAGAGTCTTTCTCTACAACATACTGGCAGGGTACAGACTTTTCTAAATAAAATAAACTGACTTTTCATATCTTTTTTATGCATACAGTATGGCATATGTATTTAGCTGGTTTAAACTGAAAGCTGGGCTTTAAAACATCTTACTACCCTCCAACCTTTGCACAATGTGATTAATTTAGCAAAACCAGAGATAGAATGTGCTAATGGAAGCAACATAAGATCTACTTAATATGCAGCACTAAGTTTCAACCACAGAGATTACCTAACAAGGGAAGTAAAAGACCATGTTTTCTGAACAATAAAGAGTCTTCTGACTGGCTGAAGAGTCCTCTGAACCCTTTTCTCTTTCATCCTATATTTCTCTTTCTCAATTTAAGGAAAATGTCACAGAAAAATGGTTGTAATGTACTTTTTGACAAGTGTAAAAGCATTATCATTTTGAATATCCACCATTCTGCAACAGAATCCTCTGTACAGGATGTCAAGTATGAGTCCTGGAAGTCAGATATGTTTTCCCATTATTTGGGCTGCAGGATGAGGAGTCCCAGGGTGATATAATACAGAGGCAAAGCTGATTTTCAGCTTTACCAGGATTATTAAGTGTTTACATGGTGGGACCCAGAATTTGGAGGCTCAGAGAGATTGTGGGTAGGAAAGAACTTCCAACCCTGATTCCAGGTTAACTCCTAGATTGTAAGCTCCGAGGAGCAGGGCCCTCCTATCCCTCTTGTATTGAATTGTACTGTTGCTGTATTGTCTCCCGTTATATTGTAAAGCGCTGAGCAAACTGTTGGCGCTATATAAATCCTGTATAATAATAATCTTAGATTGTAAGCTCCCAGGATCAGGCCCTCCTAACCCTCCTGTATTGAACTGTATTGTTGCTGTATTGTCTCCCGTTATATTGTAAAGCGCTGAGCAAACTGTTGGCGCTATATAAATCCTGTATAATAATAATAATAATAACTCACTTGTTTGGGAGGGCTGAAAAAGTCAGGAAGCTGTCAGGAGTTGTTTGTGAGGTGTTGAATGGAGAAGGAGACAGTTGTCTGAGAACTGTGGACTATGACTACTGAAGTCAACAATCTTATTATATGTGTAGTGTTCAAATTTCATTAAATATAAAGTCCTTAATCAGGTCCCACAGAAATTTTATATATATATATATATATATTTATTTATTTCAGGTACCTATATAGCACCATCAATTTATGCAGCGCTTTACATATATATTGTACATTCACATCAGTCCCTAACCCTCAAGGGGTATACAATCTAAGGACCCTAACTTACATTCATACATACTAGGGCCAATTTAGACAGGAGCCAATTAACCTACCAGAATGTCTTTAGAGTACCCAGATGAAACCCACACAGGCACAGGGAGAACATGCAAACTCCAGGCAGGTGGTGCCGTGGTTGGGATTTGAACAGGCCCTAGTACTATATATATAAATAGTAGTGCTCTTTAAAATAAAAATATATATCCCTTCTATTTATAACTTTTTTGTGCACCCACACACAAGTCTGTAATACTGTGCCACCTTCCAAAATTATCTTGTGTACATGAAGACCTCAAACTGTTGGAAATGTACTCACCGTTTAAAATAGACCTCTAGATTATAGGAGGTCATATAGTGCTTTATTCATATAAATATATCCAAACCGATACTCTTCTTTTTATTTGTCATTCATTCATCTCCTCTGTTCACCAACAATCCAGAGTTCTTCAGCCTTTAAGAGAGAAAAAAAACATACAGTGCCTACTGTCTCAAAACAGTAGACAGACACCAGACAAAAATCAAAATACTCCCAAAAATATTTTGAATGTAGTATGTTCACCTGAAATCTTAGACCTCTGAATGATTCTGAGGTCTAATACCACGTTAAAGTGGTTGTAAATTCTAAACATTTTTACCTTAATGTTTCAAGGTAAAAAATGTTTAGGTTAAAGTATCAACCCCTCATCCCCCCTCCTCCCATACATAACTAAACCCGATCTCAATCCAGCACTGTGCACGAGAGCAGCGGCTCTTCTCCTCTTCTCCTCGTTCTCATAGGCTTTGCTGAGAACAGTGGGAGCCATTGGTTCCTGCTGCTGTCATTCAAATATTGTGAATATGGAGAAGGTAGCTATATATTTTATGTATTTTTATACATATTTTTGAGGACATATACGTTTTTGTGCTTTTTTTCTATTGTTGAATTAATGTATTGTTTTTAATAGTGCATTTGTTTCCAACATTTGGATGTTTAAATAGATGGCACTGCATGTTAACACTGCAGCCTGAAGGTGGTAGTGTTCATCTGCAGGCTGGAAGCTTTAATTTTTGCCAATGGAGCCTTCAGCCTGCATGTGATCACTATGTCAGAGCTGACATAATGATCACATGATCTGGAAACATTCTAATTAGGTCCCAGTTGTCATTGAAGATCTTAGCTATCATTGAGAGCTGGGTTTGAAAGCCAGCAGCATGCCAAGTGTTGGCTGCTGGTTCACGAAGGGAGGAATGTCCATTAACATATCCTCAGAATCAGCTTCATGCAAGTGACTTCAACATATAAAGTCATAATTTTCATAATCATGTTCAGACAATCCACAACTGATCTAGTGTGGCAGTCAAAAAATGTTCAAAAAAACAAATTGAATACCATAAATGGGTTAGACAGTGGTTATATCAGGATTTTATTACTTTAAAGCAGAATTCCAGCCAAAAACCTATTTACTTGTCCCTGTTGCTGATTTCCTACCTTCACTGAATATGTCATCCATCTTCTGGTTCACTCAGTAGTTGCTCTGAAATAGCCTATTCATTTTCAAATCAAACTGGTAATTTTCTTTGGTTCCCTGTTTGTAAGACCAGTGGCTGCTATGCCTCTTATTCTACCCATCACTGGTCTTGGCACATCCCTTCTGTAGTTCTTTGTCCAGGAAGTGATGTAATTCAGCCCCACTTGCAGTGGTGGGTGGACCAGGACTCTCAGACACAGTCAACATGTACAGGCCTAGTGTACCCACCCACATTCACTGCCATTCCTTGTGGATGATGGGAACTGTAGTTTCCTTTTACTGCATAGAGCAGAGGATATGATGTAATCCCTTTTGTTACTTCTCCTCCTTGGCAGAGCAGATGCTGTTATGTTTTGACTTTTCTCCTAAATGGTAAGGATTTTCAAAATGTTATTAACTGTTTTGTGTTTTGTGTAGGGGTGTACTAATGGGTGATTTTTTGCCTATCCCTGAGTTCTTCTTTAAATGTAGGAGATTGGTAAAATAGTTTTAATTACACAGCCCATGAATTGGGCACACTTCCATCTGATTTATCTTTAAAACGTTGGATATGAAGAGTTGGGGGTTATCATAGTTTTAGGTTAGTATGCATATTGCATAAGCCAGTTGGCACAAGGGGCAATAAATCTTTTCCTGGTTTGGATAATACTGTAATATACTGTAGAATGTGGGATCATGGCAAGCTATAATTCTGGAAAACATTTGTAAAAATGGACAGTAAATCTAAAAAGTCCCAGGATCTTTCTGGCTGTTGATGGCTAATCATCTTAATAGCAAAATGATAGCTTGCCACTTTTGTTTTATGCATACAAGTAACTATAGATCTTAAAAAATAGGGTACCCAGGCACAAAAACTTTTATGCATCCATGGTCAGAACCTTAAAAATTGTTTATTGGTTGGACATTTACATCAACTAAATAGTGCACATAAGACAAGCTCTCCATGGAGCTGAAAGTAGGAGCTTAATGTATATCTGCCTAATCAGCTGAGAGCAATAGGAAACAAGCAACTGTTTTGCACCTAGTGTATTTGTTTGCCGCAGTCATTTTAGGTCTATACGCTGTTAGATTATTCCATAATTGTATTTTAAAATTTGCACCAGTGTATGCTTTACTATGATATTTCAGTTCTGCACTGACTATTCCTTGCCCCTTTCTCAAATGTTGGGAATTCTGTTTTTTCCTTTCTACTTGGACAAGGTGTTTATGGAATACTGTGTTTCAAAAAGTGATTTTCTTAGCACTCTTTTTAAAAGATCTTTTTATAAAGCTGTATGGAGACTATCACTGCCAGCCTTTTCTTTTGAATTTACTCTAAAGCTGGTCGTATTGGTGTCAAAATAATGTTTGTTTTCAACAGATTTTATGTCTCTCTGTAATAATTGTGCTTTATATTACTTGAATACTGATATTTTTAGGCTTAGTTAACCTATGTTACACAATTATATTGGTGGATTACAAGATTTCTTATTGATATGGATGTATATAAAGTCAGATCCATAAATATTGGGACATCGACACAATTCTAACATTTTTGGCTCTATGCACCACCACAATGTATTTGAAATGAAACAAACAAGATGTGCTTTAACTGCAGACTGTCAGCTTTAACCACTTCCAGACCGGACACTTTTACCCCCTTCCTGACCAGGGCAATTTTCAGCTTTTAGCGCTATCACACTTTGAATGACAATTGCGCGGTCATGCAACACTGTACCCAAATTAATTTTTTACCATTTTTTTGAGATAGATAAAGCTTTATTTTGGTGGTATTTATTCACCGCTGGGATTTATATTTTTTTTGCTATGTAAATGAAATGTCCAAAAATTTTGAAAAAAAGTGTTTTTTTTATAAAATTTTGCAAATAAATAATATTTCATCATAAATCTTAGCCAAAATTTATTCCGTTATCTTTTTAGTAAAAAAAAAAAAATCCAAATTAGTTTATAAGCAAAAATTATAATTTTTAAACATTTTTTTTTACATTTTTATTTTATTTTTTTATATTATTATTTTTTATTTTTATTTTTATTTTTTACATACTGTCACCCTAGCAGTACAGTGTCACCATGGTGACACTGTACTACTTGTGAGGGGTGATGAAGATTTTTTTTTTTTTTTTTACACTGATTGCTTTTACACCCATATAGGATGTAAAAGCAATCATTTCTCTTTCTCTCTGTGTGCATTCATGCACTCATTGAGAAGAACTGAGTGAGCTGTGATTGGTCACATCCTGTCACATGGTACAAGGCTTTTGTGAATAGCCTTGTACCATGTGACCTCTGTGATCATTCACAGATTTCACACATAGTAAGCAATGATGTCACAAGTGACATCTTGCTTACTACTTTGCATGTGATCACTGATTGGCCAATCAGTGATCACATGATCGGGACCTCGTACAGAGGTCCCGTCCGACGATCGGTGTTTCACTGTGTCTGTTTATTGACGGCCACCCGACCCTGCAGTGTCACCGTCCGGCCGTTTATATACAACGGCCGGTCGGCAAGTGGTTAATTTGAGGGTATTTACATCCAAATCAGGAGAACGGTGTAGGAATTACAACAGTTTGCATATGTGCCTCCCACTTGTTAAGGGACCAAAAGTAATGGGACAATTGGCTTCTCAGCTGTTCCATGGCCAGGTGTGTGTTATTCTCTCATTATCCCAATTACAATGAGCAGATAAAAGGTCCAGAGTTAATTTCAAGTGTACTATTTGCATTTGGAATCTGTTGCTGTCAACTCAAGATGAGATCCAAAGAGCTGTCACTATCAGTGAAGCAAGCCATCATTAAACTGAAAAAACAAAACAAACCCATCAGAGAGATAGCAAAACATTAGGCATGGCCAAAACAACTGTTTGGAACATTCTTAAAAAGAAGGAACGCACCGGTGAGCTCAGCAACACCAACAGACCCGGAAGACCACGGAAAACAACTGTGGTGGATGACCGAAGAATTCTTTCCCTGGTGAAAAAAACACCCTTCAAAACAGCTGGCCAGATCAAGAACACTCTCCAGGAGGTAGGTGTATGTGTGTCAAAGTAAACAATCAAGAGAAGACTTCACCAGAGTGAATACAGAGGGTTCACCACAAGATGGAAACCATTGGTGAGCCTCAAAAACAGGAAGGCCAGATTAGAGTTTGCCAAACGACATCTAAAAAAGCCTTCACAGTTCTTGAACAACATCCTATGGACAGATGAGACCAAGATCAACTTGTACCAGAGTGATGTGAGTAAAAGAGTATGGAGAAGGAAAGGAACTGCTCATGATCCTAAGCATACCACCTCATCAGTGAAGCATGGTGGTGGTAGTGTCATGGCGTGGGCATGTATGGCTGCCAATGGAACTGGTTGTCTTGTATTTATTGATGTGACTGCTGACAAAAGCAGCAGGATGAATTCTGAAGTGTTTCGGGCAATATTATCTGCTCATATTCAGCCAAATGCTTCAGAACTCATTGGACGCCGCTTCACAGTGCAGATGGACAATGACCCAAAGCATACTGCTAAAGCAACCAAAGAGTTTTTTAAAGGAAAGAAGTGGAATGTTATGCAATGGCCAAGTCAATCACCTGACCTGAATCCGATTGAGCATGCATTTCACTTGCTGAAGACAAAACTGAAGGGAAAATGCCCCAAGAACAAGCAGGAACTGAGGACAGTTGCAGTAGAGGCCTGGCAGAGCATCACCAGGGATGAAACCCAGCGTCTGGTGATGTCTCTGCGTTCCAGACTTCAGGCTGTAATTGACTGCAAAGGATTTGCAACCAAGTATTAAAAAGTGAAAGTTTGATTTATGATTATTATTCTGTCCCATTACTTTTGGTGCCTTAAGAAGTGGGAGGCACATATGCAAACTGTTGTAATTCCTACACCGTTCACCTGATTTGGATGTAAATACCCTCAAATTAAAGCTGACAGTCTGCAGTTAAAGCACATCTTGTTTGTTTTATTTCAAATCCATTGTGGTGGTGTATAGAGCCAAAAATGTTAGAATTGTGTCAATGTCCCAATATTTACGGACCTGACTGTATAGATTGGCCATGGGACCATGTGAAATGTGGTTTTAATATTTTATTTTTATTTCATTGAATATAGAAATAAAAAAGGTATGCTTTGCTTTTGATCTTCCTATGTTAGCATGTACATGTACATATGCATATGTGATTATTTTATTTATGTAACTTAGTATCCACACTGTCACTGTAATATCTGTTGCTCAGATGGGCACTTTTTGTGATTAGCATGTATTCCAGATAAAACCAAAGATCTTGCTGAAAAGATCTCATGTGGTTTGAAAATGAAAATGCTGATTTAAATGGTATTTTTGCACATTACTTCTATTGCCTGTATGTGTCTGCTGCAAACTGGCTTTTCTGCATCGTTTAAATGCCTTTACACTCTTTTTGTGAAATTTTTTCGTTGAACTATATCCCAGAAAAGATTTGAATGCAGTATTGTAACAAAGGATGATCAGAAGAGCTTTTTCTGCTGCAATAAAAGGCAGGATTTAGCTAAAATAGTTGAAGCAAAATAACTCTGGTGAAATGCAGAACCTCCTACAAGTCTCCTTCTGTATGGTACACAATATTCTTCTTCTGAGCTACTGTATCTTTATGATTAGTCACCTGGCATTTAAAGGAAGCCTGTTATGAAAGATATATTTAAACTGCTAAAGCTGACCTTGTTCAGAATATTATTTGTTATGCTGAGCCTCTGGCTTCAATACATTACAAGTCACTTACCCAGAATAAGTATCAGGATCAGGAAAGCTAAACATTTTCATCTACACACTTGTTCTGGGTTAGTGACTAAGGGTCCATTCACATTTTTATTATTGAGCTCTATATGCGGCATGTATAAAAAAAATTAACAGTTAGCATTTCTCTGACACATTGCAATGCAACACATAACAGCTTGCATTACCTTGAGCTATGCTGCGCTGCAAGACATGTTCAATGGTACTGCATTGCCTTAGTGAGTTGGGGTGCCATTCAAAATTAATGGCATTGCAATGGGCTACCTAGGGATGAGGTTTGAGTTCAGCTCAAGTGTGGGTGTAAGATTTACCCATCCTATTCACTGAAACCCCACATTCCTGTGCAATGTTGACACCATAACAACCCACTAACAATAAATGTACTTTCTGGACTTTACATTTAGGTCAGGTGGCTTGGAGATGTCAATATGGGGGCCCTGCCACCTCCCTCATTATAGAAGGATCCCAGTAGTCATTTTCCAGTGTGTCCTGTAGTAGATAGGGATGACAGTTTGTGATTAGGGATAGTTAGTTGCTGTGCACTCTAATACATTATGGCATAAAGCTAATGGGGTACATTTTTTTCTGAGGTTTAATTCTGTTTTTAATAAACTTTTTAAAAGAGTTTACTAGGGCTACACTGGTGAATACATCTATTTGCTATTTAGAGATTTAACTATTTGTTGGCAGTATTTAAATCAACAAGTTATATGCCAAGCCAAGATATTTTTTGGCCCACAACATTTAGCATGAGGGTTAGTAGGGCTCAACTGGTGAGAGTCTGGGGGATTAGTGGATGGAGAAGGTAAAAGGTTTTAAGTAGAGGCAAGGGTAGGTTTCCCTGAAGAGATGAGTTTTCAGGGATTGTCTAAGGGTGGACATAGTTTGAGGTAGCCAGAGAAATTGCGGTAAGAACTTCCAGAGGAGGGGAGATGCTCTAGAAAAGGTTTACATGCAAAGACAAAGATAGCAAGAAAGCTAGAGAGCAGGAGGCCTTTGGAGGAGCGTAGAGGGCAGTTTGGGTGATATTTTGAGACAAGGTTGGATAAGGTGATCAGGGCAGAGCTGTGGATGGCCTTGTATATTGTTGTCAGTATTCTGAATTCTATTCATTAGGTGATCAGAAGCCACTGGAGGGATTGGCAGAGAAGGGTGGTGGACACCGATCGGTTGGTGAGGTGGATGAATTTGGCAACAGAATTCATGTTAGACTGAAAGAGAATAGTTTGCGTAGAGCTAGGCCAATGAGGAGGGAGTTGCAATAGACAAGGCAAGGGATAGCAAGGGAGTGCATAGGTATCTTGGTGGTGTCATTGATTAAGAAGGTGCATATTTTGGAAATGTTACAGAGTTGAAGAAGGCAAGATTTGAATAGTGACCGGATGTGGGGCCAAAAGTAGAGGGATTACACAAAGTACCCTCACATGAAAGAATGGATGATCTTGATGGAAAAGTCAGAGGAGAGGACTTAATTTTGGAAAGACTGAGTTATACAGTGCTGTGTGACATCTATACTAATATATCAGTTAATAAATTAGTAATGCATGTGGAGACTAAGTGGGTGAACTGAGGTGTAGAAAAACTGATTTAGGTGTTGTCACCTTAGTGATGGTATTGGAAGCCTTTGGAGGCAATCAATTGACCAATGGAGGGCATGTAGACAGGGAATAGAAGGGGTCCAAGGACAGCCTTGGGGGACCCCTACAAAAATGGAAGGGGAAATTAAGTTGTGGGTGACACTGAAGGAGCGCTTTGATAGGTAGGAGAAGAACAAGGAAAGTGCAGAGTCTTGGAGTGAAGTGTTTTGAAGAAGAGTGTGTGGTCAAAGGCAGTAGAAAGCTCTAAAGGTATGACTATGGAGTAGTGACCATTCATTTTAACAGTAAGTCATTAGTGAGATTTAGAAGGGCAGTTTCAGTGGAGTGCTGAGGGCCAAAGCCAGACTGTAGGTGTCTAGAAGTTTGATATCGGCCAGGTAGGAGTTCACTCAGTTGTAGGCCAGACATGCTTAAAGTTTGAATGTAAGCATGAACATTTTTCCACCCAACTTGGTGTCTCTTTAAATGGGATATTATGCCCAAGCGCAGAAAGGTCTGCCTGATCATGTGACCACTGTGATGAGCTGTCACAGTGGTCACATGATTGAGAGCTGGTCACGCTGGTTCACAATCAATCCATGACAGCCCTACCTCTGGGAGGGCATAGTGAGCACACAGGACAAAATCCTCTACTACCTCTACGATTAAGCCCTACATGGATGAAACATGTTAGAGGGGTTTCCTTATGAGTGGAGAGCTAACTAAAGCCACTTTGCGATCATTTGTTTTGTGATTCACTATATTGGTGTGGAAACATTTGTGGCTATGAGGATGCCCAATACATATTTTGAAAGGGAAGCTGCCAGTAGAGATGCAGAGGTTGAAGATGTGGGTTAGAGAGCACAGAATAGAGCAAGAAAGTGACCAAAGTATTTGTGAGGGGATGGGGTCCAGAGGGCAGGTAGTTAAGTTGAGCATCAGAGAAAAGTTAGTCCTCTTCTGTAGTAACAGGTTCAAAAGTGAAAAGAATTTAATGTGGTAGTAGACATGGTTTGTTATATGAGGGGATATCTGTAGAGTGGTGATCTCATCACAAATTACATCTATCTTGTTTTTGAAAATATTTGCAATGTCCTTGGGAGTAAATTTGTTATTCGGTGGAGGAGGTGGTGAATGATATAAAGAGTTAACAGCAGAAAAAAGTTGATGAGGACTGGTTGAGTGGGTGTCAATAACAGTAATAAAATAGGTCTGTCTGTCAGCATCAAGGGAGGAATTATATTTTAGGAAGACAAATTTATATAGGGTGAAAACTTCTGGTATCTTCTGTTTGCCAGGGTTATATTGTTTGGGGCCTAAATCTGTGTGTAGTGAGGTGAGCAAGTGTGGCCAGAGAGATTTTGTTATCGAAAGAGTCTGTGGCAAAATAGAGAAGAGGGTTAAATGAGTAGTGGAGATCCTGTCATTCATCTGTTCCTCTCCATTCACAGAACTCACAGTGCATTGTGATAGTGTAGTAATATGAGTTTTGTGAATGATGGAGAAGGCAGAAGGGGACAGGCTCATAGCACAACTTTTCTTAGTAGCAGCAAATGTTAACCTTCACAGCACAAGAAGAGAGCCACTCATGGCAGTTTCTGGCGGATGTGAAAGAAACACTGCAGGGATGATTTTACCAGAAGCAGCCACCTGTAGATAGCGGGATACACATAATTACAAATACTCACGTGTTTGGTGCTGTATCACTAACAAAACAATATATACTAAACTTCAGCTCTAAGCATTCTATCCAGGCATGGCTTAAATGTACCAATCTACTGTACTCCTATTTGCCATTATTCTGAGATTTCTAAAACATACCGGCTAATGAAACTAGAGTGCCCACTGCAACTTTTAGTACAAATTGCCACAATTTTGTGAATTTCTGCATTTATAGATGTATCTTGATCTGAGTTGAACCTATGTTTGAGCAAATTAATTTGCTGAATCCTTTTCTTTAAACAAAGATTAGTCTTGATCTGATATATTCCTAAGTTTGGGCATATTGATTTGCTCATATCTTTAAGTAAACAAAGATTAGTCTTGATCTGATATGGTCCTAAGTTTTGGGCAAACTGATTAACTCATCACTTCCACTGAGTAAAACGTTTGGATGCTGTCCAGGCCAACACTGTATACAGTTTCTTTGCCTTTGGGGAATTAAATTGCTTTTGGACGGTGGTCCTTCATCCTGTGTCAATTTAACCACTTCCAGACCGGACACTTTTACCCCCTTCCTGACCAGGGCAATTTTCAGATTTCAGCGCTATCACACTTTGAATGACAATTGCGCGGTCATGCAACACTGTACCCAAATTAATTTTTTACCATTTTTTTGAGACAGATAAAGCTTTATTTTGGTGGTATTTATTCACCGCTGGGATTTTAATTTTTTTTGCTATGTAAATGAAAAAGTCCAAAAATTTTGAACAAAAGTGTTTTTTTTATAAAATTTTGCAAATAAATAATATTTCATCATAAATCTTTGCCAAAATTTATTCCGTTACCTTTTTAGTAAAAAAAAAACAAAAAAACAAATTAGTTTATAACCAAAAATTATAATTTTTAAACATTTTATTTTACATTTTTATTTTATTTTTTTATATTATTGTTTTTTTATTTATTTATTTTTTTTACATACTGTCACCCTAGCAGCACAGTGTCACCATGGTGATGAAGATTTTTTTTTTTTTTTTTTTACACTGATTGCTTTTACACCCATATAGGATGTAAAAGCAATCATTTCTCTTTCTCTCTGTCTGCATTCTTGCACTCATTGAGAAGTACTGAGTGAGCTGTGATTGGTCACAGCTTGTCACATGGTACAAGGCTGTTGTGAATAGCCTTGTACCATGTGACTTCTGTGATCATTCACAGATTTCACACGTAGTAAGCAATGATGTCACAAGTGACATCTTGCTTACTACTTTGCATGTGATCACTGATTGGCCAATCAGTGATCACATGATCGGGACCTCGTACAGAGGTCCCGTCTGACGATCGGTGTTTCACTGTGTCCAGAGGACACAGCGGCACCGGATCGCGGTGCTGCGCGCTCCCAGGGAGCGCGCACAAGCAGGGTGTGGGGAGGACATTTATAAACGGCCACCCGACCCTGCACTGCCACTGTCCGGCCGTTTATATGCAATGGCCAGTCGGGAAGTGGTTAAAGAATAATGAACATTGCTGAAAGCAAAATTATAGTGTAGAATTAATTACTGATAGTGTTTACTTATGTTACTTATCATATGATCAGGAAAAATACTGTATAAATGCCCTCACACAACTTCACTCTCAGGGAAAGACTGAGCTGGGGCAAGGAGTGTAATACTAATAAGATATGCTGGGCTGATTGTCCTGGAGTGGAGATACTTCACCATTCAAATATTGATCAGAGTAGGCCTTATAGCCACTCAAAGATGCTGGGCATCATATGGCTACATGCTTTCACCAGTTTCCTTTGCAGCTGTGATATGTAATGTGACTGAAAGTTGAAAGCTACAATGGAAATGGATACTGGAAGATTTAAAGAGATATGCCACAATAAACCATGTTCTTTAAGAAAACCAACCTTTCACCATGCCTTCCAATCCCTGCCACACCATGGCAACCATCCTTTAGCCCACGTAAACCTGTCTCTACCATTAAAGTGCTGGTTGGTGGTGTTTGCCCCTCAGCTCAAAGGTTCTTAGTTTTCCATACTAGTACAATAGTCCAGCCAATTAATTTTTTCAAGGATAAGTTCACTTTTTTAACAAATAAATAATAATTGCACATGCATTTAATATTTTTTGTTTTGGGAGCCTGGAAAGCATTGCATCAGCGATCAGCAGAACGTTGGTGCCTTGCAGGACTCCTGCAGACCTGTCAGTGTATTTGTGAGCTCGTACCTTGATACACACTGACAGGAAGAATCAATGAACTACCAGAATGCTCATCAGCGCCATGGTAGTTCATTGAGAACTGCAAGCCAACAGCTGCAAAGGCAGTTTTTCAATTCACAGAACACTGTGAATGAGTGACATGACAGGGGGAGTCCCACACTGCTTTTTTTTTTCTAAATTGTAACAGCTAGTGGAGGGAGAAGATCTCCCACTAGCTATCAAAATGGTAGATCGATGGGGGCGGGGGAGTGGGGGCTGGTCCTTTCCCTGAATATGGGTGTAACATGAAAGGTAAACTTATCCTTTAAGCTGAAAATTGTATTATTTAGACATAATATCTTTTTCTGTCTCTATGTATATTTAGTGAAAACAAAAACATTAGGTGGTTGGATTATATTAGTCTGACCATTTGTCTAACATCTATGTAGTTTTGTTTGCCTTGAACCCAAGTAGCTATAGTTGTTTTATCAAAACCGAAATCCTTTAGGTGGTATAAAAATTGACCTGCTTCCACTTTTGAAAGCCAGTGTGGATCTGTCAGGGCAGGGGCCAAGGAACGGACAGGCAGGCCTAACAATGTAACGCACTGGCTGACGACAACCACCACCCACAGACCGAAGTCCCTCAGGGCGCGGAGTCTAAGTCCCAGGCTGCCCTTCACCAGGGCCCCTGATGGTGGGGATGGACTTGATGCAGCCAGGAACCAGGTCGCGGCCCCCGAGACACCTCAGCTGCGGTAATGGCCGCCGCCAATGGTGTGTAGCTGGTGGAAGAGACAAAAGAGTGGTCAGGCAGGCCAGGTCAACAACAACGGGACAAAACAGTACAGGACAGCAGACGAGAATCACAGGTCACGGGCCGGGTTCAGCAACAGAGGGTCAGATCAAAGGAGAATACAAAGAATAGTCGAGTCACAAGCCGAATCAGATACCAGGAGAGTCACGAGAGTCAGAACAGAGTAATAGCAACACAAAGACACAAGTGCAAAGAGCATGTGCGGGCCACAGGCTTATATGTCATCAGCCACACCCCTCTGGGGGATGGACCTCAGAGACCTGAAGGCATAAAAGGATTCCCACCATGCACAGCAGAAATCCAAGATGGATGCCAGCACATGGAGTAACATAACCTCAGGGAAAAGGTAGGACCTTGACAGGATCTTATTTCTTCCTGTTCCTATTTTCCATCGCTGGAGCTGCTTCAAGACCAGGGCTGGATTTACTGTTAGGCACAGTGGGCTGATAAGTTTTCCCTTTACAGATATTGACACAATCAACAGAAACATAGTAACTTTACATAAGCTTTTTTACACATTGTCATGATAGTTATGACCAAGTCTGCACTGGTAGAACCAGAAAGAAAAGCAATCCTAGCAGGGGTTGTATACCCACAGGCTTCACTGAATTCCAGCCCTGACTATGGCTCTTATCTCTTTAATTTGTCTGTATTCTTTTAAAGAAAAGAAGAAGTTTCAGTAAAATGATTTAGAAGTAAAGGCATTGTTAGTGACACTTATTTACAGTATATTTCTCAAGGGACTATAAAAAAACCAAATTCTGAAAAGTGAAAATATAAATGGCAGTAAAAGGAAAAAACACCTACAATTATGCAAATAGAGTTTCTGCATTACTCAGAATACTAAACAATGCAGTAACAATATCTGCACAATAAATGGAGGTTTACCTCTAGCTTCTACATGTTATAGCATACTGATGCAGTTTCTTTTGCAGCTTGCAGAAAAATTGTAGGCTATGTTCAAATTGCATTGGATGCAAAGGAATGTATACTGTGGGGTTTATTTACTACAGCGGGAGAGTGCAAAATCAGAGTCACTTCTGCATAGAAACCAATCGGCTTCTAATCTCAGCTTGTTCAAATAAGCTTTGGAAATGAAACCTTGAAGCTGATTGGTTAATATGCAGAAGTGACCCAGATTTTGCTTTAGTAAATAAACCCATTTGGCTTTAGGTGTTTCTCTGGTGTAGCACTTAGTAGGGGTCTGAATTGTATGCCAACCCCCATCTTCTGCCCCTCAGTAATGCATGAAAGAAATACTGTAATATTCTGACTTTGCAATACCTAATATACTTTGATATCAGTGAATTTTGTAAAAAAAAAAAATGTTCTAGCAATGTTTAAAGCACATGAATAGTGTTTGGGACAATGGTCCAGCAACCAGTTCAGTGCTATGAAAGCTCAGTGTAGAGGAAGAGGAATTATAAAACAAATTAAAAAAAAAACTTCCATATTTTGCAATATACCGGTATATTTTAGCATAAAGCATTAAAATGACTGTTTAAAGAGGTATTAGTGTTTAATGAAATACATCCCCAAGAAAAAAACACAATTAGTGCTTGTTGTCTAATGCTAATTTTGTTGCTGTTGGTAAATTTGCTAAGTGACCATTATGAAGTTATGTACCGGAATCTTGTGTTGACAAAAACATTGGCAGAATTAATAATCAAGAGGCCTCAAATTTGCACAATGAGTCTATTTGCTTTATATACTTCGCCAAGGTCTTACAGCTTTGAGAGGAGGAAGTTTCTCTTTTAAAAGGTGAATGGATTTCCTAAAAGAGGAACGGATGTGGAGTTCACAGCCAAATGTGATTGTGTCAGCCAATATGAAAGCCACCATGACACCTTGAGTAAGCTCTTTAGAAACTGGCATGAATTAATTGATAACATCCTTTCATTCGAGTACACCTTGCTCACTTTTTGAGTTTTGTGTATATTTTATCAATGTGTTCTCATTCAATGTGTTCTTGAATAAAGAGAGCATTCCTTTGTGATTCACAGCCAATATAACAACTCTATGACTATAATTAAGAAAACTGTAATTACTGAGTGTTAACCATATGTATTCATTTATATCAATGGTTCTAAAAAGTTAATAAGACATTTATTAAAATAATTGTACCTGTTATTTTTTGGCTGTTTTGTAACTTTCAATTTGGAACTGTGATACAATAATCAGTTAAATGGATTTGTGTGTTTTATCGTTTGTGATTAAAATTGCTTTAAAAATTATTCCAACAGCAAATTAAAGCCACCTTTTTAGGTTACAAATATAGTAAAATAGGGTGCCTTGTGGTAAAAGAGTTGTTATGCTCATCCATCCAGTGTAGCAAATCCAAAAAGTGTATAAGTACATTTTGAATTTGCATTTGAAAAAGAGGGCAAAGTCCCTGGAAACGCGTCATGCACATTCCCTCTCCTGACATCATCCAGAAGATTTGACAGCTGTCGTCTTCGTGTGAGCAACTACATCATGAATCCGGAAAGCAGCCTTGTGAGGGGGAACTGTGACTGTGTGGTGGACTGTGAATGCTGCTGAGTTTGGGACCGCCTTCTGCCGGCATGACATGGTACATAGGTAAGTCCTTGTCACAGTGCTGGAGAGGAGCACATAAAGCTTCACATAATTGTATTTGCATTAGAAAAGGGGTATTGTATTGATAAGATAACAGTGCTGGGGGACATCTAGGGCGTATGGAGGGAAACAGTGGTGAGGCGGGATGGGGGGAACTTAGTCATAGGTATCAAGGGCATAGAGGGGTCACAATGGATGGGGGGATGGGGTGCATGTGTAGGGGGGTTACAGTACAAGGGTATTTGGGGGAGTAAATGAAAAGAGGAATCACAGTGTAGGGTGTATTGGGGAGGAATGGATAGAGGGGTCACAGTGCAGGGGGTATCGGTGGGGGGGAAACGGGTAGAGGGGTCATAGTGCAGGGGATATCTGTGAGGTAGAGAGGTGACAGTGCAGGGGGTATCTGGGGTGTAGAGGGGTCACAGTGCAAGGGTATCAGGGGGAAGAATGGGTAGAGGGGTCATAGTGCAAGGGTATCAGGGGGAAGAATGGGTAGAGGGGTCACAGTGAGGGTGGTACTGTGGTGCATGTGTAGGGGGTTACAGTACAAGGGTATTTGGGGGAGTAAATGAAAAGAGGAATCACAGTACAGGGTGTATTGGGGAGGAATGGCTAGAGGGGTCACAGTGCAGGGGGTATCTGGGGTGTAGAGGGGTCACAGTGCAAGGGTATCAGGGGGAAGAATGGGTAGATGGGTCACAGTGCAAGGGTATCAGGGGGAAGAATGGGTAGAGGGGTCACAGTGAGGGTGGTACTGTGGTGAATATGTAGGGGGTTACAGTACAAGGGTATTTGGGGGAGTAAATGAAAAGAGGAATCACAGTGCAGGGTGTATTGGGGAGGAATGGTTAGAGGGGTCACAGTGCAGGGGGTATCTGGGGTGTAGAGGGGTCACAGTGCAAGGGTATCAGGGGGAAGAATGGGTAGAGGGGTCACAGTGAGGGTGGTACTGTGGTGCATGTGTAGGGGGTTACAGTACAAGGGTATTTGGGGGAGTAAATGAAAAGAGGAATCACAGTGCAGGGTGTATTGGGGAGGAATGGCTAGAGGGGTCACAGTGCAGGGGGTATCGGTGGGGAGGAAATGGGTAGAGGGGTTACAGTGCGGGGGATATCTGTGAGGTAGACAGGTGACAGTGCAAGGGGTATCTGGGGAGTAGAGGGGTAACAGTGCAGGAGTATCAGGGGAGAGAATGGGTAGAGGGGTCAGCCATTGCTGTCTCTTGGAAAAGTAATCCACGGTGAATTACTTCTCAGACATGTTTAATGGGAGGTGATACGTTGCCTTCTCACAGCCTGCTATATCCCTATAAATGTCACACCATCACCCTGCAACCATGTGCATTTTGTGGGACAGTTGCAGTGTGCCATTGAAGAGAAAATGGGAATTCGATGACAACAGTTGCGGTGCAGCCTCAGACACTTACATGGGTTGCACAAGAAGGTGGTACTATGCTGTTACTGCCTGATTTTACCGACCCCTGGTGGCCCATGTGAACGAGTCCTAAAGTAATGGGAAAGAGTAGAGACAGTGTATTCATGAGATCAATGCATTGATTATATAATGTAAACTTGTGTGTGTAGAATGTCACTTTCTGTTATGTTTCTGTTCTGTTATGTTTGAGTGTGAGCAGGGAATAGGGGGCCCCGTGATCTTCTATTGCCCGGGGCCCCCATGAGTTGTCAGCCCGGCCCTGACCACCAGGCAGCACATTTAGCACAGTGGGAGCAGTGCCCATAGTCCCACCCACCACTCTCTACACCCTGTATTCCCATTGGCTTGCAGTACGTCCCACCATGGGCTTTGGGGGGAGGAGCTCTGCCTGGGCCCTGGCTCGCAGAATGCAAGGCTTACAAGGGCATAGTGTAGCTGCCGGTCTGCCGCATAAATGAACGGCTGCTCTCCAGGTCACAGGTGCGTCCCTCTTTCCCTTTTGGCCTAGCCTCAGAGAGTGCCTCCAGACTTACCACTGCTGTGCTGCTGCTGCCATTCTTCTGTTCATATTAGGTAACTCTGAGAGACTGTGTGGCAACTGGCAATGTCAGTGACTGAGGCTGGGCTGAGTCTTCCATTGCTGTTGTGTTAGGCCCTGTTCACATCTAGCAGTTATTTTTATCTCATGCTTTCAAGGGTAGAGGAGAGATCAGATGACTACATAAAGAGCTTTATTGCTATCACAAGGGATGTTTACATTTCTTGTGATTGAAATAAAAGTGTTAAAAAAATAAAGGGACAGTATAAAAATAATTTTTAAAAAATAAAATATATAAAAAAAAAAATTTTAAGCACCCCCATCACCTCCTTGTGCAGAGGCGAACACATACCTAGGTCGTGCATGCATATGTAAACAGTGTTAGCACCACACATATGAGGTATTATTGCAAACGTTATAGCGAGAGCAATAATTTTAGCTCTAGACCTCCTTTGTAACTCTAAACTGGTAACCTGTAAAAGTTTTTAAAGATTTTTAAGTATTGTAGTAGTAAGCCACCTATGGAGATTTTTAGGTATTATAGTAGTAAGTGTCTAAATTACCCTAGTTTCATCCCTGGCCACGTGGGATCTCCTGCATGGTAGGGGTTGGGGAAAGAGCTGGCAATCTACCCTGTAAAAATAATTGCTAAGAGAATTCATGGAAAAAGTTGCATACGAGTGACGGTCCATGCAAGCACCAAGGGTCGGATATGACTGAATGGATAGATAGATAGTAGTAAGCCACATGTGGAGATTTTTAGGTATTGTAGTTTGCCATTCCGTGACATGTTAGGAATCTATTTACTCAGCGTATCATCATCTTTTACATTTTACTGAAAATTGGGCTATAGTGTTTAAAGCGTTTTTTTTTAAATTGTGTTCGGAAAACCGCTGTGCACATACCGTGTGACATAAAAACGACACCATTTTATTCTCTATGGCCTCTGCTAATATATATATATATATATATATATATATATATATATATATATGTAGAAATCAGTATTTTCTTACTGAAAATGGCTTAGCACCCCAAACATTTTATATATATATATTTATATAATGTTTGGGGTGCTAAGCCATTTTCAGCAAAAAAATATTGATTTTTACATGTAGGAGACACGTGTCAGAATAGGCCTGGTCTTCAAATGGTTAATGATATTGATTGAGGTTGGGCTGAGTTTTCCATTGCTGTTGCATTATTGGCAGTCCAGCCTGGCACTGGCAGCCATGCTGTGGTGCTCACTGGGTTCTCCCTCAACTCTGTGACTCAGCCGTGAGTACCACAGGATAACTGCCAGAGTCAGGCTGGAATGATTAAGTTCACATTATGACCTGCATATGAATCGCACAGGAACCACGCCACATTGCTGTTCAATTCACATACAATTCAGGGTGGTGCAATTTGGGCCTATTCATTTTGAAAGGG
Source organism: Staurois parvus (assembly GCF_062004578.1). Classification (NCBI taxonomy): domain Eukaryota; kingdom Metazoa; phylum Chordata; class Amphibia; order Anura; family Ranidae; genus Staurois; species Staurois parvus. The sequence continues at coordinate 5,949,970 of NW_028317809.1, read as the reverse complement.
CTCAAATCACAAAAAAGTCGTGCATGCACCGATTTTGGAACAGCACTGCAGCCAGAATGCATGGTTGTTTTGTACCATACAATCCAGTGCAGGCAAATGTGCTGCATTTACTGCCTGTGTTTGGGGTGCTGTTAAGACTGCAGTAACACCCACTGAATATAGTTTTTCTTTTTCCAATCTTTATGAATTTGGCGCACTTTATTTTAAAAAAAAAAAAGACTTTTTCTTAGTACCTGCTGCTGACCCCCCAAAAGGACATAAAATTATCTACGGCCCTGAATTCATGAGCCAGAATTCTCTCCATCTTCTTGATATGGTTGTACAGCGCTGAGCGAACTATTGGCGCTTTATAAATACTGTATAATAATAATAATAATAATATGGTCCATCTCTGTAACCCTTTTAACCAAGGAGCAGGGGTGGACTGACCATTCAAGCACTCGGGCACTGCCCGAGGGCCCTGGCTCAGTAGGGGGCCCCATGAGGTGCCCCTGGTACCTTTCAGTGGCTTTTTCATAGGCTTTTTTGTGTGTGGGCGAGGACACAGGGGCCCCATGATCCCCTATTGCCCGGGGGTCCCATGAGTTGTCAGTCTGCCCCTGCCAAGGAGGGAACCTGAGTCTTACGCCAATAGCAAGGGTTCACCATTCTCAACACTGTCAGGATGAAGGATGCTTTTTTTATGTGTTTGAAAGTACCTGGAAGCATGGAGAGCAAGGTTATTTAGGGGGCATTGGGAGCAGTCACCCCAGCAATAGCAGTATAATATCACAGGACCAATGCCCAAAAAGCATGGAGAAGCAGGCATTCCCACCAGCCTTGGATTGGATTTGAACTAACAACCTGAGTGGTAACCATTTAGCCACTATACTGCACATATGGGAGTTGTGAAATGAAACAATATTCCAAGATAAACTGTTGACACAAAATTGATTTTGAGTTATGTGTTTGAAAGCAATGCTGACATTCAATTTTTGAAAGCACTTGCACACAGTTTCCAACCAATCTGGGTAATAAAAGGATCCTACAGTTCACAGTATTTTATAGTCTTTCAATGACAGTGAAAGCCATTGCAAAGGAATCAACATCAAGTGATGTGGCACTGATAATCCTTTTGTAATAATCTGTATAAAAGTGAAGCACTTAAAATCAAATAATCATAACAGCCTAGGTTACAATTGCATTTGATTCTAAGACAGGTATACCATTTCAATTAGAAGTCCCGGTCACAACAAGCCTTTTAAAGTGCTCTACATGGTTAAAGCTATTTTTAGAAAGATAAAGAACATTAATAATGCATCATTAAACACTGTGAGCCTCATCAGAAATTACAATTCATCTCTGTTTTTCAATGTCATTTTGATAACCAGCATAGTCCAATAAAGAATGGAAAACAAGGAGCAGTCCATTTCTAATCGCCCATTATTTGATTCTGAGTCACTGCTGGGTTTCAGTTTAGTTTTGTTCTCCTGTTCAAAGGGAGCTTAGCCATTGATGCTGATCCTTTTCACCTTGATGTCATGTGCACTTTTGTTTCATTGCAATCACATTTTCCTTTTTTGTAAGGCAGTGTACTGTATGTTTGTGTGCCGCAACACTCAGCAAACCAGATAATCAAAACACAAGAGTAAGAGAAGCTTTGCTCATGTCACAATTGGGTTACTGTTAGATGGATTTAGATGAATAAAGAATTAAATAAAGCTATGATTCAGTTAGTGAATCACTTAAAGTGTTACTAAACACACAAAAGTAAAATCAGCCTGTATATGCAGTAAATCATGCTTGTTATACTCACTGTGGAACCTAAGGGGTTAATCCTCTGCATTGTATAAAAATGAAATTTGATCCTGTTTTCTCTGCCTCTCCTCTTGTTCAATGTCCACCTTTTATCTCCTGATAAGACAGACTGATCCATAGCCACATGCATATGCTCAGTTTATTGCTAGAGAGGTTTTTGTTTTCTTGGGAGAGTGCATGTGATCAGCACAGGGCCAATCATCACTGTCCAGTCAGAGGATCAGGGGTTCTGCATCCTCCTAGAGCAGAAAGAAAACTCCTCCTACAACCTATAACCAGTGTTCTGCTGAAGTCACAAGACTGCTCTAACTACTGATGAAAAAAGCTATTTAGCAGTTTTCATTTACTAAAATAATTGTAATTCCATGTTCTGCGTACTGTGGGAGACCAGATACAGTGAATGCAGTATCCTGGGTTAAGTAACACTTTAATATTGCAAGTCAATATAATAAATCAAAAACAGTAGAAGAAATAGTCGTCAAACGGTCAGCAGCATTTTTGCACCACACACAGGTTTTTTTTTCAGTGCACAGTATGGTGAATTTCAGATTTCTGTGATCAGATCAGTAACACATGCATTGTAGTTGGTTGCTATACACTCAGTTAAAGTACACCTGTCATGAAAGAATGATGTTGGCTGTCGTTGCTGACCTTTCCTTTTGTGAATGTTAGGTCCCTGGCTATCATTCTGATGCTGTGCTTTGATGCTTTTTTGAGTCACTGATGTGGAAGAAGAATAGAGATAAGGATACTATTCTGTTGCTCATTTCTAGCATTCTTGTTCCAGGTCTATGAAACCCAGACACAGCCAGTAAACTTGATTTTTTTATAAGGAGATCAGCAATGGTCATGCTGGTACTCCTCTTATTACAGGTGCACTTAAATGAAGCAGCTGGTGGTCTTAAATTGTTGATATACCATAGGAAAATAGAAGAACCTCCATACCCTGGTAGAGGATCAGTTAATTAATTATGATGTTTCATCTTTAATATTTGCTTCACAAGAGCCCATATGTCAGCATCCCTAAGGGCATGTATTGTACGGATGCATGGATGCCGAAAGCCCATATTTTCTGCAAACAGACTAAGCCTCCACTGTTTAACTGGCTATCTATGGGAGGATAAACCTTTGTTATAAAAGGTATGTTTTTCATTTAAGTAAGTCAGAGGAAATTGGATAGCTTAAGCAGAAATTGCAACAAATTAAAGTAGACCATGAGCTACACCATTCAATTCCAATCATGCTATGTAAAATGTAATTGCAAAACACCTTTTGTATTTCACAAATGATATCAGGTGTTTTTTTTCTATTCAATTGATCTTGCATAATAACATTGCTCAAAGCTGAACGGCAGGCAGAAATAAAAGCTAAAAATGTATGGAGCTCTTTTTTTTTATTAATACATAATTACATTCATATTTAAATGCAGGCAGTGTAAGACTTGGTATCAGCCTCTTGTAGTCATTGTACAGCAGAGCTCAGACTGTAAAAGAGAAAAGCAGCACAAGGAGTCAATCAGTCGTGCTGCAGTACAAGGAGCACACTGATAGGAGGAGGGAACAAAGTAACACAAAGATGCTGCTTCTTTTACTGCCATAATCACAGGGTAGAGGTAGGGAAGAGACCTGTAAGTGTTAATTGTCTTCAAGAGAGGGAAATCAAGTCTCCTGTTCAGCCAGACAAGGCTGTGCTGTGTGACAGAGCTTTGTAAATTTCAGAGCTGGATAGACATGCATACAAATCATTACTTGAAGTGCATTTCGGTGCTATATACTGTATATATATATATATATATATATATATATATATATATATACACACAGTATATAGGCGGTCCCTTGGTTACAAACAAGATAGGGTCTTTTCTTAAAGTGTTACTAAACCCAGGACCCTACATTCACTATATCCTCTCTCCCACAGTGCACAGAACATGGAAATTAAATTATTTTAGTACAGATAAACTGCTAAGCACCTTTTCTCATCAGCAGTTAGAGCTGTCTTGTGACTTCTATCAGTGTCCAGCAGAGCACTGGTTACAGCTTGTAGGAGGAGTTTTCTTTCTGAGATAGGAGGATGAAAACCCCCTGACATCTGTCTGGACAGTGCTGATTGGCGCTGTGCTGACCACATGCACTGTCCCAAGAAAAAAAAGAAACCTCTCTAGCAATACACACTAAACTGAGCATGTGCAGAATGGCTACGGTTCAGTCTGTCTTATCAGGAGATAAGACGTGGACATTTGAGCAAGAAGAGGAGCAGAGAAGTCAGGATCAAACAGGCTTTTTACATAATGCAGAGGGTTAACCCCTTAGGTTCCACAGTAAGTATAACAAGTATTCTTTACTGCATATACAGACTGATTTTACTGTTGTGGGTTTAGTAACACTTTAAGTCGAATTTGTATGTAAGTTGGAACAGGTACATTTTTTAAGTGTAGCTCCAGCCAAAAAAAATATTTCTATGTTTTTCTGAGTAGCATAGGGAGAGTTTAACATCCCTGTAATATTTGTTTTGCTGTCTGTGCCCCTGTTCAGAAGATTTCACCTCACCATCCTCCCTGTGACAATTGGATTTTGAAAATGTTGGGTGTTCGTAGATACAAGGATTAGTGAGAAACCTTCAGTGGAGACATCTTTTTCCCATAATAACTCTTACAGGAGTGAATTTCCTTTCCTAGGGGTAGATTTCGTCTCACTTCCTGTTTCTCCCTCCGTTCTCAAGTACGAGTCTTTCGTAACTCGAAAGTTCATAACTCGGGGACTGCCTGTACATATATATATATATATATACTGTATATTCCTGACACAAGGCCCCACTCATCCCTACCAGTCTTCTGCAAAAGAAATGAACATTTAAACTACAGATAATTTCACTTATTATGCCCTATGTATTATTTCCATAGAAACATTGGATTGGGCTAGTGACGCTTGGACAGTTGGGCCAGACATGCATTGTAATTTTTAAAGCAAAACAGAAAATAGGAGTACTTATATAAATACACATGGACAAAAATGCATTATAGAGTCTTTAAAGCGGAGTTCCACCCAAAAGGGGAAGTTCCGCTTTAAGCCTTTGTCTGCCGCTCCACATTAAGGATTGGCAGCTTTGGGGAGCGGATGACCAAATTTGATAGGTACCCGCTCTCACTTCCGCTGCGATCGCCTAGGTCAGCAATGGGCAAACTACGGCCCAGCGGACCTTTTAATCCGGCCCGCGGAGCGTGATAAAAAAAAAAAACAGCCAGGGCAGGCAAACATTGGCTGTCAGGATGTGTGTAGGCAGGGCAGCGTGACGAACGTGAGGGGAGCTAGGCTCCTCTCACAGTCCGCTCTGAAGACCGGAACGGCGCAGGAATACAGCGAGAGGAACGCGCGGAGCAAAGGTAAGTAAATTGACACAGGGGGGACTTGGCTTACTACTTGGGGGGGAATAGTACTATGGGGGATGAAATACTATATGAGGGATGAATTAATATGGGGGATGAATTAATATGGGGAATGAATTACTATAGGGGGGGTGAATTACTATATGGGGGATGAATTACTATGGGGGATGAATTACTATGGGGGATGAATTACTATATGGGGGATTAATTACTATGCTTACTATAGGGAAATATTACTATACTTACTATGGATGGCATGGTAGTGGCTGGGCCGGCCAGCAGCTAGTGGGGGGCGGGGCTCATTCATCTACTCTTGGTCCGGCCCCCGGGTCCAATATATGAACCCATTGCGGCCCTCAAGTCAAAAAGTTTGCCCACCACTGGCCTAGGTGATCGGAAGCAAAAGCTGGCCTTCCCCCCCTCCCTCCCCATAGTCTTTTGGGACACGTAACAGTTCCCAGAAGACTACGGGGCCATTCACAAAGCGCAACACTTCTCGCGTATGCGCAGTGGGCACCCGGCTGTGAAGCCGCAAGCTGACACAGCCGGGTACCCACACTAAAGATGCCGGCGCCAAGGAGAGAAGACGGCAGGTGGAATCAGCGGTGGTGAAGACACCACTGGACCAAGGGAGAGGTAAGTGGCTGTATTTTTTTTTTAGTTTTTGTAGCTGCTGACTTTTTTCTTTTTTGCAGGTAGAACTCCGCTTTAATATGCAGAATATTAACATTGTAGATAATGCGAAAATACATTTTCAGGACTTTTCCAGGTTACATTTAGCCAAATTAAATTAGACAGGTGAAATCATTAAAGTTATGACCTTTTATTCTGAGTTGGTCTGCACTGTAAATAACTCCTACAAGCAGTAATGCAGCTATAATTAGGATTTATAGGATTTTATGGTTTTTTACTTTCTGATATTGATGAGCACATAGAGAGAATGAAAATGAATAGCAAGCCCATCAGTACTGCTTAGGAAAACATATCCATAGCTGTTACACAATAGAACTTTTTCACATGCTGGTGGGAAGGAGGGAGGGATTAGAAGGAACCAGCACTCAGTAACCTGAACTATTAAAGAGCTGCACATCATTAAGTAGCAGACACAACAAATACAGTTCAGTATGCATTATACAAATCAGGTGAAAGCAGGACTGTATTCTGCTATAGGAAATAATGGTTGCTGCTACATAACTGTTATGATCTTTAATTGCTTTCTGTGCAAAGTGCAACAGCTGGGCCATAGTAATTACCCTGTCAATGACAAATTGCATATATGATTGTTACAGTCTGAAATTATGTCTATATAATCTAGAAAATGCTAATGGTAGCACACGCTCACAATAATATTACTTAGATAAATGGTTTTGATTCATATGTACACATTACATTTCCTGAGTGATCTCTTCCACCTACGCATCTGTCTGCGGAACCTCTGCCATGACAAAAATGTCTGTATTTTCACTGACCCATAAAAAATCTAGTCTGAGTTTACATTGCACAAAATGTGAATTCCGACTGTACAGCTAAATACACAGTTGAAACACATATATACATACATACATACATACATACATACACTATATTGCCAAAAGTATTGGGACACCCCTCCAAATCACCTCCATGGCCACAGGTGTATAAAATCAAGCACCTAGGCATGCAGGCTGTTTCTACAAACATTTGTGAAAGAATGGGTCACTCTCAGGAGCTCAGTAAATTCAAGCATGGTACCATGATAGGTTGCCACCTGTGCAATAAGTCCATCCGTGACATTTTCTTGCTACTAAATATTCCACGGTCAACTGTTGGTGGTATTATAACAAAGTGGAAGCAACTGGGAACAACAGCAACTCAGCCTCAAAGTGGTAGGCCACGTAAAATGACAGATCGGGGGAAGCACATGCTGAAGCGCACAGTGTGCAGAAGTCGCCAACTGTCTGCAGAGTCAATAGCTAAAGACCTCCAAACTTTCTGTGGCATTCAGATTAGCACAACAGTGGACAGCTTCAGAGCTTCATGGAATGGGTTTCCATGACCAATCAGCTGCATCCAAGCCTTACACCACCAAGTGCAATGCAAAGAGTTGGATGCAGTGGTGTAAAGCACGCTGCCACTGGACTCTAGAGAAGTCCAGACGTGTTCTCTGGAGTGATGAATCATGCTTTTCTGGACATGTCTGGGTTTGGCATTTGCCAGGAGAACGGTACTTGCCTGACTGCAATGTGCCAAGTGTAAAGTTTGGTGGAGGGGGGACTATGGTGTGGGGTTGTTTCTCAGCAGTTGGGCTTAGCCCCTTAGTTCCAATGTGAAGACAGCATTGACGCAGTTTCACAAAAAGACTCTCATGGAACTATAAACAGCGCTGAAACTGGGCAAATAAATTAATAAGAGGCACAGAGGATTTTAGCTACTAATTATAAATAAATAAAATTTATTTTTTTTAACCCTTGAGAATAGGTCATTAAAAGGAATATAATTTTTACAAATATATGAATGTTCCATACAAAAAAATTCAGTGGAAAGTTACTCTAAGGTGGCCACAAAGAAACCCATGACTATTTCATTGATGAAAAAGCTAAGCTACATAAAAGCTGTAAAATAGTTTATTAATCCTCCATGTAAACTGATTCTAGTAATATCAGAATATTGTTTAAAAACGACTTTTCATTCCAAAACCTTTATATTTTTCTTAATTGTTTGTTCATTTATGACTGATTTATAAAGTAGTTCCAGCTGTTGCATAAGCTTTAGTTGTCAATGATGACATATAAGATATGTGAGGCCCTGTGTCATCTGTGACAAGTACATGAGGCCTTGGTACAAAAAAAGTTGAGCTGGTAAAAAAAAAAATATTGATGTTTGCTGCTTTTTAGAAAAAAAAAACTGAAAAAGAATGTTGGCCATAGATTATCAACACAGAGAAAACCATTGTTCCAAAAATGCATTGAATAAACTTGTGCGCTACTATATGTGATCAGTGTCAAATATATAAAAGTGTGTACAAAATAATTAATAATACCTATGTGAGACTGCTGCAACCAAAGCAAGTGTACTCCCACACTCAAATATCTAAATGTTTAATATATATATATATATATATATATATATATATTTTTTTTATATATACGTGTGAGTGTGCTCTGTCTCTTTAAATGATCATGCCACTCACATCATAAAATGAATATAAATATTGCAATCTTCAAATATTCAATATAAACAATATATCAACCAGTGCATACTGTATATCTTCAAAAAAACATTTTTTCTATGAATATATGAATACGCAACATCCAATGGTGATCAAAATCCCTTTACCACCCAAGAATAAGGGTCCTTAAATATTGTATCAAATGACCAACTATATATAAGTTGATGACTTGATAAAATGGTGATCAAATAATAATGCTTTAGTGCACGTCTTCCACTCCACCAATAAGTGCATTGCCCACTCACCTTTATACTTGACGTACAGTGTATAGATCATTGGGCTTTTTGTGCATATTGTGATTCTCCCCTCTGGCTATTTGCGGCCACTTCATGTGTGGGGTCTGTAACGGAACCGAACCCCAGACCGCACTTGGGTATATTCCATTATATTGCAGCTTCCCTGTCCGAACACAAATCCATGGACCACATCCTTGAAATACCTCAGGAAATAGACAGCACCCGACTCTTCTGAAAACAGGAAGTCAACCCCTTTATTTTTACACAAACAACAAGTTATATACACAGGGCAGGGAAACACAACCAGGAACAGGAAACACATCATCAGTCCGCCCCATCAGTGGGAAAGGCTACAGGAAACACATTATCAGCCCACCCCATCAGTGGGAAGGGCTACAGCACATGGCAAAGGACAATGGACAGCCACATGGCTGAGAACAAAGGACAACACACCAATACACAATACTAGGACATTCACATTCACACCCTGTACCCCTTAACAGGCACAGGGTGAATTAAACATAATGAGGGGAACAAGAGCTGACACAGAGGTCCCCCCACCCCCAAAAGTCACTCCCGTCACATATCTCCCCTTTCGGCAGGAGACTAACGCAGGAGTAGATCCCAGACGGATGTACTCTGAAGTTAGTCTTTACCTCCAAACCCTCAATGTCAGCACCCACACAGTACCCCATGCAAATTGTCCCACACCAAGCGTTACTCACCCAGCCAACCTCTGCCTCTCCCATAGAACATACCCGCAGACTGGTCCTTCTCCCTGAAATCCTCTCAGCTGCTGGAGAGAAGACAGGGTGGCTGGGCCAACTCCATCATGCTGTGGGGGATCTGGGCCGACTGCTCAGCATCCCTGGGGTATCCAGGTGGTGTCTGTAGTCCCATCCATGGACATCAGCTCCAGCTGCTGTTGTGAGGTGCCGCTTGCATCCTCTTCCTGTAGCTCCTGAGGTGCTGGTTGTTGTGGGCAGAGGTCGACAACGCCATGCCCTGGTGCTATCTCTTCTGTGGGAGATGTGCCGACTGGTTCCTCCTCAGCAGAAAAATCCCCAGCCTCTGGAACTGGTGTCGTCTGGGGATAGGTGTTTACCATCTCCTGTCCGTGGAAGATGCTACCAGTGCTGGGCAGAGTTCACTACTACTGTTTGGCTCTGTTGCCAGCTCTACTGCTGGTTCCTCCTCATCCAAGAAGTCTATCAGATCCCCAGTCTCTGGAATTTCCACTGCTGATTCTTGGGCATGCTGCCGAACATGTCTTAGCAGTTGCCTGTATGCCCTTTCCAGATGCAGTTCTTTCTTCAGCAGGTATTCCAGATCTGGTTCAAGCTCTGAGACCCCTGTGAGACCGAACATAGCCTCTCTGCCTTCTCGCAACTCCTCCAGGGTGGGTTCTCCTTCATCGCCAAACACAAAAAGATCTGTGAGGCTCTCCCACAGCAATCCAGGCCCACCAAAGTCATGTCCCTCAGGAGAGCACTCCGCTGACACCCCTAAATATTCCTGCTCTGCATACCACCGCAAAGCCCGATATCTATTGTCCAGTTGTATCTCCTGCTGGACCAGCCTGTCCAACTCAGTCACCCATTGCTCCTGGGGTCGCTCTCCCAGGAATGGCTTCCGTAACTTCCGATGGTCCCTGGTCCTTTCCTTTGGGGTTTGATAACACTTGCCTTTCTCCATACCAGTCACCTGGAGGGCTCCTCTCCAAAGGACCTCCCAAATCCGCTGCCTGAGCTCCAGGTACTGATCCGTAGACACAGTCCTGGGGTATGTTGCAAGAACAGTCTGCAGCAGCCCTGGGAACTCTGATGCCAGGTCCATATCTCCACTGGGGTGACTGACGTCTCTTTTCCTGATCTTGAATCCCGGTGGTGGTTTGGATGTGTTTACAGCTTGGAAGCACAATCTTCTGTTAAGGGGTACAGGGTGTGAATGTGAATGTCCTGGTATTGTGTATTGGTGTGTTGAACTTTGTTCTCGGACACATGGCTATCCATTGTCCTTTGCCATGTGCTGTAGCCGTTCCCACTGATGGGGCGGGCTGATGATGTGTTTCCTGTAGCCCTTTCCACTGATGGGGCGGGCTGATGATGTGTTTCCTGTTCACACTATAGAAGTGCAGTCCAGATGCAATCCGGGTGCTTTTTTGAATGCGCGGTTTTGACATGTTTTTGGCATGTTCCAGTGTGTTTTTGATGCATTTTTGACTCATTCCAGTGTGTTTTTGATGCATTCCAGTTATTTTTTTTCCCTTTCTTTTTCTTCAATTTAAAATAGGGACATGTGCATTCCAGTGCATTTTTGGTGTGTTTTGGTGAATTCCAGTGCATTTTTGATGAGTATTACCGCGTTCCAGTGCAGTGCTCTGCAGAAAAAATACAGCATGTTCTACTTTTTTTTCTGCAACTGGAACGTACTGGAACTGCAAGCACTGATGTGAACTATGACATTGACAACCATGTAACCTACTTTCTGTTTTGTATGCAGAAAAAAAGCAACTGAAATGCATGTAGTGTGAATTGGTCCTCAAACTATATACTCATGTGAAAAGAATCTGCACATCATTGGGCTTTCAAATACAGCAGGAATTTTTTTTTTCACGTGAATATGTAACTGAAGTGAATACTGACACAATTTTATAAGTAAAGATTCTCAACTCCTACATGCATACATATATACCAGCAATACCTTATTTAATAGTAGGGCCATCCAAGCCAGTTTCTGGTGATGAGACAAACAGCAAGGGATAGTCTGGTCCTCTGGGGTGGGACTGGGTATGGAGAAGGAGATGCACCACACAAGTTTCCGGTGCAGACCCTCCACAAACAGTGCACTTTTCTGGAGGCAGGGCTTTGCCGTTAGGGGTCCTGACACGGCGGCTGCCATATGGACTCGCAGCACAGAACTGCACATCTAAGGAAAGGTCACTTCATCTCCAACTGACGGAGTAGTTGGTGAGTTGCACACTTCACTCACACCTGGAGGAAACACTGCAATTATCCGAAGGCAGGGCCCTGCCTATAGGAGTCCTGACACAGTGGCTGCCTAACGGACTCCTCAAAAGGAACTATCTACTCCAGGAAAGGTGAATATATATTTCTATATTAAGTCGGCGGTGAGCTGCATATTCCACCTGTATCTGGATGATACGGCACTTCATATCTTCATAAGGACATCATTATGCTATATCCATTGATCCTTTGTGGATCCCACAAGACTACAACTGTATGATACATACTGAAGTTGTATACATTGATTTCAGGGATTGGCCAATGGGGCCACATATTATTTGGGCAGAGTCCATTGCCTTATCTGCTGCCACTTTGTTACATGTGTGTGCATGCTGACTTTACTCATTCACATCCAATATCAGGAACATATTCATCAAGTGACCTCTCACCTAAGTTGGGCCTCAGTTTCCATGTCAGTAGTGGATTACACCTGCCCCAACATTATATTTTCTATTGGTCCTACAGCACCGATATTGCATCACTCATATCTATACATATATCCCTATCCCGGTGGTGCACCCCGATGTGTTTGCTGTTTAGGTAGAAGAATTTTGAGTCGTTGCTTTCACAGCATATTTTTTGTACTTGGCCTAGCCATGACATCTCTCTTTTTTATTTTTCGTTTTTAGGTTGTTTTGTATTGTCATTGGTTGAGGTGATGGCTATTATGCAGTCTTTATTCAATTGTTTCATATTGCAATTTTGCTAATTCAAGCATTACCTGATAACAGTTACAGTTGTGTCCAAAATTATTCAACCCCCACTGAAATTGAGTGTTTTGGCCAGTTTGACATTGCTTTTGATCATTCAGTCATCTTGCTTACATTTACATTAAAGAGGCACTTGTAGGTCAGACAAATATAACATAACAGTTATAATGAAATAACCACAAATGTCTTTTCTGTGCTCACAGCATTATCAGTTTTATTCAACCCCCAAGTGACATTCAATCTTAGTACTTAGTACAGCATCCTTTTACAGTTATAACAGCTTTTAAACGTGAAGCATAGCTTGACACAAGTGTCTTGCAGCGATCTACGGGTATCTTCGCCCATTCTTCATGGGCAAAGGCCTCCAGTTCAGTCACATTCTTAGGCTTGCGCACTGCAACTGCTTTCTTTAAGTCCCACCAGAGGTTCTCAATCGGATTTAAGTCTGGTGACTGCGATGGCCACTCCAAAATGTTCCAGCCTTTCCTCTGCAACCATGCTCTAGTGGACTTGGAGGTATGCTTGGGATCATTGTCCTGTTGAAAGGTCCAACGTCTCCCAAGCCTCAGGTGTGTGACGGACTGCATCACGTTTCCATCCAATATCTCCTGGTACTGAAGAGAATTCATGGTACCTTGCACACGCTGAAGCTTCCCTGTACCTGCAGAAGCAAAACAGCCCCAAAGCATGATTGACCCTCCACCATGCTTCACAGTAGGCAAGGTGTTCTTTTCATCATAGGCCTTGTTCTTCCTCCTCCAAACATAGCGTTGATCCATGGGCCCAAACAGTTCTAATTTTGTTTCATCAGTCCACAGAACACTATCCCACAACTTTTGTGGTTTGTCCACATGGCTTTTGGCATACTGCAGTCGACTCTTCTTATTCTTTGGAGACAGCAAGGGGGTACGCCTGGGAGTTCTGGCACGGAGGCCTTCATTACGCAGTGTGCGTCTTATTGTCTGGGCTGAAACTTCTGTACCCACATCTGACAAATCTTTTCTCAGTTCCTCAGCAGTCACACGGGGACTTCTCTCCACTCTACGCTTCAGGTAGCGCACAGCAGTCGAAGTCAGCATCTTCTTTCTGCCACGACCAGGTAGCGTTTCAACAGTGCCCTTTGCCTTGAATTTGCGAATGATGCTTCCTAAGGTGTCTCTTGGTATGTTTAACATCTTTGCAATCTTCTTATAGCCATTGCCCTTCCTGTGAAGAGAAATCACCTCTTCTCTTGTCTTCCTGGACCATTCTCTTGCCTTCACCATGTTTGTAACCACACCAGTAAATGTCTAGAAGGAGCTGAGTATCACAGTCATTTTAAAGCTGCCTAATTGGTGCTTATTATGCTTGATTGCTGCTCGGTGACATCCACAGGTGTTTTCAATACCTGATGGAAAGCACCTGTATGAACCTCTGTTCTTCAGAGTGGTAGTCTTTAAGGGGTTGAATAATTGTGGCAATGAAGAAACCACATAAGAACCATTTACTACTGTATTACATAAACAATTGATGTCATTTTAGTTGCATTTGGGTAGTTACAACGTCCTTGTAGGATTTGATTCTGAATACAATTCCAAATGTACACTATAGTCCCTAAACCCCTTTACAGCATTGGGGGTTGAATAATTTTGGACACAACTGTATGTGTATCACACTGTCCTTTATGTAACCACTTTTCTCTTTTGAACAGTCTGTTCACATTGTTTTTTCTGTAAAGGTTTCTTGGTTATTGGGCAATACTTGATATTTAAAGCGATACCCACTATTTTCTACGCCTCCATTTACATGGTTATTATGGGACTGGGCATGGGCCTAATAACCTCATTCTGTAAATAAAAAAAAGATAATGATTAAAAATCTAATATGATACCAAGATGCATAATGGGCTACAGCACCATGATGTGTGAGTTAAGAAACAATTTTATAAGGAGGACTGCAAGAAGGAGTAAAACAGCACCTGTAGCTCAGCTCCTGTAGGTAACATTTGGTGAAGGTTTTTGTTGCTGTAGCACTGACCTGCAAAGCAGCTGCTGGATTTAACTGGTTCTCCTAGTCTTTCTACTGGTGATTTTCCCTATAGCTGAAACCAAAAGCTTACTTTACACCAGTGGGGACCTAAGAAAGACGTCCACTCATTGTATCTTCTCTTTGCAGATTTAATTGGCTCAGTGTTTAGGAGTAACACAAGCAGGATGGGAAATTCTCTCCACTTATTTGTACTTTCTAGCAAACATATCTTCAGTCCCTCTCTCAAGCTAGTATTAAACCCAGTGGTGTATTTAGGTTTTGTGCTGCCCTAGGCAGCACAGAAATCGGATGATCCCCTCCCCGGCAAAAGAGAAAAAGACTCACCTTCACAGCTCTGGACATCCTGGGAATGATAATCGGGTTCTGCATACACGATCAAGCAGCCCACAGCCACTCTTGGATCCCATCTGGTCCCCATGGCACATATGTCCTTTCTTCCAGGGGGCAGTGCTGCCCCACTAAAAAATGCCACCATAGGCAAATGTGTTGTTTGCCTTGTGGTAAATACGCCCCTGATTAAATCTTTAAGTCGGCACCAATAATCTGTAGTTGTGAACCTATAAACCCATAGTTGTGGACCTTTAGGCTAAGTCTGGCAATCTGTAATTGTGTACCTTTTAAACTGAGTCTGTCAATGTGTAGTTGTGATCCTTTAAGCTAAGTCTGGCAATCTGTAGTTGTGGACCTTTAAACTAAGTCTGGCAATCTGCAGTTGTGAACCTTTAAGCCGAATCTAGAAATTTGTAGTTGTGGACCTTCAAACCGAATATGGCAATTTGTAGCTTTGTATTTTCAAGCCAAGTCTGGCAATATGTAGCTTTGCATCTTTAAGCCGAGTTTGGCAATTTGTAGCTTAGTTCTTTAAGCTGAGTCTGGCAATTTGTAGCTTTAGATCTTTAAGCTTAGTCTTGCAATTTGTAGTTGTGGACCTTTAAGCCCAAGATGTAATTGACTGAGCAAAGCTCTTCTGAAGGTGCTCCCCTTTTTCCCTATTAGAGCAAATTGATCGTCATGTGTCAATTTTTAACCTTACTTACTTTGTCTATAAAATCACTTTTGTATTTTAAAAATTTTCATTGCACTAGAACACAGCAAAAACGAACTAGTGAATTCTTTAAATGCAAATATGAAAGTTTAGTTGATCAGAAAAAGAGAATTTAATTAAAGTGTGCATTATGATCACTGTAAAGGAGCAAAGGACAGTGAAAATACACATCATGTTCATTATTGGAATTTGAAAAGTATTAGCATCAGTTTAACATTGCATTAACTTTCTGTAATTTATATAATATCCTTGTGTTATAAATTATAATGTTCAAGATAATGAACTGTGACATAGGTCATACACTTGAAAGCATGTCAAGCCAGAAACATATTTTCTACTTTTGGATAGAGTGGGGAAAGATTAGATCCCCTGATTTACTACAATAACAGACCCTGCTGTGTGGAGTTAGGCAACCCATAGATAAATCTTTTTTTTTTTCATTCAACCAGCGGAGCCTGAAGTAAAACTGTTAAATGTTTATCTTTCCCAAACTTAATAACTCTATCATTGGAAACTATAGAAATTTTATGTTAAGATAGTAGGGTCCATTCAGACTGGTCTATTGTGTTGGGCAACACAGTGGCTAATCGGTTAGCACTTCTGCCTCCGGGTACTCCATTTTCCTCCCACACTGGTAGGTTAATTGGCTCCTGTCTAAATTGGCCGTAGGATGTATATGTATGAATATGACTTAGGGACATTAGATTGTACACCCCTTGAGGGTCAGGGACTGATGTGAATGTACTATATATATATATATATATATATATATATATATGTATATATACAGTTGCAAGAAAAAGTATGTGAACCCCTTGGGATTACGTGGATACTTTTGCAACCCTTTCCAGCTTCATGCAAGTCAACAATTCTTAATCGTAGGTCTTCTGAGAGCTCTTTTCTGCGAGGCATGGTTCACATCAGACAGTGCTTCTTGAAACCAGTAAACCCAAAACAGGTGTGTGTTTTTTAAGGGCAGGACAGCTGTCAGCAACACATCCAATATCATCACACTGATTGGAGTCAAGGTTGGCTCACTCCTGGCTCCAATTAGCTCTGGGAGAAGTCATTAAGCTAGGGCCTCACATACTTTTTCCTGCACTGTGAATGTTTACATGTTATGTGCAATTAAACCATGGCAACATCTGTTTGTGTAGTATTATGTTCAGCAGACTGTGTTCTTGTATTGTTGTGACTTAGATGACGTTCAGAGCACATTTTATGCCCAATTCATGCAACACTCCACGTAATCCCAAGGGGTTCACATACTTTTTCTTGCAACTGTATATATATATATGTAAAGTGCTATGTAAATTGATGGAGCTATATAAGTACCTGTAATAAATAAATAAATTGTGTTATGATCAGGGGCGGACTGACAACTCAAGGGGCCCCCAGGCAATAGGGGATCAAGGGGCCACTGTGTCCTTGCCCAAACTCAAAAAAGCCTATGAAAAAGGTACCAGGGGCATCTCATGGGACCCCCTACTGACCCCGGGCCCTCGGGCAGTGCCCGAGTTTCCAAATGGTCAGTCCACCCCTGTTTAGCCCTTTGGCCCTGAGTATACAGCCAGCCTATCATATTTTTACAGGAACAGGTGTCCCCAGTGGAAGAGTTATCTTCACTTCTTGTTCTGCTGACAATTGTAACATTTTGGAGTTCAAATCACTTTTTCAATGGACAGAAGGGCAAGTAGAGAGAATAAATTCCCCTAGCAGGGACACAGACAGCAATAAAAACATAAAAGGGGTTCTAATCCTTCCATATTCTACCCAAAATAAAAAAGGTTTTGGTTATACAAACACTATAAAAATAAGTGAGCAAATGACACTAATTGGCCAGCCCCTACCTTCACTGTCACCCAAATCTTCTGATAAAGCATCCTATAAATCTTTTGGTATAGCCCCAGTGATGGATTGGGGTGCTAGGGGGGCATCTTTCCTGCTTGGTAAAAGTCAGGCTCACTTTGCACATTTTCCCCTGCTACAGATTGGCTTTGAATTAAACAAGAGAGATCTCATTTCCTGCTCTCTCATGCAGATTTGTGTTTTAACAACTTCTACAAGATTATGTTGTCACAATAAGTCTTGTACAACATTGTCATTGTTCTGCTGTCCCAGATATACTTGCTGTGCTTGTAACCATGTGAGAGCATAAAAGAGGGTGTTGTGGTTTCCACCAGCTAGGCCTACAACTACAATCTGCCAGTGGAGGCCGTTATAAGTCTCCAAGTACATAGAACACTACATTTTCTTTCTCACTAGCTGCCTGAAATATGTCATTCACAGAGATTTTATTATTCCAACTTTCGGGGCAGCTTGATTTAACTTCGGGGAAAAGAAAAAAATACCCTTTTATGAATAAATATGGCACTGTTTTCTCATGAGATGTGGGCTAAATATGTCTTAATCAAAAATTTAGAAATGGGCACTGGCTACAGAGCTGTTCCTGTGATTATGTACAACTCAAACTCAGGAATGATTTTAACCGCTTACCCTCCACCATATAGCAGAAGTACTGCTACAGGGCAGCAGCCAAAATCACGTATATATACTGCATGTGATTTTGTATTTCTGGGTAGGGGGCTCACACGCGCGTTACCCTACCTGCGCCGCCATTGGCAACTACAGCTGTCGATCACCGGGTCCCGGACAGAGATTTCCCACCAGCACCCGGCGGTCGCTGAGGAACACTGACAAGGGAGAGGTCTGTATGTAAATAATAGAGATATCTCCCCTGTCAGCACCAGCATGCTGCTTTGTATTGTGGCAGCACCCAGATATGACACTAGCACTTATAGCAGCCTGTGTTTGTAAAAGCAAGTTTTTCAGCTCATTTTCCCCCTTCCTTATTTCCTGTGAATAATATGTACCAGCTTGTAGCTAGTACCCTTATCTGCAGCTGCTATTCCACGGTTATATTTTGCAGAGTTTAGAAAGGCTTTTGAGTATTTAGAAAGTGAAAGAAGGAATTGTGCATTGTGACTTAATCATTGGTATATACACTTGTAATAAGTTTTCTATAACTCACATAGCACATGAGAGCATGAGCCATCTGTTAGGTCAAACAGCGCTATTTTAATAAATCACTTGTTTTCCTGAAGTCTGTGTCCGGAGTTCCCTGGTTTGCTAAAATTGCTGCTACAGTATTGCTCTGTGTAGCATAGCAGGGCAATACAAAGCAGCATGCTTACATAGTAAAACACACACAGCACACAGTAAAACAGTACATGGCACGCAGTTAACCCTTTGATTGCCCCACATGTTAACCCCTTCCTGCCCAGTGTCATTAGTACAGGGTCAGTGCTTTTTATTAGCACTGATCACTGTATTAGTATCACTGGGAATGTCAGTGGCAGTTAGTCAGTTCCCCACCAGTGTCAGAATGCCCACCACAGTCCCACAGTCCCACAGTCCCACAGTCCCACTATAAGTCACTGATCGCTGCCATTACTAGTATAACAAAAAAATTTAAAAAACTCCATTATATATACCGCCATTTGTAGACGCTATAACTTTCACGTAAACCAATTCATTTACACGCATTTGGATTTTTTTTTAGCAAAGACATGTAGCAGAATACATTTTGGCCTAAATTTATGTTGAAATTTGTTTTTTGTTTTTTTTTTTAACTGGATATGTTTTATAGCAAAAAGTCAAAAATATTGTTTTGGTTTTTTTACATTGTCGGTCTTTTATTGTTTATAGTGCAAAAAATAAAAACCACAGGGGTGATCAAATACCACTGAAAGAAAGCTCTATTTGTGAGAAAAAAAGGACATAAATTTAATTTGGGTGCAGCGTTGCATGACTTCACATTTGTGAGTTAAAGGAACGCAGTGCCATAAAAATGGCCTGGTCAGGAAGAGGGGGAGTAAATTCTCTGGCGGGCAAGTGGTTAAAGAGCACTTTGTCACAATATAATACAAATGTCACAACTCGAGGATGTTGCCAGGTGCTGTCTGTATCAAAATGCCATTCAGGGACATTTACAGATGAGACTTTGGCAAATCCTTTTCTCCCCCCAGTGCCCAGTACTGGGACTTCTACATCACTTTCTGTTAGAGTGGATTCAGTTTTTCTGACAACAGCGGATCTTGGGACTTGTAGTCCTATAGCCAATACATCCTGTATTCCTGAATGCTAATTGAACTACAAATACCAGAGAGCTGGGGAATGAGAAGGATGCTGGGAAAGCAAATATATTCTACAGCAAGGGACTGGCTCGCTCTCTTGGTGTGGGATTCAGAGCTGAACACAGGGGGACTGTTGTTCACCTCCAGAGACAGATTGCTGGCTACTACTGCAGGACTCAGCATACCAGTTCAGCACAGCGGCGAGGGTGATCGCCACACTGTGATCTCATCAGCTTCTCTGAATTTGGACTGTCACTGTCTGGTCTTCACACAGACATCTCTCCTTACCGCCCTGACAGGCCATCAGGCAGTAACTCTACACTTCCCTGCAAACAGCCAAGAGCCTGGGCAAGAAATCTCATTTCTAGGAGACCGTGCTATCCATAGGATTAGTGTCACGCCCAGGGGCGAACTGACAACTCATGGGGCCCCTGGGCAATAGGGGATCATGGGGCCCCTATGTCCTTGCCCAAACTCAAAAAAGCCTATGAAAAAGGTACCAGGGGCATCTCATGGGGCCCCCTACTGACCCCAGGCCCTTGGGCAGGGCCCTAGTTTCCAAATGCTCAATCCGCCCCTGGTCACATCACGTACCTGGTGGAGATCGAGCTGGAGAGGGGGCTTCTCTTACACCTTTTGTCCAACACCCCTGGTAGTGATGACAGGGAGTGTGTGTACACAGAGTGGCACAAAGGCCAGTATAGCAGGTAGCGCCAGCTGAGGTTTGCAGGAAGCAGATGACCATAGATCACCGGGCAGGAACTGGAACACAGTGACACTTGCTTAGCAAACAGGAGTGTAGCCAGGACACAACCCAACAGGTCATCAACAGCCAGGCAGCAAGGTACAGGAACATCAGGCACAGACAGAGTCAGGATATGAGCATCGATCAGTACACAGCCGGGCAGCAAGGTACAGAACCGCAAGACAGGAGCAGAGTCAGAATACATGCCAAGGTCACCGTAGGCAGGCAGCAATCCAAAGACAGGTCAGGGGCAATCCGAGTCATGCACAGGTAAGCAGGTATAACAGGTCAAGGCTCAGGTAAAGCAGGAACTAGCTGAAGACCACTCAGCAATCCATCCATGTCAGAGTGCAGCTCAAATTGGCCGTTTGGCGTCAGTGCTCCTACGTGTGCACGTATGCAGTTGTTTTCTGCACATGCTAATAGGTTTGCCCAACAAACACCACACTTTTCAGATATTTATTTGTAAAAAAATGTTGAAAACCATTTATCATTTTCCTTCCACTTCACAATTATGTGCCACTTTGTGTTGGTCTATCACAGAAAATCCCAATAAAAAATATTTTTTGGTTGTAACATGACAAAATGTGGAAAATTTCAAAGGGTATGAATACTTTTTTTGTAAGGCACTGTATATGTGAACTGACACTTATAGAGTCTATGCTATGCAACCACATTTTTCCCTGACAGGGTCATGGAGACTTTGTTATGATGGGTCAATGTTTGTGCAGCTTTTGTAATTAGACTCTGCAATGTATGCATGTTTTTTGCCATCCTAAAACCTGTTTTTGAATATTTTGCAGTGTATGCATGTTTTTTGCCAACCTGAAACTGTTTTGCAGTATTCCTTTTAACTTTACATCTGCTTAGTAAACTGCAAGTTACAGATATGTTTGGCATACATGGCTTGAATTCTGGACAATATCTGCTGAATCAGCTGAAATTTGAGCTGTAGGTGGCCCTGTTGGCACCACCTGGCTCAACAAACTTGGATTTGAATATTGAAGGAGCTGTCTAACAGTGACCATGCTTGTGGAAACATACAATTGAAATTACAGTAATTTAAAAATACGATATGATATATTTATCACAGCAGTCTATAGGTATACAAATTGTGCTGTGTTATAATTTAACGTGTTACTAAACCCACAACAGTAAAATCAGTCTGTATATGCAGTAAAGCATGCTTGTTATATTCACTGTGGAACCTAAGGGGTTAATCCTCTGAATTGTGTAAAAAGGCTGTTTGATCCTGACTTCTCTGCTCCTCCTCTTGTTTAAATGTCCACATCTTATCTCCTGATAATACAGACTGAACCGTAGCCATTCTGCACATGCTCAGTTTTGTGTGTATTGCATGAGAAGTTTTTTTTCTTGGGAGAGAAAAAATAACCAAATTCACGAATATTCCGCTCACTTCCGGTAAAAGGTCATGATACCATAAAAAGCTCTATCCTACGTTTTTGTCACAGATGACATTTTCCGGGGCATTTTCCTCCATCCATCCTCTTTTGCATGGGTGTGAGAATTTATCAATTTCTCTTGTTCAGCTCTCAAAGCTACACTTATAGGGTCCTCTGTAATTTTCAAGTTGACCACCATGGATTACTTTCAATACAGAAAAAAGCAATAAGATCACTAACTGTAGTCATTTGCAGCTACTACATATTACTGCTGTCCTTTCAGACCCATGCCAATGTATGTAAGCACCAATTTGCAAAAAACAGCTACTTCCAGATAGATAGTTTGCCATAGCAAAGCATTTATCATCTCAAGTAGTTTCCACAAATATGAAAATAATTCAATGACCCTCACAGTCCCCGGGTCTCAAACCAATAACACCTTTGACATGATGTGGAAAGGGAGGTTCAAAGCATGTATATGTGGCCAACTAATCTGAAAGAACAACATGATGCTGTACAGCCAGCATGACCCAAAATCACTAGGGAGTGTTTCCAGCATACTGTTGAAACCATGCAGTGAATTTTATAAATAAATATATATATATATATATATATATATATATATATATATATTAAAAAGTAATCCTTGAGCCAACGGTATGCATAACCCAAGTGCATACATACAGTTTAGTCAATGGCTACTTACCTGCATATTTTTATATTTCAATTGTGTTGTTACACACAATGCAAAATGCTTCAGTGGATCCCTTTTATTTCCCCAGTCAACACCTGTTGTTAGGTGAAAGCACTTTGCTGCAGGAATTCATTTGGTAATCTGCAGTGCAGTTACTTTTACAGTTCAGAAGACAAAATCACTGATGGCCTGATTTATAGTCTATGTAAATTAAAACTTTTTTAAATTTGAGTTTTAGTTTTAGTTAAAAAGTGGAAGTGTTAGAACTTGTAATAGGTTTTTATTGGTGTCTTTATCCCTGATGGCGAGGTTTTCCTAATGACTATTACCACCCCCAAAAATTGATGGGAAATCCAAATTGTTTGAGTTGTCAGACATAGGAGGTAAGGGTATATCTTACCGTGGGGAAAAAACAATTCTGGTGTCTTAGAGGGGATATCCCTTTATTTTGGAGACAGCTCCTCTTACTTCCTGCTGTGGCTCTGGGTCAGGAAATTAAATGATGGGACACAGACAGAAAAATAAAGTAAAGCAAGGGTTTTATCATTCTCTACTTTATAAAAAACTAAGAAATGTTTTGGCTTTACATATACTTTATTCAATGGTACATGATGAGATGCAGTGAAGGTATGTGATCTTGGGCCCAATCTGTTGACATGTAAAATGAACTAAAATAGATGTTTGCATCAAACCTCCACCTAGGTGTAGGTACATTTAAAAAGGGTGTTCTCCTACACCTGACTATATGTATGAAGTGAACACAGATTCCGTCAGTGCAGTTTCTGCTTAGTAAATTTGACCCAAGATCACTTTACATAACTGCTCCTACCCCTTTGAGAAAACAGTGCCCAACAACGAATGCCTTGTGTTCCTGGTATTTTTTTTACCTTGACTGTGGTTCTCCTTTAAGTATATCAGTTTAAAAATGCAGCTAATGAGCACATTGTACTGCCAAACAGCTTTGAGGTTTCTAGTTTTATCCCACAGAACTACTCAAGTGGCCAGGTAAAAGCAGTCTATGAGAGCCATAGTTCCAGAGCACTTAACTGAGGAAAAACCAGCAATTCATATTCATAGTCTTGAGAAAACAGCAGAAAGGCTTTTCCTTATCTCTTGTGGACAGTCATGAAGCACACAATGTGCAATATTTTTTTTCTTGTTCACATCAAACTTGGCATTTAAATTTGTACAGTCATTGGCTTACCTGTTAACTATTCACTACTGTTCCCAAGAATACCCATTGCAGTGAATTTTATAGGCATATGTAAGGTTTCCTGTGGCATCCATAATGTTGCTTATGGCTCCTGAAATGCTCCTAGTATTTTCATTCACAAGTGAGTTGGCAAGAGGATTGAAGACTTGCAGATATCCACAAGCAGAATCCTAGACTACCAACATTGCTTTAACACCTCCGTTAGAATGCAAGGTTCTGTAATAAAGCAATAATTTCTGCATGAAACTTTTCCCTGCATCTGGATGTTGAACTGGGGTCTCCCTTGGCTTCCATGCCAGTACTGTCTTGTTTCAGGTGCAGATTAACCCATACTTGCTAAATTGAGTCTCTTTAGCCATCATTTGCCAAAGATCTATATTTCCCGTTATTTCATTTTAATGAGGAATCCAGATCTCGGTAATGGACACTGAATTTATAATAAAGGATCTATTACATCTGGTAAACTGGCAACAGTTGCAAAAGAGGTTTTTGCTTTGAAACTGACCATAATGCTTGACTATAACTGCAGAAGTCATTAAAAGGTGAAATTGATGTACATTTCTCTTGATTTAATCTTTAAAGGGACACTGACACTTTGCCCATTCGAGGCAATCAAGTAACAATGCCTCCACATTAAGCATTCAAAGAGACATTGGGGTAGATTTACTAGAGGTAATTATACTGTTCATATGGCAAGTGAAATTGCACTCTGTAAGAGAATCTTCCGCAGAGCCTAGTGAATGTGGGGAAGCCTCACTTTGTAAGGAAAAAAAATACAGCATTTTTACTTGCACATGATTGGATTATTGGAATCAGCAGAGCTTCACCTCATTTGCTAAGCTTTGGGGAAACTTCCCTTGTAAAGTGAATTGTCTATTTGCCTTTAGTAAATAAATCACATTACCACCTAATAGCCCACATGCCCAGCATGTTATACTTACCCATCTGTTGAGTCTATGGTTGCAGGGGCACCATAGAACTCCTCACTCTATTGCTCTAATGGAGCCGGTCTTCTGGGCTTGAAGGAACATGCCATAATTCCAGGTACATTCTGACAGTGTCTGAAAGTTGAACTTGTAAGCGGGTTCCAATCCAACTAGCTAGGTGCTGCCCTGAATGGGAGGGCTAGGGTTAACCTTAATTCCCACGTTTTTCTTTTGGCAGGTTTTTGGGTCCCACTGATTTTGGAAATTTTTAAGGGTCAGTGGTCCAGACAACGTCTGCCCTATGTCCTGCTGCAGTGATGTAGGAACCTGGGGATTTACCTTGAAGACACCAGATGCTGGACACTGCTGATAACTATGGACTTTATCATTGATGGAATCTACCTTTGCAGGTATGTCGGGGCAGCACACAAGCCTGAGGTAGGGTTTAGGGATGTAGGTAAGACATGTTTTCAAGTATGTGCACTTTGTTATGTTTTGCATTTTCTTTAGTAAAGAGATAAACATTGTTTCATGACTGGTCTGAAGTTATTAAAGCAATGCAATGCAAGTAACTGGCACATTTTACACTTGGTGTATATCTTTGGGTCACTAAACACATTGGGGTATGAAGACACAACACTAATAGTCATCCTGGTGTGAAGTTAGTCAAGTGGTTACCAAGGGAAACAGAAGCTAACAGTCAAGCAGCCTGTTGTTAGCATGCACCTGTTACAGGTGGGACGACTTCTAACAATGAGGGAGATGTTGTCGGCACTCCTTCCTCCAGTGGTCTGTCTCTCATAGCAACAGGAGCAGATTGGCATTGCCAAGGTACAGAGGTATGGAAGCTCAATGTCTAAGTTAAGTGCATGTACGGAGCTGCAGTAAGGCCATGGCAGGGCCTGTTCCGCTACTGGCAGAGGTAGCGAAATACGCTGGACAGGTGAATGTGGACAAGGCTAAGCATGTCCCTCCTAATTGCAATTTGACAGTGAAGGTGTACATTGTCACGGGGACCCAAGAGTTAACTGGAGGACCGTTATTGTGCAAGTATAAATGGTATAAGTTTATCTCCAAGAGTGGAGGCCCACCTTAAGTATTCCCGCAATGCAGCCTTAGCTTTGTCCCAGGGCATTGATGAAAACATCATAAAGTAAAGGTACCCTATGTGTAAAGTAGAGTGATCCTGTCACAGGTGCCTAGTGTAGCTCAGAAGAACTCACCCTGTGGGTAGGCCTGTTATGTTTCCCAGATTTGGTGCCCAATGTGGAAGGGAACATGGAGGAAGCACCACCCACCTACCCAGAAATATTGTTAATCTGTCCTGAATAGCAGATTACATTATATGATGTAGTAGATAAATTATATGATATTCAAAAGGCATTTTTTTGCATAAAATGTAGAAACTTGTTGCTAAGCAATGAGCTAATAAGGAAAAACAAATAATAGTGAAATACAGGTAAAGGTAGATACCTGTCATTTATTAAAGGAATGGTGTACCTTTGCTACCAATTTTGCTAAATCCACTCCCCTTCCAAAATAAACTACTCTAACTCCCCCTTCCCCCAGCTACTCACTTATCTTAATTTCAGAACCACAGCTTCCCCTGATGTTTCCAGTTTGTGGGATGAAAATCTCTTTAGTGCTGGATGCGCCTCTCACTAGGACCCAATTGTCTTGATTGGGACCATATCCAGAGACTGGAGAACCTCACTATATAGCTCCTTTTAGGTCAATAGGTACTCAGTGTGCAGGCTGGAAACCCTGGTGGAGGCACAACTGTGGAACTTAAGTACCGGTAAGTATACACCTGAAGAGGAGGGGTTAGCACAGTTTACCTTGGGATCTGGATTTAGTGTAAGTAGTACTAAAAGTATATCTGTTTTTAAAGATTGCAAGATTCTTTAATTTACTACAGAAACTTCCCAACATAGTTGTGAAAGAAAAATGTATTTACTAGAATAGCCATGAGGTCCTACAAAGTGCAAAAAATCTCCAAGCCATAAATCAGCAAAGAGTGAAATTTGTTTAATGGCATAGTTATTATTTCATATAAATGTTACAACCTAAAAATAAGTCTAAAAAGCAAATTGGAGGGGGAAATCTTTAATAAAATTTAAACAACCTGAAATCCGTCCTCCTAAACCATTGGTGTGTGTTCATTTACCAGTTGGTATCTAATTTACTAGGTAAAAATGCCAAGCTCATGCAGTGAAAGATGTGAACAAGTCAATATGTAAAGAAGTCTACTGAGAGGCACGATATGATTTTCACTATAGAATTCAGTGTTTTTAGAGTAAAAGTGCATTAGGCAGCATTAAAATATAACCGATGGTATTTTGTTTAGTTTTGGACAGAGTGGAGGTGGATTAGAATACCTGTCAAGTTTGTATTGCTATCCCTGCCCCTGTTAGGAAGATTCAATCTCTGTATTAGTGCTGTTTACCATTATCATTGAAAATGAAAGTAAAAGAAAATTCCAAATTTTGGTTTGTCCCCAGAACAGTAATAGAGGGGACACTGGTTTTGGATTACCTTAATTTGCAAGGATTTCCTCTCGCTCTGTGTTTTGGCTATGGGACAGGAAGTGAAAGGATATCTCCCAAATGGGACACAGATGGCAAAAAATAACTGACAGGGGTTCTAACCATTCCTTTCTTTATGCTAAATATTAAAAAAGATTTGCCTATAGTTCTACTTTTATGAGTGAGGTCTGCATAATTCTGAGCCTTGAGGAAAAAGATGAAACTGTTCATGAAGAATAATCTAATAGCCACCAGAAGGTAATTTTTAACAGAGGACAAAAAATAAAAGTCCTGATTTCCTGAATTTGCATTTGGTGCTCTTAGGAATAAGAAAAATATGTCTCATTTTGTTTTAAATGTAGCCAAGTGCTGGCTGAGTTATTAACTTCAACAAGGGATGCTTCACCAAGTGGCATACATCTTTTTCCCTCTAGTGCTCAATAAGCAGATAATTACATCACTTCCTGAATGCAGAGGAAAAAGCCACTGACTGAAAGCAGATGACTGTGGGACATGTAGTCCAGGTGACTTAATATTTATTTATTTATTATAGGTACTTGTATAGCGCCATCAATTTACGTAGTGCTTTACATATATATTGTACATTCACATCAGTCCCTAACCCTCAAGTGGCGTACAATCTAAGGTCCCTAACACACATTCATACATACATATACTAGGGCCAATTTAGACAGGAGCCAATTAACCTACCAGCTTGTCTTTGAAGTGTGGAAGGAAACCCACGCAGGCACAGGGAGAACATGCAAACTCCAGGCAGGTGGTTCCATGGTTGGGATTCAAACCAACGACCCTAGTCCTGCCAGGTGGAAGTGCTAACCATTTAGCCATGTTTGAAACTACAATTTCCAGAGGGCTGAAAGGGATTCTGGAGAAGGAGCTAAATTTACTGTGCTGGGCGGGCTTGTTGTCTTAAAATCCAGGATTCAGGGCAACCAAAACCGAAGGTCATCATGCCAAGTGCAGCGGTTGGGCATTGCGGCCTAGTCAGAGGTTGGGGCCTCCCTTCCAGAGCACTGCATCGCTGGGCTCCTGGTGGCTGTTGCTGTCACCATATCGCTGTATCGCTGTTTGGGCCCTCATTCACTGCATGGCTATTCGGACATCACCGAGTTCCCGAGCCTTCAGGGTGCCAGTCACATGCCTCACAACGTGCTGTGCACATTCAATAGTCTGCGCGGGGACGTCCTATTCACTGAGTCTGTGTATTTACCGGAGTGGTGAGTGGGCAAAACCCCATGCTATGCTTTAACATTGTACCTAAGGACAGTGCATGCAGACACCATTACACCTAACCTGTTGGAGGGTAACATAAGAGATAACATAACACCTTTTAAACTCAGTCTCATTGGTTTACCACTATATCATATATGTCTGAGCCCCATCATAGCTAGCTGAAGATTAAAGGATACCCATATTTCAAGGACCTCTTTTCCCTCAAAGAAATCTCTGCTCATAGAGCCAGTGGCAGAACATAACTTTCTTATTGTTGCTCTATGGTTCATTAAGGAGGAACTCTTACATTAGTCTTCCTATTGATTTTTACTCCATCTTGCTTGTGGCATCAGGTCCTAGCAGGAGTGGACTGACTAAAAGTCTCCTCTTCCCCCTCTTGTTTCTGGGGTCATAAACGCATTCCAGCCTGTTTGTCTTAATCATTTCATTTATTACATTGACAATCTTTTGTGTATCTTGCAATTCAGGTTACAACCTGTACCCCCTTTTTGTTATCAACTTGACTTAATATTTAGTAAAGTGTTGGCTTACAAATTGTAACAACTATTGGTGTTGTGCATTTTTTTTCTGTTTTAATGAAAGTATGGCAGAACCCAGAGTGTCAGAGGTGTTGGGGAGTTCAGAAGGTCAGGGCAAACAATGGAGACAAGCCATTGATGCCAACAGCCAAACAATGGAGACAAGCCATCCCTCACAGGGGTAGCACTACATAAATATTTGTGAGAAAGTTTTGTGAATTTTTTTCTGATTCCTCTTGCATAATCCTATTAGCATCCATATGTGACATATGCTCAACACTGAGCTCTGTATTTTTAAACTATCAGGGATGAGGCTTAGGCTTGCAGCTACCATGGGCTTGCAGGAATTTCCCAGGATTTGTGAAGTTTGTGAATTGCCCCTGCTCAACAGAGTCACAAGCAAGGCTGCTGTTAAGAAAAACATGGGGTCTCATGCAGCCTAACAGTCCCCCAGAAAATATCAAAACAATGTTTTTAATAAAAATACGCTAAAATCATTATTAGAGGACACAAACCTAACTGTATTGAGTTAATACATAAAGTTGTGTGTGTAAATGAGCTCTTGGGGCTCTTTCACATGGGTGCTTTGGCCTGTGCAGTGTGAATCAGTGTTTTTTTTCCCGGCTGGAGCTGTGTGCAGGCAGCCTATGTTATGCTATGGGGACACAGCAGCTGTACGAACACAGCAGCTGTACAATCACAGCAGCAGGTCCTAATTTGACAGGCGTGTGGGTGCAGGTATATGGCCTTCAAACATTAATAGTGTGTATTTGGGGCCACTCACCCACACCTGCACACTTATCAAATTAGGATCTACGACTGTGTTCATACAGCCGCTCCATTCTCATAGAGTAACAGGCGGCTCCAGCAAACCGCTTGTTCACACTGTATGGGCCAGAGAACCATGAACATAAGCCCTTAATTTTTAAAAAAAATTTACAACTATTTAAAAATTTTTACAAGTTTTAAACGTTATTTTTTACAATTTACTATTATGTTTTTATATTTTTTTTTACAACGCTGTTGGGGGGGGGATGGGTGAGATATCAAAGGTCAAACAGACCCCTGACATCTCAGATTTGAGACAGAGAAAGGAATTGAGGACACGGATTCTTCAATTCCTTTCACTGCAGCCTCCGCCGCACTGAAGATGAATGGACAGAAGTCAGAAGTTCCTGTTCATTCATTAACTGAAGTGCAGTAAACATAATTTACTATGCTTAAGCTATGAATGGACACAGGAGTGATTTATACCAATGACTCACTGTATCCATTTGGAAAAGGAAGGGGCTGGTAAACTACATATTTACCAGCCTCTTCCACCACTCTCCATCCAGACATATCCCCCTGTATACCAGCAGCTGCTTGCAGGAGAGGGAAGCCAGCAGAGATGTGGGAGGGGGGCCCAGACACACAGGGGGGCACATACTGGAATCTGAAGTGAGCAGGGCAGAAAGGGGGGGAAATTACAGAACGATGCCCCCTGCCTCTACCTGCAGCAACTAAAAGCCAGTGGGAGGGAGAGGAGGATAAACTGACTTTCAGCTGCTGCAGGTAGAGACACAGACAAAAGGCATAGTTCTCTAATTCCCCCCTCCCCCCTGGCACCAACTCCCCTGCAGTCTGGGCCCCCCTGTATCAGCGATCCTGGTCACAAGAGCCAATAATTGGAAAGGATAGATAAGCCAGTCCCTTTTCTATAAATTGATGGGCTCTAAGCAGCCATATTGGCAGTGTGTGTTGGAGTAATGACAATTCTGTGAGGGGAGACTGTTCCCCTTTCTATAAAAGAAAAGGAATTGAAATATGCTTATTGTTTTTTTTTTTTAAGTAAACGAATAGAAAACATTCACTTATGTACTATTATTCATGGCAGCCAATCACAGATCAACAATAAACAGTCTAATAATGCCAAACTGAAGATTATTTTTGATTAAAGCACCTCAATGCTTTATGCACTTTTTAAAACAAGGCAGTCTGTAAAGAAGAAAATTTATACTGACCTGTCCCTCCTCCCCACTCTGTTCAAGAGCTATAGTGCCCGCAGAATTCTCTTCACCTAATACAGTTCTGGATGTCCTGCAGTGACCTTGGGGCTGGCAGAAGGAACCACTGTGCTCGGTGGTGAAACACGAATCTGACACTTGTGAAATTGTGTCAGGTGAAGAGGATTCTCTCGGCATTGTTGGCCTGGAATGTGAGTGAGAATTGGCAGCATGAGTAGGGGGAAGCAAATATAATGTCTCTTCTATAAATATAACCCTCTTTTATGATATTTAATTCAGCTTCATGGTCGCTTTGTAATGAGGTTCTTTGAAGTCCAACTCCAGGCCGATAAAAATGACCCCTTGCACTGGGGCTGTGCCCACACTGCAAAGTTAAACTGCTTGTTTATTTCTAGGGGACAGAGAAAAGTAGGTTTACTTACCTAATCCTCCACCACTCTGTGCTGCTATACAGCTCCCAGTAGCATATTCTCCCATATGGTCCAGTGGTTAAAAGTGGTTGGAAAGCTTGTTTTTTTAATTAAAATAACAAATATGTCATACTTACCTGCTTTATGCAATGATTTTGTACAAAGCAGCCCCGCTCCTCCTCTTCATGTCTCCCCCACTGGTGCTCCTGACCCCTCCTCCCTGCTGAGTGCCCCCATAGCAAGCTGCCTTTTTCACTTGTGCATGCTCGCTCTTGAGCCAGCTCTGTAAGTTCATAAGACATACAGAGCACTGCTTGGCCCTGCACCCCTTCCCTCCCTCATCAGCTGTTATTGACAGCAGTAGGAGCCAATTGCTCTTGCTGCTGTATCTCAGCCAATGAGGAGGAAGAGACCCAGGAGAGCTGCTTCTCTTGTGCACATCACTGGATTGTGATCAGGTTCAGTTAAGTATTAGGGGGGCTGAGGGGGGAGCTGCACACTGAAGGTTTTTTCCTTCATGCATAGAATGCAAGAAGGTGAAAAACTTCAAACTTTACAACCACTATAAAGTTTTGAAGTTTTCAAGACTGATGCATGGTCCATTAGCCGGTTGTGGGGAAACTAAGGGGAAGCAAGGGATCCGCATCTGGGAAGCAGAGGATCAGGTAAGTAGAAATACTTCTACTCTCCCCTAGATCAATATGAGCAGTTAACCCTTGCAATGTGGATGCAGTCCCACTGCAAGGGAGAATTTTCAGATTTCCCAGAGTGGGGCTTTAATCCATAGTAACAAGCATTGCTCAGTGCTGACCTGTGATTGGCTGCCGTGATGTATAATACATCTGCTCCGTGATTGTATAATAATATTACTGAGGCTGAATTACAATAGAAGTAGAGGGTATTTACCTAGAAAAGGAAATGTTAGAAAAGGGAAGCTCTACCTAATACCCAATTGATGTGAGAAAAAATCCTGTTTTTTAGATTTTCCTTGTACATGATTAACGTGAAAAACACGTGAAATAGTGACACAATCTGTGCACACTTCTATATATACATTCCTTTGTGAACACTCTGTGAACACATCTAATTGGCTGAATAACATACCCTTACCCTAAATCAGTGTTATAAAACCCTCCAAAGATAGTAATTCAGTAGATTCTCCATTAGAAAACATCCCATAGGATTGCCTTCAGATCCACAAGTTACTCCTTCTTTCTTTTCATGCCTTCTTTCTCTCCATGTCATTTATAGATGCAAGAAATGATAGCCATATAGTGTAGAATATTTGATATTCAAAAAGATCCAGACTTTAATAGTTAAGCTTACATTTAAAATGATTTAAACTGCTTATATTCCCATTACTCCACCTTGAGCAGATTCCTGGAACTCTGAGATGTATTGTACCCTCACTTAAAATGGCCGCTCCGCTATCTCTGGTTCTCGTGCATTTCGTCACTTCCTGACTTCTCATAAGGGGTTATTTGCACAAAAAAGGTTTTTTTGGATTCAATTGCATATATATGATTTTATCACTGTTTATTAAGGATAATACACTATTTTGTTTTCTTTTTGGAGGTACACGGTGATAATGAATCAGAACTTGGATGAATAATTTTTACATTTTTTAATTTTTGGAGTTTTGAAAGAATTTTTCACTGACACTAAAAAGGTTTAATTCTTATAATTTTGGACTTTCAAGGGTGAAAGTGGGACTTTGAAGTGTCATTACAAAAGGGTGTTCATTATATCATAGTTTATTCTAGATTTATTTTAGGATACTGATTTATATTTCACTAAAAGATTAACGTGGCATTCTCTGCATGAAGATAAAAAAGCTTTTGTAATTAGGATCCACCCCAGCCTCCATATGTACCTGAGTCCGATCTACAGCCAGCCGCTCTCTCTATTCTTACAGGGCAGATTGATCATGGCTTCTGCTGTTCTCAATCAAATCCTATGACAACGAAGAAGGTTGTCTGTGTCTATGGAGCCCGCACGAGTACTCCCCTTGGCAAGTGGCTTGGGGGGAGGAGCCAGGAGTGGCGGCAGGGGACCCCAGAGGAGGAGGATCAGGGTCGCTCTGTGTAAAACCATTGCACAGAGCAGGTAAGTATAACATGTTTGTTGTTTTTTTTAAAAGTGAAGGTTTAATATCACTTTAAGTATTCAAAGTGAACAGCGTACTTACTAACATCCACTTTGCAAAGTAAACTGAACAGCTTCCATTTATTCCATTAAAAAATCAACCCCACTGTGTTACTATTTAAAAGCTAAAGGGTTAAAAAAAAAAAAAGTGAATTCTATGTGGGTAAAACAATTTCACGCTTTTTTTTTACATTTCTTTGTCTGAAGAAAACAATAGTGGACTAAAAATGCAGGGAAACACAATTTTTCCAGTTGAGCTTTTAAGCTTTTAAAACGTGGTTAGCCTTATCATATATTAAAGGAAGTCAGATTAAATCATTGTGGTGCCCTGTGACTCATGGTGGTGTCCTCTGCATGCACTAACCACATGTCTACAGAACATGTCGATTAAGTTACAGGTAAAACTATTGCTGGTTTAGGTACATTCCAGAAGGGAGTGGAAGTGCCTAAGGGAGAACAGTCTCTTCACCGCTCATGGTATATGACTCAGATGATCACTAGAAAAAAACCATGGAAACAAATAATATTTTCATATTACAGACAAGCACACACATAATAATGTTTTATTGCTTAACACTATGTTTAAAAAAAAAAAAGGAACTACAACATGTATTTATATTTTCCTGGTTTGTAAAGTAAATTGACATTTTCTTCAATTAGTTGTTGCAGTGCCTCAATTTAAAATGCTCCTATATACGATTGGATGCCAGAAGCAAGTTTCACATCACCCTAATTGATTTCACCGACAGCCGAGCTCCGAGCTGCACACGGCCTCTAGGCCATACCCCCCCTTTCCTTCCTTTAAGGTCCCCAGCATATTTGTTATATTGTTATTTTCTTTATACTTATTTATTTCAAAGTCATCAGATTGTGCATGTGATGCCTCAGGGTCCTGTTTGCCTTTTCTCCTGGTTGGGCAGTTCTTACTGATTCAGACATGACAATGCCAGTGCCACTTTCTACACTCATGCATTGTGAATTAAGGGTTCCATTGTAATACCCCTCAGGAGGCAAGCCTATGACACCCTAAATTTACATAGTTACATAGTTAGTCTGGATGAAAAAAGACAAAAGTCCATCCAGTTCAACCATACAAAAAAAAAAGTTATAATCCTACACCCACAGTTGATCCAGAGGGAGGCAAAAAAACCTAGCAAAGCAAGATCCAATTTGCTCCTGCAGGGAAAAGAATTCCTTCCTGATCCCGCGAGAGGCAATCGGATATTCCCTGGATCAACCTTACCTATAAATGTTAGTATCCAGTTATATTCTGTGTATCTAAGAAACAATCCAGGCCTTTGTTGAAGCATTCACAGTGCTCCTTCTTCTGTGTTAAAGTGTTTAATGTAATTTTTATTACAAAGCTGGTGTGTGTGTGATAGTTCTGAACTGAACTGGTTGATGAGGGACGTTGGTAGGTTTGGATTTAACCCAGAATGAGTTCCCCTTCAAAGGGGTATGGCGAACAGTGAATGAACAGTGTAGACTTGACCTTGTTCTATTCTTTGACTGTTGCCTCTCTGATAGTCATAAAAGTGAACATACAGTAGGTGTAAAGTTTTTGGGTGACAATTTTTATTCATATAGAGCAGTGGTCTCCAAACTGTGGCCTAGGGCTGGATGCGGCCCTTTGCTTGACTTTATCCAGCCCTTGGTGCACAATTCCTCCTAGAGACATTAACAATGAGGCATAATTTGTGTCATTGACACCAATAGTGAGGCACTATTCCTCCCTCTGAATCCAATGATGGGGTACTATTCCTCCCACTGATACCAATGATGGGGTACTATTCCTCCCACTGACACCAATGATGGGGCAATATTGCTCCCACTAACACCAATGGTTGGGCACTATTCCTCCCACAGACATTAACAAATGGGCATAATTCCTGGCACTGACACTTACAGTGAGGCTCTATTCCTCCCACTGAAGCCAATGATGGAGCACTATTCCTTCTACTGACATCAATGATGGGGCACTATTCCTCCGACTGACACCAGTGATGGTGTACTAGTCCTCCATTGATGAGGCACTGTTATTAATGCCAGGACATTTTCTACTCCTACTGGCAACATTCTGGCCCCTCTAAAATCTGAAGAATAATAAACCAGTCCTTGTTTAGAAAGTCTGGGGACCCCTGATATAAAGTATTGAAAAAAAGCCAGTGCATGTCGAAGCAATCACATCCCCCTTCTTCCCCCCTTCCAAATGCCATGGACACAGTTGGACTAGCAGTGAGATTGAATTAAGATGCCTGAAATGAGGTTTGATTTGAGCTGTTGGATCAATTTTCATGCATTTTTATTGCAAAGACAGCCATACTAGAAAAAACAGTTTGTAGTTGAGGAGTGGGACCCTTGCTCTCTGTGTGGTCTTATTGCAGTGGTCTGACATGCCCCCCTACTGAGTCATGCCCTATACACTCGGGCCGAATATCAGTCAGTACAGTAGAAACCAGCCCACATTTGGACTGTGTGTACAGGTCTTTGCCTGACAGAAGCCGATCCCATGACCGGCTTCTGTCAAACGAGCATGCTGCAAAAACCAGCTACCGATTGGCATCCAATCAGCAATCTCAGCGAGTGCTGGCCGCTGTGTTCTGGCCAGAAGGTGGGGTCTCCCTGTCAGAAAACAATAGCATAGTGGAAAGATAGCTGTACTAACATCACATAGTTAGTACAGAGACCTCCTCAGTTTATTTTGTTCAGCCTGCTGGATTGAACAAGAGAAAAAACTTACTGTGTGTACCAGGCATCAGACCAATAGCTCTGCAACCAGGGGCGGACTGACAACTCATGGGGCCCCCCCGGGCAATAGGGGATCATGGGGCCCCTGTGTCCTTGCCCAAACTCAAAAAAGTCTATGAAAAAGGTACTAGGGGCATCTCATGGGGCCCCCTACTTACCCCGGACCCTCGGTCAGTGCCTAAGTTTCCAAATGGTCATTCCGCCCCTGTCTGCAACCAAGAAAGCTCATGCACCCTGCTGATTGGAGAGCTCTTCTTCGGACTCAGATGGAAGCATGTCGGACCTCTGCAAAGAGATCACTGCTTCCTTGAAGAAATGTCCACTGTGCAACATGCTAGCAGAACTCAGGATGTCACTGATTTCTAAAGCAAACAAATGCTAAGGCTTTGATCACCCTTAATTAAAGCATTTGGGGTGTATTTTGTCCATTTAAACTGCAAGTTCAGTTGGGCTTTAACTTAAAGCCTTTTTCTGACTTTACTCTCTTCATGTTATCACAGCACTCCTTGACAGCAGCAGTCTTGTCAATAAAGGGTAAAGGACATTTCTTGGTGGATAAAGATAGTGTGTAAGTTACACACAAAAGAGATTCAGATACTTCCTACAGTTCTAGAGGTCACCAGGGCATGGTCTGGATACTCAGGAGGTACTGGTGCTCTGCAGAACAGAAAGGACAGGACAGGGGAAGAATTCATTTCAATGAGTAAAACACACCAAACGTCTACCAAAGAAATTCATGTTAACAGCATGGAATAAAAGCAATATTGTCTTTTTTATTGTGGGATTTCAGCTATAAAGATTCAGTGACATACTTTCAGTATATGACTCATGTCTGTGCGTTACTTCTGCAAACATGTTGCTTTTGCAGAGAACACCCTAGTGACCCTATGTTGCTGAATTGAGGAAACAGAAGAGAGGGTGCTTATTGCTGAAAAGGAAATGTGAACTTCAATTACAGACATTTTTGTTGGTTTGCTATTTGCACAAGTGTGGTGAACGGGTTAACAGTACTTGCTGGAAAATGTAGGCCAAGCCGACTGAGCATACAGTGAGCATTATATCATTTTGCACACCTGCAGATGACAGCCCATGGATTTTGCTTGGTCTTATGATTTCTTATATCTGGGACTTGTAGTTAGATTCCCCTGATCACCCCTCCCCAAAAAAGCTGCAGAGCATATTACTGATTTTGGGCACTTCCCTGTCAGTAATATAATATTCTTGCCCAAAGCAAAGGAAAGCACATCCAAGCTTGTACTGTTAGACAATGTCACAGTATCCTTTCATATAAAATGATAAAGGATCTAAGCACAAGTAAATGGGCAGTTTTAAAAGGCATTTTATTATGATGTGCTGCAATGCTTTTTAACTTTTTTATTTTTTGACTTCAATAAAATGACTTGACTGCGACAAAATATAATCTATCCCATTTTTTTCAGCAGATGCAGTGTTAAATGGGCCATTTAAAACAGTGGCCTTTGCCTGATCTTACATGTAAGTGCACTGAGAAAAGTGGCTCAGCGCTGAGGGCATGAATGAGCCCTTACAAAAGCCCCATTCACACTAGTGTGATTTCTCCTTTTTTTTTTTTTTGCTGTAGCACTGCAAGGCATGACAATGGAAATCACAGTTTTTTGGATGCCCATTCACATCAATACAACATGGTGTGTTGTGTTTTATGAAAATGTACAGGTGCTTCTTGTGGTGAGGCATAGAGGGTTTTTGGCCTATATACTTTACTTTATATATATATACTTTAATGGGAGCACATGAAAAGCAGAAGAAAAAATCATGTATATGCATTTTTTGGTGCATTTTTGGCAGGGTTTTGTGTTTGATAGCCAGTGTCTTCCTACAAAAAAACACATGAAATATGGCCCTAGTATGTCTGTATGTAAGTTAGGGACCTTAGATTTTACACCCCTTGAGGGTTAGGGACTGATGTGAATGTACAATATATATATGTAAAGCGCTGCATAAATTGATGGTGCTATATAAGTACCTTAAATAAATAATAACAAATAAACAACGCATGTAAAGCATGCTACAAAAACGCACTGAGAAATGCATGATTATGCAGCATCACTAATGTGAACCTAGGCCAAAGAAACATTCACAGCGAATAAGCTTACACTTTATTCACATTAAATACCCAATCAAGTGCTAGAGAACTTAAGAGATGCAGGATTGTTTGCAAGTGATTGGATGATTGATTTGAACACAACTTCACTATAGGCTAGCCTTTTCCAATCAGGGTTCTATGGTACTCTAGAACTCCTCCTGAGGTTGCTTTGGGTTTCTTGAAGAGTGAGCAAAAGCGAATTGATCTCCTATCTACACTGACCACCAATGCAAGGGGCCACTTTGACACTGACCACTAATGTTAGGGAACACCACAAAAATTACTGTCTACCTTTCTGATATTATTATTCATTTAACTTCAAGATTATTAGTAAAAATTTTGTTGTGCAGAGTAGGGGGGGGCAGAAATATGCTAGTTATACCTTAATTTTTAATATTTATTATATTTACAATGTCCTACAATATACTGATCATGTTAATGCACTGTGAACTGTAGGTATATTTATTTTTAGCAGGCGTTCCCTGCCATTTCAACTATTTCATGGGTTCCACCAGGATAAAAAAGGTTTAGAAAATCTGCTTTAGACACTAGTGAACAGTCTCTATTCCTTATACGCAACAATGAACATATTTTTTTTAAATATCCCCTTGCCAACAAATAAAATGAGAAAACAGCTCAAGCTGCAATATTCATCTTCAATCTGGAGCTGTCCCTACAGTACCTCTTTTTCCCCATAAGATGTCTTCAGCC
Organism: Staurois parvus; assembly: GCF_062004578.1. NCBI lineage: Eukaryota > Metazoa > Chordata > Amphibia > Anura > Ranidae > Staurois > Staurois parvus. The sequence continues at coordinate 5,910,979 of NW_028317809.1, read as the reverse complement.
TTCCCTGCTCAATGACACTTGGAGGAATTCACTAAAGCCCTAATGACACTTTTCTGCTGGTACAGCTCTTTAAAGGATAAGCTCACCTTTTTGACAGAAATAATAAATTCACATTTTTTTTCCCGGTAAAAAAATGTGCATTTATTGTTTTTGTCTGCAGGAGCCTGGAAAGCATTGTACCAGTGATCAGTAGATTGCTGATGCCATGCAGGTCTCCTGCAGACCTGTCAGAATATCTGCTTGCTGTACGGGATGTGTGAGCAAGCAGATATTCTGACAGGAGGCTTCAATGAAGCTAGTGGTAGTTCACTGAAAACTACAAACCGAATTGTCGGGACGTCGGGACTTGTAGGCACTCATTCCCAGAACTCTGTGAATGAGTGACGCAGCCATGCGGCCTCGCTGTTTTCAAAGCTGACAGATAGTATGGGAAACTTCTCCCCGTACTATCTGTCAGAGGGGGGGAGGGGGGGTGGCGGGCGCAGCTGCAGCTATGGGAACATGTTACATGTTCCACCCTAAAAACGGGTGGAACGTGTAACATGTTCCTAAAGGTGAAATTATCCTTTAAAACAGCCTGCACCAGATTCAAACTTAGTCATTTAAAAACTGGCCAATATTTCTGTATTTTGTACTAATTTTGCCTTAAAGGTTTTGGTGAAGACATTATCATCTGCTGCACCCCTTTGGGTTTCTGTGCATGAGTTGGGCCCAGGCTGGGGTTGGCCACAGAAATTAAGGGTCTATCTGCACATTTCCTGTCTTCAGGTTGGCAGATGTATTAATGGTAAACACTGCTTCAATCCTGACAATAAACAGTGCAGGGACAGGGTCTCCTAGGGCCCAAGCAGAATGGGCCAAAGTGCTCCCCCCAAGAGTTTTGAACTATTTCAGCAGGTCCTGCCCTTTTTACACCCCCTCCTGCTGAAGCTCCCAAGACATCCACCTCTTCTGCCTAAGCTTTAGCCCAGCCCCAAGTATAATTGTCCTTTCTTCATGGTACAAGTAAATATAGACTAACTGCAGAGGCTGGACTGGTAGGTGGGGGGGAAGGGCTTGCAACTATATTCACAGGTTTGCTAATTTTTAATATTTTTTTCTTGCTCAAAAGTTTTTAATGAAGTTTTAACAAGTACAAAGTGAGTGATGCAGACAAGAACATACACATACACTGAATTAGACTGTGCAATGCCAACTCAAGATCCACAAGGCAATTATAATAAGGTACAAATAAAAAAAATGATCCTTGACTCATAACCTAATAGATTACAGCTGGTCTAAGGATCTAATATCTTTCCAATTGTAGGAGCTATAGCATAAATTAGTCCAGAGCAAGAGACGTCTGTGTGTGCCCATTAATGTATGATAAAGAACGAATTGTAAAGAACCAAAGCTAATTTTAAAGTACAAGTATACTATTGTTGCACTACCCAAAGGCAGTGTCAGAGGCATAAGGAAAAGAATGTGTATGAGAGAACAGAAGGAGAGAGAGAAAAGAGAAGCATGAGCAATGAGGGAGGGAGGAAAAGAGATGTAGAGGGCAAGGGAAAACCTCCCATTCCCAGGGGTTGACCTATGGCTATATATTCAAGGTTCCAGGGTTAGATTTGGAGTAGGCTATCCATAGGGACCAAATTTTAGGAAATTTCTCTTGTGTACCTAGCAGTCAGTTTTTAATTGATCTGTGTCCCATTTAATCGTGTTTTACCTTCTTGAAGTTTAGCATAGGAGACTTCACCTTACATCATTTTAATAGCATTTGTTCTTTTTCTTTTAATCTTTTTTTCTATTGCCCTGCATTACAATTTTACTCTTCCAGCACCAATTAAAACAGTGCTTGGTGTAAGCTGCAGTGGGTCCTGGCAGTGTTTGTTTTTTTAGAACTGCTGGCATTGACAGCCATGGCCCTTTGCTAAAGAACAACATACTCAAAGATGTGATGAGAACTTTTAGACTTGCATAGCTAGTCAGACAAAGGAAAACAAGAGAAAAAAAGGCTCAATAGCTCTGGCAAAGCAGCTCCCTCACAGCAAGGCTTTCCTCGATGGGTACCGGACCAAAACCAGTTGAAGGACTACAAAATAATTTTAATTTTTGGTAACAAAACAGGCAATATGTTTTAGAGGCATCCCACCATTCATCAGGGTTCAACTCAGGATAAAACTTGGATGGCCACAGAGAAAATTGTGACTTTACAGATCTATATAAGAACCAGTATTGAGCTTGGAACAACAACCAACTATGAACACAGACCTCAAAGCCCACCTTGCATAGTTAACCAAAAATGGATAATAAATCCATGGAACAGAAACCTCAGGACACAACTTCTGTAATTTATCCACTTTTTAGCCCTATAAAAGTCCACTGGAAGTCCTATAAAAGTAGATATTTTTACAGACGTTATGTTTTCAGTGTTGAACTCAACAGCAGTTTTTGAGCAACAAAGGAGTCCATTAAAGCTTTCTCCTATGAGGAAGGGGGTGGTGTTGCCCCTGAAATTTGTTAAATGTTTTTTATGACTTATTTACGAACAATTAAAATTATATTGAACTCTTCCATCCAGTTTTGGCTTGGAGGTCCTTTCTGTATTTCTATGGTCCTTCGCTAGACACAGAAGATGAATTGATCAGCTCCTGGGCTTCCAATAGTGCTACAGTGTGCACCACAAGGGCACTCTTTATCCAGCATTGTATAAAACAATGAAAGTCCAGTGATGTCACTTGGATTTCCTATACTGTATGCTCAGTGGCCATCTTGTAACGGGTGGGACAAATCAAGCACTATCCTGCATCTTCTACCAGCAACAGATCATTTCCCATGAAAAGCAACTCTGTCATACATAAATTGAGTAGACCAGTGGTTGTAAACTTATCAGCTAAAGGGGGCATCACATGTAGCTCCTGCTATCATCAAAGGCCCACATATAATGTTCAGTATATGTAATGCTTGAGAGAACTGCAGGTTGGACACCAGGGGGGGTGGAGTAGAGACATTTCAAAATGCACCAGCTTATTGGGTGGCTAGTAACCTGCTTATGTCAGAAATAATTGGCAGGCTTTGTGACCTATGATATAGTACATTAAAAGTAAAAAGAATAAAAAAAACTTAATTTCATTAAAAAAAAATCATATAAAAAATATTCTTCTTTTTATATGTAGTGTATTTATGTAGGGCAAACCGATTTTCATTGTGATATGGTCACTTTAAATTCAGTTCCAGTATTTTGTAACTTAAATCTCTTTAATGCGTCTCTCGCTTTCTGGTGCCATGGTCCTAAGGTCCCAGAAAATCCTATTAAAGATCAGTGAAACAGCAACTTTTACTAAAAAGGAGACTGCTGTACTCAAGGAAATATTCTATAAAAAGAAAAATGCCTCTAACACCATTTTCATAAGACTAACATCATTTTTATCAACTTGCATCTGCTCATTGAGCAGCCTGTATGAACATCTGTTAGTTAAAATAGGCACATTGCCTAGTTTCCATGACCATTTTTAGTAGATGCACTGTATCTGTATATAACTCTAATTATCCCATGGCTTGCATTGGTTTAGTGTGAACATGCCATCATCATCTAATAATATAGACTTAGTGTATTTAAAACAACAAATCATTTGTAGACAAACACACACTAATTTGAATTCACAAAAGCTAGACCAACAAAAGTTTGTTCTGTGAGAGTGGCAGTTCAGCATTATTATTTTTATTAGTATTACAATTTAAAGTGTATGTAAACCCAAATATTTGAGGAATTAGTAAATTGGGAAAGCGGCAAACTGGAGGGAGAGGTGAGTGTATTTTATTTTTTATTCATTAACCACTTGCCTACCGGACACTTCTACCCCCTTCCTGCCCAGGCCAATTTTCAGCTTTCAATGCTTTTGCGCTTTGAATGACAATTGTGCGGTCATGCAACACTGTACGCATGTAAAATTTTTATCATTTTTTTTCACACAAATAGAGCTTTCTTTTGATGGTATTTAATCGCCACTGGGTGCTTTCATTTTTTGCGCTATAAACAAAAAATAGCAAAAAAAAAAGTTTTTCTTTGTTTCTATTATAAAATTTTGCAAACAGGTAATTTTTCTCCTTCACTGGTGTGCATTGATGAGGCGGCACTGATGGGCACTGATAGGCAGCACTGATGAGCACTGATAGTCGGCATGGATAGGTAGCACTGATGGGCACTGATAGGCGGCACTGATGAGCTGGCATTGATGAGGCAGCAATGATATGATGCTGCACTGATATGCAACAATGATGGGCACTGATAGGTGGCACTGATGGGCAACACTGATGCGCAGTGATGGGTGGCACTGACTGATGACTTTGACTGGTGGCACTGCTGTGCACTGACTGGGGCACTGCTGTGCACTGATAGGGGGCACTGCTGGGCACTGGTTGGTGGCACTGCTGGGCACAGGTGGGTGGCACTACTAGGTACTGATGGGCACAGGTGGGTAGCACTGTTGGGCACTGCTAGGCATAAGAGGGTGGCACTGCTGGTCACTGATCATCAGGGCACTGATAATCAGTGCCCTGATGATCGGTGCTGATCCATTCTCTGACAATTGCTGGTTATCAGCAGTACTTTCCTCACGTTGTGACAGTGTGAGGAAAGTGCAGTCGATAACCGGCAACTGCATTTACCAGTGATCTGCTGTGTCATTGGACACAGCTGATCATGTGGTAAAAGGCCGTTGTGATTGGCCTTTTACCACATCATGTGATCAGCTGTGTATGTAGGACACAACAATCACGGAGATCGCCGGGGGCGCGCAGGAGGGTGCGTTCTGGGAGGACCTCATATGATGTCCTCCCAGAACTGGACAACTGTGCTGTAGCCATCATTCGGCTATAGAGCGGTTGGCAAGTGGTTAAAATATTGTTAAATTTTATTATGTTGTTTGTGTGTGATTTAGTGTGTTAGGGACACTGTGACTATCTTATTATTATTATTATCTGCATTGATATGGTGGCACTGTAATGGGGAGACTAGTGATCAGAGACTGCAAGGAAAAAAGAAAAAAGTATACTACTAGGTTAAAAAAAATGCGTATGCAAACTATATTATCAAATATCTGGGTGGAAGCCAACCACAATAACCATAATCCAAAAAAGACATATCTTAAAAATGGATTTATGGCTCAAACCAATCCCAAACTTTATACTAATATCAATTTAAATCTGATGGTGGAGGTGAACAAAATAGAGATTACCTGACAGATGACCTTTTAATTCTTTATTCACATTCATAAAAGAGATCATTGTGAAAACATATAACAAATGTGTGTGTGTGTGTGTGTGTGTGTGTGTGTGTGTGTGTGTGTGTGTGTGTGTGTATATATATATATATATATATATATATATATATATATATATTTGTGTTCAAATTAATAGCAGTGTGTTGAAAAAAGTGAATAAAGCTCAAAATCCTTCTAATAGCTTTTATTTCCATACACACAAAAAAAACTACACATTCTATTCCAAATCAAAACATGAAGAAAAGTATATCAAATTTGTGTTGTACCTCTAAAAAAATTTAAGAAAAGTGAATATTAGACTGTTCAAAAAAATAGCAGTGTTTGTATTCTTCTTTACAAACTCAAACATTAACTATATAAACTGAAAAATGTTTGAAGATTTTGCTTTCCTTTGAATCACTTAATTAATATTTAGTTGTATAAGCACTGTTTCTGAGAACTGCTGTACATCTGTGTTGCATGGAGTCAACCAACTTCTGGCACCTGTGAACAGGTATTCCAGCCCAGGATGATTGGACTACATTCCACAGTTCTTCTCTATTTCTTGGTTTTGCCTCAGAAACTGCATTTTTGATGTCACCCCACTCTAAGTTTTCTATTGGATTAAGATCCGGGGATTGGGCTGGCCACTCCATAATGTCAATCTTGTTGGTCTGGAACCAAGATGTTGCACGTTTACTGGTGTGTTTGGTGTCGTTGTCTTGTTGGAACACCCATTTCAAGGGCATTTCCTCTTCAGCATAAGGCAGCATGACCTCTTCAAGTATTCTGATGTATTCAAACTGATCCATGATCCCTGGTATGCGATAAATAGGCCCAACACCGTAGTATGAGAAACATCCCCATATAATGATGCTTGCACAACCATGCTTCACTGTCTTCACAGTGTACTGTGGCTTGAATTCAGTGTTTGGGGGTCGTCTGACAAACTGTCTCCGGCCACTAGACCCAAAAAGAACAATCTTACTTTCATCATTCCACAAAATGTTGCGCCATTTCTCTTTAGGCCAGTCAATGTGTTCTTTGGCAAATTGGAACCTCTTCAGCACATGTCTTTTATTCAACAGTGGGACTTTGCGGGGGCTTCTTGCAGATAGCTTGGCTTCACATAGGCGTCTTCTAATTGTAACAGTACTCACAGGTAACTTTAGACCTTCTTTGATCTTCCTGGAGCTGATTGTTGGCTGAGTTCTTGCCATTTTGGCTATTCTTCTATCCATTCGAATGGTAGGTTTTCGCTTTCTTCCATGTCTTTCAGGTTTTGGTTGCCAGTTTAAAGCATTTGCGATCATTTTAGCCGAGCAGCCTATCATTTTCTGCACTTCTTTAAATGTTTTCCCCTCTCCAATCAACTTTTTAATCAAGGTACGCTGTTCTTCTGAACAATGTCTGGAACGACCCATTTTCCTCAGAATTTAAGAGAGAAATGCACTGTAACCAGCATGTACAACTTTTGCTGCCTTCCTTCCTTAAATAAGGGCAATAATTGCCACCTGTTTTTCAAAGAATGAATGACCTCACTAATAGAACTCCACACTGCTATTATTTTGAACATGCCCCTTTCAATTAGTGATTCAATTACACAGAATCAGCAGCATGCATGTCATGACTGTTGGGTCTGTTGGATTTCTATTACTCTACTACACCTGCTAGTAAATTATTTGCCATGTAGAAATACTATTTCTACCAAAAACAGTGATTGATCAGGTTAGTGATGTCTGACTGCTATTATTTTGAACACAACTGTAAATATCTCATTGACATGAAAGTCCTCCCATAGTTTGCTGAGGAATATCTTTACCTTTTAGATTATTTGCAATTTGTCAACAATGTAAGTGATCCAGGGAAAGGGAAATGTTCCATAACATGCATTGAAAGGATATCATTAAACATCATGGATATGGATGTAATGCTGGAAAGCAACTTTAAACAGGAATGATTACTGTGGTCCAGAGAAGAAAACAATAAGCAAATAGATGAATGAGGATGCTTTATCTTTATCGCCTCATACCTTCTTCACACGGATATCCAGCATTAACACACTTCAACAGTCTTACTCATTATATACGAGACAAAGACTGTAGTGATTATAGACATCCATCATGAGCAAACATATTCTCTGTGGTCCAGAGGAGGAAATGGTACGCTGATAGAGAAAAGGATGTATCTTTCATATATTGCATGATCACCTCGTACCTCGCTCAGATATCCAACATGTATAAATTGCCTCATCCATAACATAAATTTGCCGCACAGTTTCCAGGAAGCATATGAAACAAGTAAAGCTAGTGAAGCCATTTATGTAGCAATTATAAAAGTCCCAGTATACTTATCAGTCTCTCATATTGAGGGGACCATGGTGGGTGTAGAAAAAAACCTGACTGGTTTTGCCTGCTCCAACCAGCTGCATCAGAGGCAAGCACATGTCAAACAAATTGGTAAGCTTTTATTTAGTCAAGATGGCTACCAGCATGCACGGTGCGTAATGACGTCATGACGTGCATCACATAATGATATACGCATCATCATGACGTCATATGTAGCGGCCATCTTAGGATTCCAGACCCAGCGATGGATCCATGTACAGATGTAATATAATATAGGGAGTCACTCTATAATGCAAGGCATGCTTATAAAGAAGAGATGCAGGTCCAGTGGTCTCCACAAGATGTTGACAGTACCATACTGGTCTAAACATATTGGTCAGGCCAAATAGTATATACTTGATTTTGGGAGAACCAACCACTATGGACTGTATAATCAATATCTACTACACAGTTAAGTCAAATCAAGTCACATGGACCTACCATCCAAATTGATTACAAATGTCTAAAAGAAAAACAATACATAATAAAACATTAATTCAAGGACAGCTGTCACTGGGGACAACATCAATCATTTCTATCCAATATTGCAATACTATATCACCTTTGAAAATACATCTAATTTATCATTTTTCTGATCTAGGCTTCATATTTTATAACATCATGTTACAACAACTTCCAAAAAAAGGAAAGAAAAAAAAAACACCAACAGCTAACACAATGGAGGGAAGCAGCCTCCAAGGGACTCAGCATCAATATGTATGTAAAAATGGGGCAAAGCTCCAACTGTCATTGAGGCCAGGTGGTTTGGTTGCCTGAAGCTCCCAAATCTACCTGACCTAATTAAAATTACCTCCCCAAGGGTTCCAGGGTACCACCTCAACTACCCAGCATTTAAGACAGTACGCATCTCTATTATGCTCAAGACACACATTTGGAGACATGACAGGTGTTTTGTGTGTACATTTTAACCCACTTGGTGTAATTTGCTATATGTTTTCACAATGATATTTTTTATGAAAGTGAATAAAGAATTAAAAGAACATCTGTCAGGGAGTAATCTCTATTTTGTTCACCTCTAGCATCAGATTTAAATTGATTTTAGTATAAAGTCTGGGATTGGTTTGAGCCATAAAACCATTTTTATAATGTCTTTTTTGGATCAGAGACCCTGATCACTAGTCATGCCAATACAGTGTCACCATACCATTGTAGACAGCCACACTGTTCCTATTCACCACCATACCTGTACAGTGTCTCTATACCAGTGCAGCCAGCCTTAGTGTTCCTGAACACCACCACACTGGTACAGTGTCACCATACCAGTGCTGCCAGCCACAGTTTCCCTGATCAGTGTCACAATCACAGTTTCACCAGACCAGCGTGCAGCCAGCAAAATTGTTGATGATCGCCATCACACCAGACCAGTGCAGCCAGCAACAGTGTTTGTGACACCCCAGTCCCAGTGTCATCAGACACATGTAAGCCACCAACAGGGTTTCTGATCACCGCCACATCAATCCAAGAATCACTAGACCAGTGTAAGCTAGCAACAGTGTTCCTGATCACTACCACACTAGTCCCAGTGTCCCCAGACCAGTTCAAGTCAGCAACAGTGTTCCTGATTGTCACAACACTAGTCCCAATCTCACCAGACCCGTGTAAGCTATCAACAAGTTTTCTGATCCCTGCCACACCAGTTCCAGCATCACCAGACCAGTGTAAGCCAGCAACAGTGTTCCTAATTGCCGTCATGTCAGTGCCAGTATTGCCAAGCCAGTGCAGCCAGCAACAGTGTTCCTGATCGATGCAATACCAGTCTCAATGTTACTGATTGCTGCCACACCAGTGGCCATGTCAGCAGACCAATGCAGCCAGCAACCGTGTTCCTGAGAACCGCCACACCATTGCAGTGTTGCCTCTGCCTGCCATCTATACTGACCCTAGCCTTTTTATTGACTACATTTCTGCATGCTGCCTGGATAGGTCAGTTGCCTGGTTATTGGCCATGTCTCTGCCTGCCACCTAAACTGCCATATCTGCATTTCCCACTGATTATGTTCCTTTGAGACACCAGTCTCAGCTGTCCCTTGTGGACAATTGCACTCTTGAAACCACAGGGACTCTTTTGTTCACCCTTTGTTCACTTCCTGGCCAAGTGGATATGGCATTCCTGAGGGAAGCCACCTACCAGTAAGCTAGGTTTGTTTGTCTTATAAGAAAGAGGACTATTAGGTGACATAACACTAAAGCTATATTCCCTGACAACTCTTACAGAGACAAGCATTACAATATTCTATTTTTGATACAATGTTGGTTGATTTTTGTAATGCAGAAGATACAATATGTGGTAGATAATCAGTCCAAACATTGAAAAAGTCTCACACAGGTATCCCCGTACTTGGGAGCAGTATCAGAATGAGTTTTTGTGTGAAATTCTAAGTATGCACATGCTGTGTGTGAGAATTATTACAGCTGACAACTTTGTGTAAAAAAGACATTGTCCTTCCACATTTTCCAAATCTTGCGGCTTAAAAAAAAACTTCAAAAGACTCACC